>NC_137127.1:32459349-32809349 GCF_949319135.1 Squalius cephalus | reverse complement strand
TATATTAAAATAGAAAGCAGCTGTTTTAAATTGTAATAATATTTTACAATATTACTGTTTTTGTTTGTATTTTTAATCAAATAAATGCAGCCTTGGTGAGCAGAAGAAACTTCTCTGTTATGTGCGCGCCACAGACTGCACGCACGTCCGCTTAGAGTTCCGCCTTTTGCCTTCCGTCAATATTACGTTATTAGAAAAATATTTTTTTAGAGAATCGATTTTTTGACATTTGTGAATCGATTCAGAATCGTCCACGTCCGCATCGCGATGCATCTAAGAATAAATTTTTTCTCCCACCCCTAGATTTCATACAACAGGTTAATAAACAGTTACAATTAAGTCACTTACATTTTAGATGCAATGTTGACTGTTTTTGTTCTGTTTCAGCAGCGAAAATAGTTAAACAAAGATCACGGCAGAACCATCACGCATCACGTGTTTTCTCATAACTGAACGATTCAGCATTTTTAACGAATCGGTTGACTCAAAGATTGAATGATCAATCCATAAACATCTGTCTTAATCATGATCGACTCATTCGAACGAATCGTTTGAACGAATGAATCAATGACTCGCTTATTAAGATGGATGCCTGGCGACACCTAATGGCGGTTTAGTGTTGTTTAAAAGCATCATTCTTTCCCACATGTGTGTGATTTGTGTGTGCAACATTATCATTATTTTTCTTTCACTATTATATTAGCGATTTAAAAGCACCCACTCGTGTCACACGTCGATTAACCGGTGGGAAAATATCCTCAGACACATACCTAATAAATGTATATTTAAATACAATATTGGCCTACCTGGTAAAAAGTTTTATATACTATTTTGATGTCCTTTTGGACACAAGAGGGCAGTATAGCCCTATGTTTGCTTTTTTGTTGAACCAAATAGCACTAAATAGCCTGTTTTAACTTTTTCATTCTTCTTGAATTGCAAAAACAGAATAAAATGGGTTTAGTTGTGATATTTGTATTCTTTTATATAGAAATAAATGGTATATAATTACATTTTTAGAAGATTTTTAGTGTTTCCTTTTTGGACATTACTTTAATCCCTCGCCATAGCAAAACCGTTTGAGATATTTATTATCCATTCACAATTTAGCATATTTAATGTAGTTTCATCATGTTGAAAAAGTTTGGTACGAATAAAATAAATAGTTTAAGAGGAGTGGCTAAAAATTCAGAGGCTGATTTTGCAAAAAAATTCACATTCAGACCAAAATATCTGACTTCCTGATGGCCAGAGCTATTGAATGTAAATTAGAAAGTTGTCCGGCTTGATGAGAACAATATACAAACTGTTTTTTCTTTACTGTAGTTAAAACTAACCCCCCCACTTTTGTCAAAAGCATGTTGAAAGTGACACACTTCCTGCTGCCAGTTGGTGGCGCTATAACTTTGACTCACAATAGCTACATCCATCTGATCGGCCTCTTACCACGAACACACTGCTGAAGTTTCATCAAGATCAGTTAATGTATGCAGAAGTTATTCCACTTCCGTGTTTCTCTTTTCTCGCCATAAATTCGATTCCTCGCCACAGCCAAACCGTTCGAGATATCAAAATGTCTTGACTACATGCACACCGAGTTTGAAGGGGACACGGTGAATTTTCTAGGAGGAGTATTTCACATTCCACACCAAGCGTTTTCCAAACAACCCATAATAGCCGACTTCCTGTTGGGCTGGCGTAAAACTTGACCGGGGTAAAGTTGTTCGGCCCGATGAGATCTATATGTGTACCGAGTTTCATATTAATTCATGCGAGCGTGTTTGATATATGGATCAAGTTTTAGAACCCCGTTCAAGGGGGCGCTGTTGAGCCCCCCAGCCACGCCCGGGTACCAGCTTCAGCCCGGCCCTGATGGCCGTGGGTTCTGACCTGTGTGCAAAGTTTCAAGAGTTTTTGAGCACGTTAAGGACCCCAAAAGCCCCTGAAACCTTGATTAACAATATAAAAGCAATAGTCAAATCCCCCCCTCCCCTCACACACACACAGACACAGAGAGAGGGAGAGAAAATTCTTCAGAAAATCCACATTCAAACCAAAATATCTCTCTTCCTGTTGGTCGGAGATGGTTCATGTAAATTAGAAAGTTGTCCGTCTTGATGAGAACAATACACATACCAAGTTTTGTGATTCTAGGAAAAACTAAGCCCCCATTTTTGACTAAAGGTGGCGCTACTGAGCCATTCCACCACGCCCGTTTCTGAAACTTTGCACATGTCTACGGGCTAATAAATGTGATGTGTCTGTTGAGTTTCATGCAATTTCAAGTATGTTAAGAGTCTCAAAAGCATCAAAAAAGAATATTAAAGTTTGATGTGTTGCCACGGCAACAGTATCTAAGATATCAATAATCCTTTCACAGGTTTACATCTGCCGTGTGTCTACATTGTACACATAAAGTTTGAAGCAAATCTGGTAAAAATAAGACAGTGATTTCAAAGCATTTTGAAAGTGATGTACTTCCTGCTGCCTGTTGGTTGGTGCTGCCCCTTTTCTAAATGACCCTATTACAGCCACCCACATGCAAAAGTTCAACTTTTTTTTGATAATTATTGATCTAGAGAGTCCAGAGAATTGTCCTAGACTGGTTTGGTTCCGATCGGGCGAAAAACCAAGGACTAGTTTGCAAAAGTAGGTTTGGGACAAAATTCGACATAGCAGAAAATTTTCCCTGCCTACATCCAAATCGGAGATAGCCATTTTGTCCGCCTCGAGCCAAGGATTCCAACGATATAAGACACTTGATCCTGGGACAAACGGTCTAAGAGTTATGAGCGATTTTGAACTTTTGGTTGCTGTAGCGCCACCTATGGGCCAATCGGGGTCATACTCTGATAGGTTGTCCCCAAATTGAGGCCTACCATCTGGCCAGGTTTCAAGTCTCTAGGCCTTACGGTTTGTCCTGCACGATGCGTTTTACGAATCCTTACAATTACAATAGGGTTTCAGCATTTCATGCTTGAACCCCTAATAAGAATGAAGGCTTTTTGCCAGTTATAGCGCCACCTGTGGTCCGATCTCCATGAAACTCTGCATGCTTCCTCAGCATGTTCTGACACATATGCTCATCAATTTTTGTGAAGTTCTGAGTTTTCCTTTGGGATTTATAGGCTTTTGAGTGTATTTTGCCACGCCCCTTTTCTAAATGACCCTGTTACAGCCACCCAAATGGCAAAGTTCAACTTTTTTTTGATAATTATTGATCTAGAGAGTCCAGAGAATTGTCCTAGACTGGTTTGGTTCCGATCGGGCGAAAAACCAGGGACTAGTTCGCAAAAGTAGGTTTTGGACAAAATCCGACATAGCAGAAAATTTTCCCTGCCTACATCCAAATCGGAGATAGCCATTTTGTCCGCCTCGAGCCAAGGATTCCAACGATATAAGACACTTGATCCTGGGACAAACGGTCTAAGAGTTATGAGCGATTTTGAACTTTTGGTTGCTGTAGCGCCACCTATGGGCCAATCGGGGTCATACTCTGATAGGTTGTCCCCAAATTGAGGCCTACCATCTGGCCAGGTTTCAAGTCTCTAGGCCTTACGGTTTGTCCTGCACGATGCGTTTTGCGAATCCTTACAATTACAATAGGGTTTCAGCATTTCATGCTTGAACCCCTAATAAGAATGAAGGCTTTTTGCCAGTTATAGCGCCACCTGTGGTCCGATCTCCATGAAACTCTGCATGCTTCCTCAGCATGTTCTGACACATATGCTCATCAATTTTTGTGAAGTTCTGAGTTTTCCTTTGGGATTTATAGGCTTTTGAGTGTATTTTGCCACGCCCCTTTTCTAAATGACCCTGTTACAGCCACCCAAATGGCAAAGTTCAACTTTTTTTTGATAATTATTGATCTAGAGAGTCCAGAGAATTGTCCTAGACTGGTTTGGTTCCGATCGGGCGAAAAACCAGGGACTAGTTCGCAAAAGTAGGTTTTGGACAAAATCCGACATAGCAGAAAATTTTCCCTGCCTACATCCAAATCGGAGATAGCCATTTTGTCCGCCTCGAGCCAAGGATTCCAACGATATAAGACACTTGATCCTGGGACAAACGGTCTAAGAGTTATGAGCGATTTTGAACTTTTGGTTGCTGTAGCGCCACCTATGGGCCAATCGGGGTCATACTCTGATAGGTTGTCCCCAAATTGAGGCCTACCATCTGGCCAGGTTTCAAGTCTCTAGGCCTTACGGTTTGTCCTGCACGATGCGTTTTGCGAATCCTTACAATTACAATAGGGTTTCAGCATTTCATGCTTGAACCCCTAATAAGAATGAAGGCTTTTTGCCAGTTATAGCGCCACCTGTGGTCCGATCTCCATGAAACTCTGCATGCTTCCTCAGCATGTTCTGACACATATGCTCATCAATTTTTGTGAAGTTCTGAGTTTTCCTTTGGGATTTATAGGCTTTTGAGTGTATTTTGCCACGCCCCTTTTCTAAATGACCCTGTTACAGCCACCCAAATGGCAAAGTTCAACTTTTTTTTGATAATTATTGATCTAGAGAGTCCAGAGAATTGTCCTAGACTGGTTTGGTTCCGATCGGGCGAAAAACCAGGGACTAGTTCGCAAAAGTAGGTTTTGGACAAAATCCGACATAGCAGAAAATTTTCCCTGCCTACATCCAAATCGGAGATAGCCATTTTGTCCGCCTCGAGCCAAGGATTCCAACGATATAAGACACTTGATCCTGGGACAAACGGTCTAAGAGTTATGAGCGATTTTGAACTTTTGGTTGCTGTAGCGCCACCTATGGGCCAATCGGGGTCATACTCTGATAGGTTGTCCCCAAATTGAGGCCTACCATCTGGCCAGGTTTCAAGTCTCTAGGCCTTACGGTTTGTCCTGCACGATGCGTTTTACGAATCCTTACAATTACAATAGGGTTTCAGCATTTCATGCTTGAACCCCTAATAAGAATGAAGGCTTTTTGCCAGTTATAGCGCCACCTGTGGTCCGATCTCCATGAAACTCTGCATGCTTCCTCAGCATGTTCTGACACATATGCTCATCAATTTTTGTGAAGTTCTGAGTTTTCCTTTGGGATTTATAGGCTTTTGAGTGTATTTTGCCACGCCCCTTTTCTAAATGACCCTGTTACAGCCACCCAAATGGCAAAGTTCAACTTTTTTTTGATAATTATTGATCTAGAGAGTCCAGAGAATTGTCCTAGACTGGTTTGGTTCCGATCGGGCGAAAAACCAGGGACTAGTTCGCAAAAGTAGGTTTTGGACAAAATCCGACATAGCAGAAAATTTTCCCTGCCTACATCCAAATCGGAGATAGCCATTTTGTCCGCCTCGAGCCAAGGATTCCAACGATATAAGACACTTGATCCTGGGACAAACGGTCTAAGAGTTATGAGCGATTTTGAACTTTTGGTTGCTGTAGTGCCACCTATGGGCCAATCGGGGTCATACTCTGATAGGTTGTCCCCAAATTGAGGCCTACCATCTGGCCAGGTTTCAAGTCTCTAGGCCTTACGGTTTGTCCTGCACGATGCGTTTTACGAATCCTTACAATTACAATAGGGTTTCAGCATTTCATGCTTGAACCCCTAATAAGAATGAAGGCTTTTTGCCAGTTATAGCGCCACCTGTGGTCCGATCTCCATGAAACTCTGCATGCTTCCTCAGCATGTTCTGACACATATGCTCATCAATTTTTGTGAAGTTCTGAGTTTTCCTTTGGGATTTATAGGCTTTTGAGTGTATTTTGCCACGCCCCTTTTCTAAATGACCCTGTTACAGCCACCCAAATGGCAAAGTTCAACTTTTTTTGATAATTATTGATCTAGAGAGTCCAGAGAATTGTCCTAGACTGGTTTGGTTCCGATCGGGCGAAAAACCAGGGACTAGTTCACAAAAGTAGGTTTTGGACAAAATCCGACATAGCAGAAAATTTTCCCTGCCTACATCCAAATCGGAGATAGCCATTTTGTCCGCCTCGAGCCAAGGATTCCAACGATATAAGACACTTGATCCTGGGACAAACGGTCTAAGAGTTATGAGCGATTTTGAACTTTTGGTTGCTGTAGCGCCACCTATGGGCCAATCGGGGTCATACTCTGATAGGTTGTCCCCAAATTGAGGCCTACCATCTGGCCAGGTTTCAAGTCTCTAGGCCTTACGGTTTGGCCTGCACGATGCGTTTTACGAATCCTTACAATTACAATAGGGTTTCAGCATTTCATGCTTGAACCCCTAATAAGAATGGAAGCTTTTTGCCATTTATAGCGTCACCTAGGGTCCGATCTGCATGAAACTCGGCATGCTTCCTCATCATGTTATGACACATATGCTCATCAATTTTTGTGAAGTTCTGAGTTTTCATTTGGGATTTATAGGCTTTTTAGTGTATTTTGCCCCGCCCCTTTTCTAAATGACCCTGTTACAGCCACCCAAATGCCAAAGTTCAACTTTTTTTTCGATAATTATTGATCTAGAGAGTCCAGAGAATTGTCCTAGACTGGTTTGGTTCCGATCGGGCGAAAAACCAGGGACTAGTTCGCAAAAGTAGGTTTTGGACAAAATTCGACATAGCAGAAAATTTCCCCTGCCTACATCCAAATCGGAGATAGCCATTTTGTCCGCCTTGAGCCAAGGATTCCAACGATGTAAGACACTTGAGCCTGGGACAAAGGGTCTAAGAGTTATGAGCAATTTTGAACTTTTGGTTGCTGTAGCGCCACCTATGGGCCAATCGGGGTCATACTCTGATAGGTTGTCCCCAAATTGAGGCCTACCATCTGGCCAGGTTTCAAGACTCTAGGCCTTACGGTTTGGCCTGCACGATGCGTTTTACGAATCCTTACAATTACAATAGGGTTTCAGCATTTCATGCTTGAACCCCTAATAAGAATGGAAGCTTTTTGCCATTTATAGCGTCACCTAGGGTCCGATCTGCATGAAACTCGGCATGCTTCCTCATCATGTTATGACACATATGCTCATCAATTTTTGTGAAGTTCTGAGTTTTCATTTGGGATTTATAGGCTTTTTAGTGTATTTTGCCCCGCCCCTTTTCTAAATGACCCTGTTACAGCCACCCAAATGCCAAAGTTCAACTTTTTTTTCGATAATTATTGATCTAGAGAGTCCAGAGAATTGTCCTAGACTGGTTTGGTTCCGATCGGGCGAAAAACCAGGGACTAGTTTGCAAAAGTAGGTTTTGGACAAAATTCGACATAGCAGAAAATTTCCCCTGCCTACATCCAAATCGGAGATAGCCATTTTGTCCGCCTTGAGCCAAGGATTCCAACGATGTAAGACACTTGAGCCTGGGACAAAGGGTCTAAGAGTTATGAGCAATTTTGAACTTTTGGTTGCTGTAGCGCCACCTATGGGCCAATCGGGGTCATACTCTGATAGGTTGTCCCCAAATTGAGGCCTACCATCTGGCCAGGTTTCAAGACTCTAGGCCTTACGGTTTGGCCTGCACGATGCGTTTTACGAATCCTTACAATTACAATAGGGTTTCAGCATTTCATGCTTGAACCCCTAATAAGAATGGAAGCTTTTTGCCATTTATAGCGTCACCTAGGGTCCGATCTGCATGAAACTCGGCATGCTTCCTCATCATGTTATGACACATATGCTCATCAATTTTTGTGAAGTTCTGAGTTTTCATTTGGGATTTATAGGCTTTTTAGTGTATTTTGCCCCGCCCCTTTTCTAAATGACCCTGTTACAGCCACCCAAATGCCAAAGTTCAACTTTTTTTTCGATAATTATTGATCTAGAGAGTCCAGAGAATTGTCCTAGACTGGTTTGGTTCCGATCGGGCGAAAAACCAGGGACTAGTTCGCAAAAGTAGGTTTTGGACAAAATTCGACATAGCAGAAAATTTCCCCTGCCTACATCCAAATCGGAGATAGCCATTTTGTCCGCCTTGAGCCAAGGATTCCAACGATGTAAGACACTTGAGCCTGGGACAAAGGGTCTAAGAGTTATGAGCAATTTTGAACTTTTGGTTGCTGTAGCGCCACCTATGGGCCAATCGGGGTCATACTCTGATAGGTTGTCCCCAAATTGAGGCCTACCATCTGGCCAGGTTTCAAGACTCTAGGCCTTACGGTTTGGCCTGCACGATGCGTTTTACGAATCCTTACAATTACAATAGGGTTTCAGCATTTCATGCTTGAACCCCTAATAAGAATGGAAGCTTTTTGCCATTTATAGCGTCACCTAGGGTCCGATCTGCATGAAACTCGGCATGCTTCCTCATCATGTTATGACACATATGCTCATCAATTTTTGTGAAGTTCTGAGTTTTCATTTGGGATTTATAGGCTTTTTAGTGTATTTTGCCCCGCCCCTTTTCTAAATGACCCTGTTACAGCCACCCAAATGCCAAAGTTCAACTTTTTTTTCGATAATTATTGATCTAGAGAGTCCAGAGAATTGTCCTAGACTGGTTTGGTTCCGATCGGGCGAAAAACCAGGGACTAGTTCGCAAAAGTAGGTTTTGGACAAAATTCGACATAGCAGAAAATTTCCCCTGCCTACATCCAAATCGGAGATAGCCATTTTGTCCGCCTTGAGCCAAGGATTCCAACGATGTAAGACACTTGAGCCTGGGACAAAGGGTCTAAGAGTTATGAGCAATTTTGAACTTTTGGTTGCTGTAGCGCCACCTATGGGCCAATCGGGGTCATACTCTGACAGGTTGTCCCCAAATTGAGGCCTACCATCTGGCCAGGTTTCAAGACTCTAGGCCTTACGGTTTGGCCTGCACGATGCGTTTTACGAATCCTTACAATTACAATAGGGTTTCAGCATTTCATGCTTGAACCCCTAATAAGAATGGAAGCTTTTTGCCATTTATAGCGTCACCTAGGGTCCGATCTGCATGAAACTCGGCATGCTTCCTCATCATGTTATGACACATATGCTCATCAATTTTTGTGAAGTTCTGAGTTTTCATTTGGGATTTATAGGCTTTTTAGTGTATTTTGCCCCGCCCCTTTTCTAAATGACCCTGTTACAGCCACCCAAATGCCAAAGTTCAACTTTTTTTTCGATAATTATTGATCTAGAGAGTCCAGAGAATTATCCTAGACTGGTTTGGTTCCGATCGGGCGAAAAACCAGGGACTAGTTCGCAAAAGTAGGTTTTGGACAAAATTCGACATAGCAGAAAATTTCCCCTGCCTACATCCAAATCGGAGATAGCCATTTTGTCCGCCTTGAGCCAAGGATTCCAACGATGTAAGACACTTGAGCCTGGGACAAAGGGTCTAAGAGTTATGAGCAATTTTGAACTTTTGGTTGCTGTAGCGCCACCTATGGGCCAATCGGGGTCATACTCTGATAGGTTGTCCCCAAATTGAGGCCTACCATCTGGCCAGGTTTCAAGACTCTAGGCCTTACGGTTTGGCCTGCACGATGCGTTTTACGAATCCTTACAATTACAATAGGGTTTCAGCATTTCATGCTTGAACCCCTAATAAGAATGGAAGCTTTTTGCCATTTATAGCGTCACCTAGGGTCCGATCTGCATGAAACTCGGCATGCTTCCTCATCATGTTATGACACATATGCTCATCAATTTTTGTGAAGTTCTGAGTTTTCATTTGGGATTTATAGGCTTTTTAGTGTATTTTGCCCCGCCCCTTTTCTAAATGACCCTGTTACAGCCACCCAAATGCCAAAGTTCAACTTTTTTTTCGATAATTATTGATCTAGAGAGTCCAGAGAATTGTCCTAGACTGGTTTGGTTCCGATCGGGCGAAAAACCAGGGACTAGTTCGCAAAAGTAGGTTTTGGACAAAATTCGACATAGCAGAAAATTTCCCCTGCCTACATCCAAATCGGAGATAGCCATTTTGTCCGCCTTGAGCCAAGGATTCCAACGATGTAAGACACTTGAGCCTGGGACAAAGGGTCTAAGAGTTATGAGCAATTTTGAACTTTTGGTTGCTGTAGCGCCACCTATGGGCCAATCGGGGTCATACTCTGATAGGTTGTCCCCAAATTGAGGCCTACCATCTGGCCAGGTTTCAAGACTCTAGGCCTTACGGTTTGGCCTGCACGATGCGTTTTACGAATCCTTACAATTACAATAGGGTTTCAGCATTTCATGCTTGAACCCCTAATAAGAATGGAAGCTTTTTGCCATTTATAGCGTCACCTAGGGTCCGATCTGCATGAAACTCGGCATGCTTCCTCATCATGTTATGACACATATGCTCATCAATTTTTGTGAAGTTCTGAGTTTTCATTTGGGATTTATAGGCTTTTTAGTGTATTTTGCCCCGCCCCTTTTCTAAATGACCCTGTTACAGCCACCCAAATGCCAAAGTTCAACTTTTTTTTCGATAATTATTGATCTAGAGAGTCCAGAGAATTGTCCTAGACTGGTTTGGTTCCGATCGGGCGAAAAACCAGGGACTAGTTCGCAAAAGTAGGTTTTGGACAAAATTCGACATAGCAGAAAATTTCCCCTGCCTACATCCAAATCGGAGATAGCCATTTTGTCCGCCTTGAGCCAAGGATTCCAACGATGTAAGACACTTGAGCCTGGGACAAAGGGTCTAAGAGTTATGAGCAATTTTGAACTTTTGGTTGCTGTAGCGCCACCTATGGGCCAATCGGGGTCATACTCTGATAGGTTGTCCCCAAATTGAGGCCTACCATCTGGCCAGGTTTCAAGACTCTAGGCCTTACGGTTTGGCCTGCACGATGCGTTTTACGAATCCTTACAATTACAATAGGGTTTCAGCATTTCATGCTTGAACCCCTAATAAGAATGGAAGCTTTTTGCCATTTATAGCGTCACCTAGGGTCCGATCTGCATGAAACTCGGCATGCTTCCTCATCATGTTATGACACATATGCTCATCAATTTTTGTGAAGTTCTGAGTTTTCATTTGGGATTTATAGGCTTTTTAGTGTATTTTGCCCCGCCCCTTTTCTAAATGACCCTGTTACAGCCACCCAAATGCCAAAGTTCAACTTTTTTTTCAATAATTATTGATCTAGAGAGTCCAGAGAATTGTCCTAGACTGGTTTGGTTCCGATCGGGCGAAAAACCAGGGACTAGTTCGCAAAAGTAGGTTTTGGACAAAATTCGACATAGCAGAAAATTTCCCCTGCCTACATCCAAATCGGAGATAGCCATTTTGTCCGCCTTGAGCCAAGGATTCCAACGATGTAAGACACTTGAGCCTGGGACAAAGGGTCTAAGAGTTATGAGCAATTTTGAACTTTTGGTTGCTGTAGCGCCACCTATGGGCCAATCGGGGTCATACTCTGATAGGTTGTCCCCAAATTGAGGCCTACCATCTGGCCAGGTTTCAAGACTCTAGGCCTTACGGTTTGGCCTGCACGATGCGTTTTACGAATCCTTACAATTACAATAGGGTTTCAGCATTTCATGCTTGAACCCCTAATAAGAATGGAAGCTTTTTGCCATTTATAGCGTCACCTAGGGTCCGATCTGCATGAAACTCGGCATGCTTCCTCATCATGTTATGACACATATGCTCATCAATTTTTGTGAAGTTCTGAGTTTTCATTTGGGATTTATAGGCTTTTTAGTGTATTTTGCCCCGCCCCTTTTCTAAATGACCCTGTTACAGCCACCCAAATGCCAAAGTTCAACTTTTTTTCGATAATTATTGATCTAGAGAGTCCAGAGAATTGTCCTAGACTGGTTTGGTTCCGATCGGGCGAAAAACCAGGGACTAGTTCGCAAAAGTAGGTTTTGGACAAAATTCGACATAGCAGAAAATTTCCCCTGCCTACATCCAAATCGGAGATAGCCATTTTGTCCGCCTTGAGCCAAGGATTCCAACGATGTAAGACACTTGAGCCTGGGACAAAGGGTCTAAGAGTTATGAGCAATTTTGAACTTTTGGTTGCTGTAGCGCCACCTATGGGCCAATCGGGGTCATACTCTGATAGGTTGTCCCCAAATTGAGGCCTACCATCTGGCCAGGTTTCAAGACTCTAGGCCTTACGGTTTGGCCTGCACGATGCGTTTTACGAATCCTTACAATTACAATAGGGTTTCAGCATTTCATGCTTGAACCCCTAATAAGAATGGAAGCTTTTTGCCATTTATAGCGTCACCTAGGGTCCGATCTGCATGAAACTCGGCATGCTTCCTCATCATGTTATGACACATATGCTCATCAATTTTTGTGAAGTTCTGAGTTTTCATTTGGGATTTATAGGCTTTTTAGTGTATTTTGCCCCGCCCCTTTTCTAAATGACCCTGTTACAGCCACCCAAATGCCAAAGTTCAACTTTTTTTTCGATAATTATTGATCTAGAGAGTCCAGAGAATTGTCCTAGACTGGTTTGGTTCCGATCGGGCGAAAAACCAGGGACTAGTTCGCAAAAGTAGGTTTTGGACAAAATTCGACATAGCAGAAAATTTCCCCTGCCTACATCCAAATCGGAGATAGCCATTTTGTCCGCCTTGAGCCAAGGATTCCAACGATGTAAGACACTTGAGCCTGGGACAAAGGGTCTAAGAGTTATGAGCAATTTTGAACTTTTGGTTGCTGTAGCGCCACCTATGGGCCAATCGGGGTCATACTCTGATAGGTTGTCCCCAAATTGAGGCCTACCATCTGGCCAGGTTTCAAGACTCTAGGCCTTACGGTTTGGCCTGCACGATGCGTTTTACGAATCCTTACAATTACAATAGGGTTTCAGCATTTCATGCTTGAACCCCTAATAAGAATGGAAGCTTTTTGCCATTTATAGCGTCACCTAGGGTCCGATCTGCATGAAACTCGGCATGCTTCCTCATCATGTTATGACACATATGCTCATCAATTTTTGTGAAGTTCTGAGTTTTCATTTGGGATTTATAGGCTTTTTAGTGTATTTTGCCCCGCCCCTTTTCTAAATGACCCTGTTACAGCCACCCAAATGCCAAAGTTCAACTTTTTTTTCGATAATTATTGATCTAGAGAGTCCAGAGAATTGTCCTAGACTGGTTTGGTTCCGATCGGGCGAAAAACCAGGGACTAGTTCGCAAAAGTAGGTTTTGGACAAAATTCGACATAGCAGAAAATTTCCCCTGCCTACATCCAAATCGGAGATAGCCATTTTGTCCGCCTTGAGCCAAGGATTCCAACGATGTAAGACACTTGAGCCTGGGACAAAGGGTCTAAGAGTTATGAGCAATTTTGAACTTTTGGTTGCTGTAGCGCCACCTATGGGCCAATCGGGGTCATACTCTGATAGGTTGTCCCCAAATTGAGGCCTACCATCTGGCCAGGTTTCAAGACTCTAGGCCTTACGGTTTGGCCTGCACGATGCGTTTTACGAATCCTTACAATTACAATAGGGTTTCAGCATTTCATGCTTGAACCCCTAATAAGAATGGAAGCTTTTTGCCATTTATAGCGTCACCTAGGGTCCGATCTGCATGAAACTCGGCATGCTTCCTCATCATGTTATGACACATATGCTCATCAATTTTTGTGAAGTTCTGAGTTTTCATTTGGGATTTATAGGCTTTTTAGTGTATTTTGCCCCGCCCCTTTTCTAAATGACCCTGTTACAGCCACCCAAATGCCAAAGTTCAACTTTTTTTTCAATAATTATTGATCTAGAGAGTCCAGAGAATTGTCCTAGACTGGTTTGGTTCCGATCGGGCGAAAAACCAGGGACTAGTTCGCAAAAGTAGGTTTTGGACAAAATTCGACATAGCAGAAAATTTCCCCTGCCTACATCCAAATCGGAGATAGCCATTTTGTCCGCCTTGAGCCAAGGATTCCAACGATGTAAGACACTTGAGCCTGGGACAAAGGGTCTAAGAGTTATGAGCAATTTTGAACTTTTGGTTGCTGTAGCGCCACCTATGGGCCAATCGGGGTCATACTCTGATAGGTTGTCCCCAAATTGAGGCCTACCATCTGGCCAGGTTTCAAGACTCTAGGCCTTACGGTTTGGCCTGCACGATGCGTTTTACGAATCCTTACAATTACAATAGGGTTTCAGCATTTCATGCTTGAACCCCTAATAAGAATGGAAGCTTTTTGCCATTTATAGCGTCACCTAGGGTCCGATCTGCATGAAACTCGGCATGCTTCCTCATCATGTTATGACACATATGCTCATCAATTTTTGTGAAGTTCTGAGTTTTCATTTGGGATTTATAGGCTTTTTAGTGTATTTTGCCCCGCCCCTTTTCTAAATGACCCTGTTACAGCCACCCAAATGCCAAAGTTCAACTTTTTTTCGATAATTATTGATCTAGAGAGTCCAGAGAATTGTCCTAGACTGGTTTGGTTCCGATCGGGCGAAAAACCAGGGACTAGTTCGCAAAAGTAGGTTTTGGACAAAATTCGACATAGCAGAAAATTTCCCCTGCCTACATCCAAATCGGAGATAGCCATTTTGTCCGCCTTGAGCCAAGGATTCCAACGATGTAAGACACTTGAGCCTGGGACAAAGGGT
The DNA here is from genome assembly GCF_949319135.1 of Squalius cephalus. NCBI lineage: Eukaryota > Metazoa > Chordata > Actinopteri > Cypriniformes > Leuciscidae > Squalius > Squalius cephalus. Next base: position 32,794,914 of record NC_137127.1, on the reverse strand, counting down.
CTAAGAGTTATGAGCAATTTTGAACTTTTGGTTGCTGTAGCGCCACCTATGGGCCAATCGGGGTCATACTCTGATAGGTTGTCCCCAAATTGAGGCCTACCATCTGGCCAGGTTTCAAGACTCTAGGCCTTACGGTTTGGCCTGCACGATGCGTTTTACGAATCCTTACAATTACAATAGGGTTTCAGCATTTCATGCTTGAACCCCTAATAAGAATGGAAGCTTTTTGCCATTTATAGCGTCACCTAGGGTCCGATCTGCATGAAACTCGGCATGCTTCCTCATCATGTTATGACACATATGCTCATCAATTTTTGTGAAGTTCTGAGTTTTCATTTGGGATTTATAGGCTTTTTAGTGTATTTTGCCCCGCCCCTTTTCTAAATGACCCTGTTACAGCCACCCAAATGCCAAAGTTCAACTTTTTTTCGATAATTATTGATCTAGAGAGTCCAGAGAATTGTCCTAGACTGGTTTGGTTCCGATCGGGCGAAAAACCAGGGACTAGTTCGCAAAAGTAGGTTTTGGACAAAATTCGACATAGCAGAAAATTTCCCCTGCCTACATCCAAATCGGAGATAGCCATTTTGTCCGCCTTGAGCCAAGGATTCCAACGATGTAAGACACTTGAGCCTGGGACAAAGGGTCTAAGAGTTATGAGCAATTTTGAACTTTTGGTTGCTGTAGCGCCACCTATGGGCCAATCGGGGTCATACTCTGATAGGTTGTCCCCAAATTGAGGCCTACCATCTGGCCAGGTTTCAAGACTCTAGGCCTTACGGTTTGGCCTGCACGATGCGTTTTACGAATCCTTACAATTACAATAGGGTTTCAGCATTTCATGCTTGAACCCCTAATAAGAATGGAAGCTTTTTGCCATTTATAGCGTCACCTAGGGTCCGATCTGCATGAAACTCGGCATGCTTCCTCATCATGTTATGACACATATGCTCATCAATTTTTGTGAAGTTCTGAGTTTTCATTTGGGATTTATAGGCTTTTTAGTGTATTTTGCCCCGCCCCTTTTCTAAATGACCCTGTTACAGCCACCCAAATGCCAAAGTTCAACTTTTTTTTCGATAATTATTGATCTAGAGAGTCCAGAGAATTGTCCTAGACTGGTTTGGTTCCGATCGGGCGAAAAACCAGGGACTAGTTCGCAAAAGTAGGTTTTGGACAAAATTCGACATAGCAGAAAATTTCCCCTGCCTACATCCAAATCGGAGATAGCCATTTTGTCCGCCTTGAGCCAAGGATTCCAACGATGTAAGACACTTGAGCCTGGGACAAAGGGTCTAAGAGTTATGAGCAATTTTGAACTTTTGGTTGCTGTAGCGCCACCTATGGGCCAATCGGGGTCATACTCTGATAGGTTGTCCCCAAATTGAGGCCTACCATCTGGCCAGGTTTCAAGACTCTAGGCCTTACGGTTTGGCCTGCACGATGCGTTTTACGAATCCTTACAATTACAATAGGGTTTCAGCATTTCATGCTTGAACCCCTAATAAGAATGGAAGCTTTTTGCCATTTATAGCGTCACCTAGGGTCCGATCTGCATGAAACTCGGCATGCTTCCTCATCATGTTATGACACATATGCTCATCAATTTTTGTGAAGTTCTGAGTTTTCATTTGGGATTTATAGGCTTTTTAGTGTATTTTGCCCCGCCCCTTTTCTAAATGACCCTGTTACAGCCACCCAAATGCCAAAGTTCAACTTTTTTTTCGATAATTATTGATCTAGAGAGTCCAGAGAATTGTCCTAGACTGGTTTGGTTCCGATCGGGCGAAAAACCAGGGACTAGTTCGCAAAAGTAGGTTTTGGACAAAATTCGACATAGCAGAAAATTTCCCCTGCCTACATCCAAATCGGAGATAGCCATTTTGTCCGCCTTGAGCCAAGGATTCCAACGATGTAAGACACTTGAGCCTGGGACAAAGGGTCTAAGAGTTATGAGCAATTTTGAACTTTTGGTTGCTGTAGCGCCACCTATGGGCCAATCGGGGTCATACTCTGATAGGTTGTCCCCAAATTGAGGCCTACCATCTGGCCAGGTTTCAAGACTCTAGGCCTTACGGTTTGGCCTGCACGATGCGTTTTACGAATCCTTACAATTACAATAGGGTTTCAGCATTTCATGCTTGAACCCCTAATAAGAATGGAAGCTTTTTGCCATTTATAGCGTCACCTAGGGTCCGATCTGCATGAAACTCGGCATGCTTCCTCATCATGTTATGACACATATGCTCATCAATTTTTGTGAAGTTCTGAGTTTTCATTTGGGATTTATAGGCTTTTTAGTGTATTTTGCCCCGCCCCTTTTCTAAATGACCCTGTTACAGCCACCCAAATGCCAAAGTTCAACTTTTTTTTCGATAATTATTGATCTAGAGAGTCCAGAGAATTGTCCTAGACTGGTTTGGTTCCGATCGGGCGAAAAACCAGGGACTAGTTCGCAAAAGTAGGTTTTGGACAAAATTCGACATAGCAGAAAATTTCCCCTGCCTACATCCAAATCGGAGATAGCCATTTTGTCCGCCTTGAGCCAAGGATTCCAACGATGTAAGACACTTGAGCCTGGGACAAAGGGTCTAAGAGTTATGAGCAATTTTGAACTTTTGGTTGCTGTAGCGCCACCTATGGGCCAATCGGGGTCATACTCTGATAGGTTGTCCCCAAATTGAGGCCTACCATCTGGCCAGGTTTCAAGACTCTAGGCCTTACGGTTTGGCCTGCACGATGCGTTTTACGAATCCTTACAATTACAATAGGGTTTCAGCATTTCATGCTTGAACCCCTAATAAGAATGGAAGCTTTTTGCCATTTATAGCGTCACCTAGGGTCCGATCTGCATGAAACTCGGCATGCTTCCTCATCATGTTATGACACATATGCTCATCAATTTTTGTGAAGTTCTGAGTTTTCATTTGGGATTTATAGGCTTTTTAGTGTATTTTGCCCCGCCCCTTTTCTAAATGACCCTGTTACAGCCACCCAAATGCCAAAGTTCAACTTTTTTTCGATAATTATTGATCTAGAGAGTCCAGAGAATTGTCCTAGACTGGTTTGGTTCCGATCGGGCGAAAAACCAGGGACTAGTTCGCAAAAGTAGGTTTTGGACAAAATTCGACATAGCAGAAAATTTCCCCTGCCTACATCCAAATCGGAGATAGCCATTTTGTCCGCCTTGAGCCAAGGATTCCAACGATGTAAGACACTTGAGCCTGGGACAAAGGGTCTAAGAGTTATGAGCAATTTTGAACTTTTGGTTGCTGTAGCGCCACCTATGGGCCAATCGGGGTCATACTCTGATAGGTTGTCCCCAAATTGAGGCCTACCATCTGGCCAGGTTTCAAGACTCTAGGCCTTACGGTTTGGCCTGCACGATGCGTTTTACGAATCCTTACAATTACAATAGGGTTTCAGCATTTCATGCTTGAACCCCTAATAAGAATGGAAGCTTTTTGCCATTTATAGCGTCACCTAGGGTCCGATCTGCATGAAACTCGGCATGCTTCCTCATCATGTTATGACACATATGCTCATCAATTTTTGTGAAGTTCTGAGTTTTCATTTGGGATTTATAGGCTTTTTAGTGTATTTTGCCCCGCCCCTTTTCTAAATGACCCTGTTACAGCCACCCAAATGCCAAAGTTCAACTTTTTTTCGATAATTATTGATCTAGAGAGTCCAGAGAATTGTCCTAGACTGGTTTGGTTCCGATCGGGCGAAAAACCAGGGACTAGTTCGCAAAAGTAGGTTTTGGACAAAATTCGACATAGCAGAAAATTTCCCCTGCCTACATCCAAATCGGAGATAGCCATTTTGTCCGCCTTGAGCCAAGGATTCCAACGATGTAAGACACTTGAGCCTGGGACAAAGGGTCTAAGAGTTATGAGCAATTTTGAACTTTTGGTTGCTGTAGCGCCACCTATGGGCCAATCGGGGTCATACTCTGATAGGTTGTCCCCAAATTGAGGCCTACCATCTGGCCAGGTTTCAAGACTCTAGGCCTTACGGTTTGGCCTGCACGATGCGTTTTACGAATCCTTACAATTACAATAGGGTTTCAGCATTTCATGCTTGAACCCCTAATAAGAATGGAAGCTTTTTGCCATTTATAGCGTCACCTAGGGTCCGATCTGCATGAAACTCGGCATGCTTCCTCATCATGTTATGACACATATGCTCATCAATTTTTGTGAAGTTCTGAGTTTTCATTTGGGATTTATAGGCTTTTTAGTGTATTTTGCCCCGCCCCTTTTCTAAATGACCCTGTTACAGCCACCCAAATGCCAAAGTTCAACTTTTTTTTCGATAATTATTGATCTAGAGAGTCCAGAGAATTGTCCTAGACTGGTTTGGTTCCGATCGGGCGAAAAACCAGGGACTAGTTCGCAAAAGTAGGTTTTGGACAAAATTCGACATAGCAGAAAATTTCCCCTGCCTACATCCAAATCGGAGATAGCCATTTTGTCCGCCTTGAGCCAAGGATTCCAACGATGTAAGACACTTGAGCCTGGGACAAAGGGTCTAAGAGTTATGAGCAATTTTGAACTTTTGGTTGCTGTAGCGCCACCTATGGGCCAATCGGGGTCATACTCTGATAGGTTGTCCCCAAATTGAGGCCTACCATCTGGCCAGGTTTCAAGACTCTAGGCCTTACGGTTTGGCCTGCACGATGCGTTTTACGAATCCTTACAATTACAATAGGGTTTCAGCATTTCATGCTTGAACCCCTAATAAGAATGGAAGCTTTTTGCCATTTATAGCGTCACCTAGGGTCCGATCTGCATGAAACTCGGCATGCTTCCTCATCATGTTATGACACATATGCTCATCAATTTTTGTGAAGTTCTGAGTTTTCATTTGGGATTTATAGGCTTTTTAGTGTATTTTGCCCCGCCCCTTTTCTAAATGACCCTGTTACAGCCACCCAAATGCCAAAGTTCAACTTTTTTTTCGATAATTATTGATCTAGAGAGTCCAGAGAATTGTCCTAGACTGGTTTGGTTCCGATCGGGCGAAAAACCAGGGACTAGTTCGCAAAAGTAGGTTTTGGACAAAATTCGACATAGCAGAAAATTTCCCCTGCCTACATCCAAATCGGAGATAGCCATTTTGTCCGCCTTGAGCCAAGGATTCCAACGATGTAAGACACTTGAGCCTGGGACAAAGGGTCTAAGAGTTATGAGCAATTTTGAACTTTTGGTTGCTGTAGCGCCACCTATGGGCCAATCGGGGTCATACTCTGATAGGTTGTCCCCAAATTGAGGCCTACCATCTGGCCAGGTTTCAAGACTCTAGGCCTTACGGTTTGGCCTGCACGATGCGTTTTACGAATCCTTACAATTACAATAGGGTTTCAGCATTTCATGCTTGAACCCCTAATAAGAATGGAAGCTTTTTGCCATTTATAGCGTCACCTAGGGTCCGATCTGCATGAAACTCGGCATGCTTCCTCATCATGTTATGACACATATGCTCATCAATTTTTGTGAAGTTCTGAGTTTTCATTTGGGATTTATAGGCTTTTTAGTGTATTTTGCCCCGCCCCTTTTCTAAATGACCCTGTTACAGCCACCCAAATGCCAAAGTTCAACTTTTTTTTCGATAATTATTGATCTAGAGAGTCCAGAGAATTGTCCTAGACTGGTTTGGTTCCGATCGGGCGAAAAACCAGGGACTAGTTCGCAAAAGTAGGTTTTGGACAAAATTCGACATAGCAGAAAATTTCCCCTGCCTACATCCAAATCGGAGATAGCCATTTTGTCCGCCTTGAGCCAAGGATTCCAACGATGTAAGACACTTGAGCCTGGGACAAAGGGTCTAAGAGTTATGAGCAATTTTGAACTTTTGGTTGCTGTAGCGCCACCTATGGGCCAATCGGGGTCATACTCTGATAGGTTGTCCCCAAATTGAGGCCTACCATCTGGCCAGGTTTCAAGACTCTAGGCCTTACGGTTTGGCCTGCACGATGCGTTTTACGAATCCTTACAATTACAATAGGGTTTCAGCATTTCATGCTTGAACCCCTAATAAGAATGGAAGCTTTTTGCCATTTATAGCGTCACCTAGGGTCCGATCTGCATGAAACTCGGCATGCTTCCTCATCATGTTATGACACATATGCTCATCAATTTTTGTGAAGTTCTGAGTTTTCATTTGGGATTTATAGGCTTTTTAGTGTATTTTGCCCCGCCCCTTTTCTAAATGACCCTGTTACAGCCACCCAAATGCCAAAGTTCAACTTTTTTTCGATAATTATTGATCTAGAGAGTCCAGAGAATTGTCCTAGACTGGTTTGGTTCCGATCGGGCGAAAAACCAGGGACTAGTTCGCAAAAGTAGGTTTTGGACAAAATTCGACATAGCAGAAAATTTCCCCTGCCTACATCCAAATCGGAGATAGCCATTTTGTCCGCCTTGAGCCAAGGATTCCAACGATGTAAGACACTTGAGCCTGGGACAAAGGGTCTAAGAGTTATGAGCAATTTTGAACTTTTGGTTGCTGTAGCGCCACCTATGGGCCAATCGGGGTCATACTCTGATAGGTTGTCCCCAAATTGAGGCCTACCATCTGGCCAGGTTTCAAGACTCTAGGCCTTACGGTTTGGCCTGCACGATGCGTTTTACGAATCCTTACAATTACAATAGGGTTTCAGCATTTCATGCTTGAACCCCTAATAAGAATGGAAGCTTTTTGCCATTTATAGCGTCACCTAGGGTCCGATCTGCATGAAACTCGGCATGCTTCCTCATCATGTTATGACACATATGCTCATCAATTTTTGTGAAGTTCTGAGTTTTCATTTGGGATTTATAGGCTTTTTAGTGTATTTTGCCCCGCCCCTTTTCTAAATGACCCTGTTACAGCCACCCAAATGCCAAAGTTCAACTTTTTTTCGATAATTATTGATCTAGAGAGTCCAGAGAATTGTCCTAGACTGGTTTGGTTCCGATCGGGCGAAAAACCAGGGACTAGTTCGCAAAAGTAGGTTTTGGACAAAATTCGACATAGCAGAAAATTTCCCCTGCCTACATCCAAATCGGAGATAGCCATTTTGTCCGCCTTGAGCCAAGGATTCCAACGATGTAAGACACTTGAGCCTGGGACAAAGGGTCTAAGAGTTATGAGCAATTTTGAACTTTTGGTTGCTGTAGCGCCACCTATGGGCCAATCGGGGTCATACTCTGATAGGTTGTCCCCAAATTGAGGCCTACCATCTGGCCAGGTTTCAAGACTCTAGGCCTTACGGTTTGGCCTGCACGATGCGTTTTACGAATCCTTACAATTACAATAGGGTTTCAGCATTTCATGCTTGAACCCCTAATAAGAATGGAAGCTTTTTGCCATTTATAGCGTCACCTAGGGTCCGATCTGCATGAAACTCGGCATGCTTCCTCATCATGTTATGACACATATGCTCATCAATTTTTGTGAAGTTCTGAGTTTTCATTTGGGATTTATAGGCTTTTTAGTGTATTTTGCCCCGCCCCTTTTCTAAATGACCCTGTTACAGCCACCCAAATGCCAAAGTTCAACTTTTTTTCGATAATTATTGATCTAGAGAGTCCAGAGAATTGTCCTAGACTGGTTTGGTTCCGATCGGGCGAAAAACCAGGGACTAGTTCGCAAAAGTAGGTTTTGGACAAAATTCGACATAGCAGAAAATTTCCCCTGCCTACATCCAAATCGGAGATAGCCATTTTGTCCGCCTTGAGCCAAGGATTCCAACGATGTAAGACACTTGAGCCTGGGACAAAGGGTCTAAGAGTTATGAGCAATTTTGAACTTTTGGTTGCTGTAGCGCCACCTATGGGCCAATCGGGGTCATACTCTGATAGGTTGTCCCCAAATTGAGGCCTACCATCTGGCCAGGTTTCAAGACTCTAGGCCTTACGGTTTGGCCTGCACGATGCGTTTTACGAATCCTTACAATTACAATAGGGTTTCAGCATTTCATGCTTGAACCCCTAATAAGAATGGAAGCTTTTTGCCATTTATAGCGTCACCTAGGGTCCGATCTGCATGAAACTCGGCATGCTTCCTCATCATGTTATGACACATATGCTCATCAATTTTTGTGAAGTTCTGAGTTTTCATTTGGGATTTATAGGCTTTTTAGTGTATTTTGCCCCGCCCCTTTTCTAAATGACCCTGTTACAGCCACCCAAATGCCAAAGTTCAACTTTTTTTTCGATAATTATTGATCTAGAGAGTCCAGAGAATTGTCCTAGACTGGTTTGGTTCCGATCGGGCGAAAAACCAGGGACTAGTTCGCAAAAGTAGGTTTTGGACAAAATTCGACATAGCAGAAAATTTCCCCTGCCTACATCCAAATCGGAGATAGCCATTTTGTCCGCCTTGAGCCAAGGATTCCAACGATGTAAGACACTTGAGCCTGGGACAAAGGGTCTAAGAGTTATGAGCAATTTTGAACTTTTGGTTGCTGTAGCGCCACCTATGGGCCAATCGGGGTCATACTCTGATAGGTTGTCCCCAAATTGAGGCCTACCATCTGGCCAGGTTTCAAGACTCTAGGCCTTACGGTTTGGCCTGCACGATGCGTTTTACGAATCCTTACAATTACAATAGGGTTTCAGCATTTCATGCTTGAACCCCTAATAAGAATGGAAGCTTTTTGCCATTTATAGCGTCACCTAGGGTCCGATCTGCATGAAACTCGGCATGCTTCCTCATCATGTTATGACACATATGCTCATCAATTTTTGTGAAGTTCTGAGTTTTCATTTGGGATTTATAGGCTTTTTAGTGTATTTTGCCCCGCCCCTTTTCTAAATGACCCTGTTACAGCCACCCAAATGCCAAAGTTCAACTTTTTTTTCGATAATTATTGATCTAGAGAGTCCAGAGAATTGTCCTAGACTGGTTTGGTTCCGATCGGGCGAAAAACCAGGGACTAGTTCGCAAAAGTAGGTTTTGGACAAAATTCGACATAGCAGAAAATTTCCCCTGCCTACATCCAAATCGGAGATAGCCATTTTGTCCGCCTTGAGCCAAGGATTCCAACGATGTAAGACACTTGAGCCTGGGACAAAGGGTCTAAGAGTTATGAGCAATTTTGAACTTTTGGTTGCTGTAGCGCCACCTATGGGCCAATCGGGGTCATACTCTGATAGGTTGTCCCCAAATTGAGGCCTACCATCTGGCCAGGTTTCAAGACTCTAGGCCTTACGGTTTGGCCTGCACGATGCGTTTTACGAATCCTTACAATTACAATAGGGTTTCAGCATTTCATGCTTGAACCCCTAATAAGAATGGAAGCTTTTTGCCATTTATAGCGTCACCTAGGGTCCGATCTGCATGAAACTCGGCATGCTTCCTCATCATGTTATGACACATATGCTCATCAATTTTTGTGAAGTTCTGAGTTTTCATTTGGGATTTATAGGCTTTTTAGTGTATTTTGCCCCGCCCCTTTTCTAAATGACCCTGTTACAGCCACCCAAATGCCAAAGTTCAACTTTTTTTTCAATAATTATTGATCTAGAGAGTCCAGAGAATTGTCCTAGACTGGTTTGGTTCCGATCGGGCGAAAAACCAGGGACTAGTTCGCAAAAGTAGGTTTTGGACAAAATTCGACATAGCAGAAAATTTCCCCTGCCTACATCCAAATCGGAGATAGCCATTTTGTCCGCCTTGAGCCAAGGATTCCAACGATGTAAGACACTTGAGCCTGGGACAAAGGGTCTAAGAGTTATGAGCAATTTTGAACTTTTGGTTGCTGTAGCGCCACCTATGGGCCAATCGGGGTCATACTCTGATAGGTTGTCCCCAAATTGAGGCCTACCATCTGGCCAGGTTTCAAGACTCTAGGCCTTACGGTTTGGCCTGCACGATGCGTTTTACGAATCCTTACAATTACAATAGGGTTTCAGCATTTCATGCTTGAACCCCTAATAAGAATGGAAGCTTTTTGCCATTTATAGCGTCACCTAGGGTCCGATCTGCATGAAACTCGGCATGCTTCCTCATCATGTTATGACACATATGCTCATCAATTTTTGTGAAGTTCTGAGTTTTCATTTGGGATTTATAGGCTTTTTAGTGTATTTTGCCCCGCCCCTTTTCTAAATGACCCTGTTACAGCCACCCAAATGCCAAAGTTCAACTTTTTTTCGATAATTATTGATCTAGAGAGTCCAGAGAATTGTCCTAGACTGGTTTGGTTCCGATCGGGCGAAAAACCAGGGACTAGTTCGCAAAAGTAGGTTTTGGACAAAATTCGACATAGCAGAAAATTTCCCCTGCCTACATCCAAATCGGAGATAGCCATTTTGTCCGCCTTGAGCCAAGGATTCCAACGATGTAAGACACTTGAGCCTGGGACAAAGGGTCTAAGAGTTATGAGCAATTTTGAACTTTTGGTTGCTGTAGCGCCACCTATGGGCCAATCGGGGTCATACTCTGATAGGTTGTCCCCAAATTGAGGCCTACCATCTGGCCAGGTTTCAAGACTCTAGGCCTTACGGTTTGGCCTGCACGATGCGTTTTACGAATCCTTACAATTACAATAGGGTTTCAGCATTTCATGCTTGAACCCCTAATAATAAAAATCAGCACAATTACAATAGGGTTTCAGCACTTCGTGCTTGAACCCCTAATTAAAGCTGCAAGCAGCATTTATCGGGGTTCAAGCAGTTAAGGCCTTTAAGGCATTTAAGCACAAAAGCATCAAAAGTTATTAAGATTTATTTAGCAAGCTTGTAATCACTGACATAATAGATGGAAAAGACCATTTACAGCCAATACAGGCAATTTACCATGGGATATATATGGTTTTAAAGCTTTTTAACAGTTATAGCGCCAGCTATGGTCCGATCTCCATAAAATTGTTTACTGTGACCTCAAATTGAACCCATACACATGTGTACTGAGTTTGGTGAAGATATCTCATTTACTTCTTGAGTTATAGCCATTTTAGTAAAATAGGCTCCTCCCACAACAATTTAGCACATTCTAGTATTATTTACTATGATTCTAGCATGATTTGCCATATTCTAGCATAATTTACCATGATATACTACATTCTAGTATGATTTACCATTGTTTACTGTGATTCTAGCATGGATTACCATAGTTTATCATGATTTATCATAGTTTACAATGATTTATCATAGTTTACCATGATTTACCCTGTTCTAGCATAGTTTACCATGATTTACCATGTTCTAGCATGATTTACCATGATATACCACATTATAACATGATTTACCATAGTTTATTATGATTTATCATGGCTTACCATGATTTACCCTGTTCTAGCATAGTTTACCATGATTTACCATGTTCTAGCATGATGTACCATGATATACCATGTTCTAGAATGATGTACCAGGATTGTAGTATGATTTACCTTGATACACCACATTCTAGTATTATTTATTATGATTTCCATGTTTTTAGTGTGATTTAACCATGATTTACCACATTGCTAGCAATTATGTGAAGTATCAGTAAAAATGAAGTGATCAACTCTGACAAAATATGATTGTGCTACAATAGTAATTGTTATGTAAGTGATTTTTTAGTGTTTTATTGTTATATAAGTGATTTTTAGTGTCTAATGCATATGTGAGTAGACTTCATTAATAAGTAGAATGGCCAGCAGAGGGCAGTAGAAGACCACTTATTGGCTCACTTTCACTTTAAACTTCTTGATTTTCACCATTTTTCTGCACTAAAGCAAACCAGTTTTTCCATTTTAACTCCATAATGCATGTTTACACACACACACACACACACACACACACACACACACACACACACACACACAAAGACAAATGTTGTTGTTGTTTTTTCAATGCTATTGGGATATGTCATTATGAAAATATATTTGAATGGTCTATAAACATTTCACAAAGTCTTTGCAAGCTATTAATCAGATGATTCAGAATTTATTCAGAAACCTAAGACTACACACACACATTATGTTGTAGATGCAGACATTTGAAATGTATGATGTGATCAAACTGTCAATACTAATACTTTAACAGATGGATTTTGACTAAATGTAATTGTAAATGTTAAAATAGTTATTTTATAAAGTCTAAATATAAATTATAGAACAATATGACAAAATGACTATTTTGAACAGCAGGGGGCAGTAAAATACCACTTATTGGCTTAACATGCCATTATAATCATATCATTTTCACCTTTTTAACTGTTATAGAGGCAAATTTTGTCTGATCTGTCTGAAAATTTTCATGCATGTTCAGAGTGATATTTCACATGTTCTGACTTGTTTTTAAGAAGGTCTGAGTCATTCATTAAAGAGATATAGGCTTTCGGGGACACTTGGAAAAGGCTACATTTTGAAGTGACCCTATTATAGCTATCCAAATGAAGTAGTTCAACTTTTTCTGACAATTATTGATCTAGTGAGTCCAGAGAATTGTATTGCACTAGTTTTGAACATTATGATATGAAAATTATATGATCAGAGATGGAAAAGACCATTTACAGCCAATACAGGCAACATACCATAGGAAATATATGGTTTTAAAGCTTTTTAACAGTTATAGCGCCACCTATCGTCCGATCTCCATAAAATTTTGCATGCTTGTTAATGATGTTATGACACATAGGCTGACCAATTTTTGTGAAGTTCTGAGTTTTCATTTAGGATTTATAGGCTTTTGAGTGTATTTTGCCACACCCATTTTATAAATGACCCTATTACAGCCATACAAATGCAAAAGTTCAACTTTTTTTTGATAATTATTGATCTAGAGAGTCCAGAGAATTGTCCTAGACTGGTCTGGTTCCGATCGGGCGAAAAACCTAGGACTAGTTCGCAAAAGTAGGTTTTAGACATATTCGTGAATATTTAATGAACGGTTTGATTGACAGCAATGGTTCTTGAGGCAAAGTTGTTCAGCATGAGCAGATCTATCAAATGATATGCATATTGTGTGGATGAGTGTAACACCACGTGATTACAGAGACATAAAACTCGTTAGCGCCAACTAGTGGCCGATTTCTTTCAAAATTCTTACAGACCTCTAGGGCCATGAGACGAACATGCCCATCGAGTTTCGTTCCGATCGGCCTCCGTTAACCTTGTCTAATAGGTGCTCAAACTTCATTGGCTGATGGCGGCCATGTTTTTTGAGATACACTAATGTCCTCATAGACATACATGGCACCTTGGACCAAGACACTGCATACCAATTTTCAAGTCAATCGGACTAACGGTCAGGTGGTTATAGCCCATTTTATGTTTTTTTCATGTTATAGCGCCACCATGTGGCCAATCGCCGCGATTTTTTTACTGTGACCTCAGATTGACCTCCTACACATGTGTACCGAGTTTGGTGAAGATACCTCATTTACTTCTGGAGTTATAGCCATTTTCGTATAATTAGCTCCGCCTCCTGCGAACGTTTTGATGCCCCTTAGCAACCGTGGATCGAAATTTTAACTTTTTTTCGATAATTATTGATAATCAGACTCCAGAGAACATTTCTGCACTGGTTTGGTTCCGATCGGAAGAAAAACCAGGGACTAGTTCGCAAAAGTAGGTTTTGGACAAAATCCAAAATGGCGGAAAAATTTGCATACCGGAAATGAAATCCTTGAGGCCTTTTTTGTTCGGCTTGACCCAAGGATTCCAAATATATAAGACACTTGAGTTTGTGACAAAGGGTTGATGAGATTTAAGCAAAAATATGAAATTTTTTTGTTTTTTGCACTGTAGCGCCACCTATAGGCCAATCTAGCTCATATTCTCTGAACCTCTCCTCGATTTTTGTACTACCTTCTGGCCAAGTTTCAAGTCTCTAGCACTTACGGTTTAGGCTGCACGATGCGTTTTACGGCGGAATAATAATAATAATTAAAGCTGCAAGCAGCATTTATCGGGGTTCAAGCAGTTAAGGCGTTTAAGGTTTTTAAGCACAAAAGCATCAAAAGTTATTAAGATTTATTTAGCAAGCATGTAACCACTGACATAATAGATGGAAAAGACCATTTACAGCCAATACAGGCAATTTGCCATGGGATATATATGGTTTTAAAGCTTTTTAACAGTTATAGCGCCACCTATGGTCCGATCTCCATAAAATTGTTTACTGTGACCTCAAATTGAACCCATACACATGTGTACTGAGTTTGGTGAAGATATCTCATTTACTTCTTGAGTTATAGCCATTTGAGTAAAATAGGCTCCTCCCACAACGATTTGCCACATTCTAGAATTATTTAATATGATTCTAGCATGATTTACTATCATATACCATGTTCCAGAATGATTTATTAGGATTCTAGCATGATTTACCTTGATACACCTCATTTCAGTATTATTTACTATGATTTACAATGTTTCTAGCATGATTAACCACATTACTAGCAATTATGTGAAGTGTCAGTGCAAATGAGGTGATGAACACTGACAAAATATTATTGTGTTATAATAGTTAGTTATATACGTGATTTTTAGTGTGTGTCCAAATATGAATGCAAAAGCACATGTAAAATATTTCATTATTAAGTAGAATGGCCAGCAGAGGGCACTAGAAGACCACTTATTGGCTCACTTTCACTTTAAACCAGTTTTCTGCACTAAAGCAAACCAGTTTTTCCATGTTAACTCAATGCATGCTTACACACACACACACACACACACACACACACACATACACACACAGCATAGTTAACCATGGTTTACCATGATATACCACGTTCTAGTATTATTTACCAGGAGATAAACGACAATCTAGTATTATTTACTTTGATTTACCATGTTTCTAGCCTGATTTATCACATTACTAGCAATTATTTGAAGTGTCAGTGCAAATAAAGTGATTAACACTGACAAAATATGATTGTGTTATAATAGTTATTGCTATATAAGTGATTTTTTTAGTGTGTATTCAAGTATGAATGCAAGCACGTTGAAATATTTCATTAATAAGTAGAATGGCCAGCAGAGGGCAGTAGAAGACCACTTATTGGCTCACTTTCACTTTAAACCAGTTTTCTGCACTAAAGCAAACCAGTTTATCCATGTTAACTCAATGCATGCTTACACACACACACACACACACCCACACACACACACACACACACACACACACACACAAATGTTTCAGTGATATTGGTGTCACATTCACCTTCATCACATTCACCTTCTGTCTTCATCACATTCACCATCTGTCGTCATCACCTGCACCTGCTCCTCATCACCCTCCTCATCATCACCTGCTCCTCATCATCATAACCGTCACCTGTTGTCCTTGTCTTGATCTGTGTATTTAAGTTCCCCTCTCATCCATTATCATTGTCGGTTATTGTTTGTGCACTAGCACTCTGTTATGTTTGTTTTCATGTTGGAAAATAAAACCTTTGTTATATTTGTACCACACACACACACACACACACACACACACACACACACACACACACACACACACACACACACACACACACACCATCATTTATCATGATTTACCATGGCTGATACCAATACCAATATGAGAAAATGACTATTTTAAACAGCAGGGGGCAGTAAAATACCACTTATTGGCTTAACATGCCATTAATTCATATCATTTTCACCTTTTTAACTGTTATAGAGGCAAATTTTGTCCGATCTGTCTGAAAATTTTCATGCTTGTTCAGGGTGATATTTCACACGTTCTGACTTGTTTTTAAGAAGGTCTGAGCATTGATTAAAGAGATATAGGCTTTCGGGGACACTTGGTAAAGGCCAGATTTTGAAGTGAACCTATTATAGCTATCCAAATGAAGCAGTTCAACTTTTTCTGACAATTATTGATCTAGTGAGTCCAGAGAATTGTATTGCACTAGTTTTGAACATTATGATATGAAAATTATATGATCAGAGATGGAAAAGACCATTTACAGCCAATACAGGCAGTTTACCATAGGAAATATATGATTTTAAAGCTTTTTAACAGTTATAGCGCCAACTATCGTCCGATCTCCATAGAATTTTGCATGCTTGTTAATGATGTTATGACACATAGGCTGACCAATTTTTGTGAAGTTCTGAGTTTTTATTTAGGATTTATAGGCTTTTTAATGTATTTTGACACGCCCATTTTATAAATTACCCTATTACAGCCATCCAAATGCAAAAGTTCAACTTTTTTTTGATAATTATTGATCTAGAGAGTCCAGAGAATTGTCCTAGACTGGTCTGGTTCCGATCGGGCAAAAAACCTAGGACTAGTTCGCAAAAGTAGGTTTTTAACATATTAATGAATAATTAATGAACAGTTTGATTGACAGCAATGGTTCTTGAGGCAAAGTTGTTCAGGATGAGGAGATCTATCAAATGATATGCATATTGTGTGGATATTTGTAACACCACGTGATTACAGAGCCGTAAAACTCGTTAGCGCCAACTAGTGGCCGATTTCTTTCAAAATTCTTACAGACCTTTAGGGCCATGAGCCGAACATGCCCATTGAGTTTCGTTCCGATCGGCCTCCGTTAACCTTGTCTAATAGGTGCTCAAATTTCGTTGGCCGATGGCGGCCATGTTTTTTGAGATACGCCAATGTCCTCATACACATACATGGCACCTTGGACCAAGACACTGCATACCAATTTTCAAGTCAATCGGACTAACGGTCAGGTGGTTATAGCCTGTTTTATGTTTTTTTCATTTTATAGCGCCACCATGAGGCCAATCGTCGCGATTTTTTTACTGTGACCCCAGAGTAAGATCATACACATGTGTACCAAGTTTGGTGAAGATACCTCATTTACATCGGGAGTTATAGCCATTTTAGTAAAATAGGCCCCTCCCACAACGTACGTTTTGGCGCCCCTTAGCGACCGTGAATCGAAATTTCCACTTTTTTTCGATAATTATTGATATTCAGTCTCCAGAGAACATTTCTGCACTAGATTGGTTCCAATCGGGCAAAAAACCAGGGACTAGTTCGCAAAAGTAGATTTTTGACAAAATTCAAAATGGCGGAAAATCTATCATGGCGGAAATGAAATCGGAGATATACGTTTTGTTCGTCAGGCGTCCAGCTTTCCAATGATATAAGACACTTGAGTCTACGACATACGGTCTAGGAGTTATGAGCAGTTTCGCGCTTTTGGTTGTTATAGCGCCACCTATGGGCCAATCGGGGTCATAATCTCTGAACCTTTCCTCGATTTTTGTACTACCATCTGTCAAAGTTTCAAAGTTCCAGCTCTTACGGTTTGGGCTGCACGATGCGTTTTACGGCGGAATAATAATAATAATAATAATAATAATAATTAAAGCTGCAAGCAGCATTTATCGGGGTTCAAGCAGTTAAAACCTTTTAGGCATTTAAGCACAAAAGCATCAAAAGTTATTAAGATTTATTTAGCAAGCATGTAACCACGGACATAATAGATGGAAAAGACCATTTACAGCCAATACAGGCAATTTGCCATGGGATATATATGGTTTTAAAGCTTTTTAACAGTTATAGCGCCACCTATGGTCCGATCTCCATAAAATGTTTACTGTGACCTCAAATTGAACCCATACACATGTGTACTGAGTTTGGTGAAGATATCTCATTTACTTCTTGAGTTATAGCCATTTGAGTAAAATAGGCTCCTCCCACAACGATTTGCCACATTCTAGAATTATTTAATATGATTCTAGCATGATTTACTATCATATACTATGTTCCAGAATGATTTATTAGGATTCTAGCATGATTTACCTTGATACACCTCATTTCAGTATTATTTACTATGATTTACAATGTTTCTAGCATGATTAACCACATTACTAGCAATTATGTCAAGTGTCAGTGCAAATGAGGTGATGAACACTGACAAAATATTATTGTGTTATAATAGTTAGTTATATACGTGATTTTTAGTGTGTGTCCAAGTATGAATGCAAAAGCACATGTAAAATATTTCATTATTAAGTAGAATGGCCAGCAGAGGGCACTAGAAGACCACTTATTGGCTCACTTTCACTTTAAACCAGTTTTCTGCACTAAAGCAAACCAGTTTTTCCATGTTAACTCAATGCATGCTTACACACACACACACACACACACACACACACACACACACACACACACACACACACACACACACACACACAGCATAGTTAACCATGATTTACCATGATTTACCACATTACTAGCAATTGTTTGAAGTGTCAGTGCAAATAAAGTGATTAACACTGACAAAATATGATTGTGTTATAATAGTTATTGCTATATAAGTGATTTTTAGTGTGTATTCAAGTATAAATGCAAGCACATGTGGAAAAATTTAATTAATAAGTAGAATGGCCAGCAGAGGGCAGTAGAAGACCACTTATTGGCTCACTTTCACTTTAAACCTCATGATTTTGACCAGTTTTCTGCACTAAAGCAAACCAGTGTTTCCATGTTAACTCAATAATGCATACTTGCTACATATGCTACACACAATAATGCTACACACACACACACACACACACACACACACACACACACACACACACACACACACACACACACACACACACAAATGTTTCAGTGATATTGGTGTCACATTCACCTTCATCACATTCACCTTCTGTCTTCATCACATTCACCATCTGTCGTCATCACCTGCACCTGCTCCTCATCACCCTCCTCATCATCACCTGCTCCTCATCATCATAACCGTCACCTGTTGTCCTTGTCTTGATCTGTGTATTTAAGTTCCCCTCTCATCCATTATCATTGTCAGTTATTGTTTGTGCACTAGCACTCTGTTATGTTTGTTTTCATGTTGGAAAATAAAACCTTTGTTATATTTGTACCACACACACACACACACACACACACACACACACACACACACACACACACACCATCATTTATCATGATTTACCATGGCTGATACCAATACCAATATGAGAAAATGACTATTTTAAACAGCAGGGGGCAGTAAAATACCACTTATTGGCTTAACATGCCATTAATTCATATCATTTTCACCTTTTTAACTGTTATAGAGGCAAATTTTGTCCGATCTGTCTGAAAATTTTCATGCTTGTTCAGGGTGATATTTCACACGTTCTGACTTGTTTTTAAGAAGGTCTGAGCATTGATTAAAGAGATATAGGCTTTCGGGGACACTTGGTAAAGGCCAGATTTTGAAGTGAACCTATTATAGCTATCCAAATGAAGTAGTTCAACTTTTTCTGACAATTATTGATCTAGTGAGTCCAGAGAATTGTATTGCACTAGTTTTGAACATTATGATATGAAAATTATATGATCAGAGATGGAAAAGACCATTTACAGCCAATACAGGCAGTTTACCATAGGAAATATATGATTTTAAAGCTTTTTAACAGTTATAGCGCCACCTATCGTCCGATCTCCATAGAATTTTTCATGCTTGTTAATGATGTTATGTCACATATGCTGACCAATTTTTGTGAAGTTCTGAGTTTTTATTTAGGATTTATAGGCTTTTTAATGTATTTTGACACGCCCATTTTATAAATTACCCTATTACAGCCATCCAAATGCAAAAGTTCAACTTTTTTTTGATAATTATTGATCTAGAGAGTCCAGAGAATTGTCCTAGACTGGTCTGGTTCCGATCGGGCAAAAAACCTAGGACTAGTTCGCAAAAGTAGGTTTTTAACATATTAATGAATAATTAATGAACAGTTTGATTGACAGCAATGGTTCTTGAGGCAAAGTTGTTCAGGATGAGGAGATCTATCAAATTATATGCATATTGTGTGGATATTTGTAACACCACGTGATTACAGAGCCGTAAAACTCGTTAGCGCCAACTAGTGGCCGATTTCTTTCAAAATTCTTACAGACCTTTAGGGCCATGAGCCGAACATGCCCATTGAGTTTCGTTCCGATCGGCCTCCGTTAACCTTGTCTAATAGGTGCTCAAACTTCGTTGGCCGATGGCGGCCATGTTTTTTGAGATACGCCAATGTCCTCATACACATACATGGCACCTTGGACCAAGACACTGCATACCAATTTTCAAGTCAATCGGACTAACGGTCAGGTGGTTATAGCCTGTTTTATGTTTTTTTCATTTTATAGCGCCACCATGAGGCCAATCGTCGCGATTTTTTTACTGTGACCCCAGAGTAAGCTCATACACATGTGTACCAAGTTTGGTGAAGATACCTCATTTACTTCGGGAGTTATAGCCATTTTAGTAAAATAGGCCCCTCCCACAACGTACGTTTTGGCGCCCCTTAGCGACCGTGAATCGAAATTTCCACTTTTTTTCGATAATTATTGATATTCAGTCTCCAGAGAACATTTCTGCACTAGTTTGGTTCCAATCGGGCAAAAAACCAGGGACTAGTTCGCAAAAGTAGATTTTTGACAAAATTCAAAATGGCGGAAAATCTATCATGGCGGAAATGAAATCGGAGATATACGTTTTGTTCGTCAGGCGTCCAGCTTTCCAATGATATAACACACTTGAGTCTACGACATACGGTCTAGGAGTTATGAGCAGTTTCGCGCTTTTGGTTGTTATAGCGCCACCTATGGGCCAATCGGGGTCATAATCTCTGAACCTTTCCTCGATTTTTGTACTACCATCTGTCAAAGTTTCAAAGTTCCAGCTCTTACGGTTTGGGCTGCACGATGCGTTTTACGGCGGAATAATAATAATAATAATAATAATAATAATAAAAATCAGCACAATTACAATAGGGTTTCAGCACTTCGTGCTTGAACCCCTAATAAAAATCAGCACAATTACAATAGGGTTTCAGCACTTCGTGCTTGAACCCCTAATAATAATAAAAATCAGCACAATTACAATAGGGTTTCAGCACTTCGTGCTTGAACCCCTAATTAAAGCTGCAAGCAGCATTTATCGGGGTTCAAGCAGTTAAGGCCTTTAAGGCATTTAAGCACAAAAGTATCAAAAGTTATTAAGATTTATTTAATAAGCATGTAACCACTGACATAATAGATGGAAAAGACCATTTACAGCCAATACAGGCAATTTACCATGTGATATATTTGGTTTTAAAGCTTTTTAACAGTTATAGCGCCACCTATGGTCCGATCTCCATAGAATTGTTTACTGTGACCTCAAATTGAACCCATACACATGTGTACTGAGTTTGGTGAAGATATCTCATTTACTTCTTGAGTTATAGCCATTTTAGTAAAATAGGCTCCTCCCACAACAATTTAGCATATTCTAGTATTATTTACTATGATTCTAGCATGATTTGCCATATTCTAGCATAATTTACCATGATATACTACATTCTAGTATGATTTACCATTGTTTACTGTGATTCTAGCATGGATTACCATAGTTTATCATGATTTATCATAGTTTACCATGATTCATCATAGTTTACCATGATTTACCCTGTTCTAGCATAGTTTACCATGATTTACCATGTTCTAGCATGATTTACCATGATATACCACATTCTAACATGATTTACCATAGTTTATTATGATTTATCATGGCTTACCATGATTTACCATGTTCTAGCATGATGTACCATGATATACCATGTTCTAGAATGATGTACCAGGATTGTAGTATGATTTATCTTGATACACCACATTCTAGTATTATTTATTATGATTTACCATGTTTTTAGTGTGATTTACCATGATTTACCACATTGCTAGCAATTATGTGAAGTATCAGTAAAAATGAAGTGATAAACTCTGACAAAATATGATTGTGCTACAATAGTAATTGTTATATAAGTGATTTTTTAGTGTTTTATTGTTATATAAGTGATTTTTAGTGTCTAATGAATGCAAAAGCATAAGTGAGTAGACTTCATTAATAAGTAGAATGGCCAGCAGAGGGCAGTAGAAGACCACATATTGGCTCACTTTCACTTTAAACTTCTTGATTTTCACCATTTTTCTGCACTAAAGCAAACCAGTTTTTCCATTTTAACTCCATAATGCATGTTTACACACACACACACACGCACGCACGCACGCACGCACGCACACACACACACACACACACACACACACACACACACACACACACACACACACACACAAAGACAAATGTTGTTGTTGTTATTTCAATGCTATTGGGATATGTCATTATGAAAATATATTTGAATGGTCTATAAACATTTCACAAAGTCTTTGCAAGCTATTAATCAGATGATTCAGAATTTATTCAGAAACCTAAGACTACACACACACATTATGTTGTAGATGCAGACATTTGAAATGTATGATGTGATCAAACTGTCAATACTAATACTTTAACAGATGGATTTTGACTAAATGTAATTGTAAATGTTAAAATAGTGATTTTATAAAGTCTAAATATAAATTATAGAACAATATGACAAAATGACTATTTTGAACAGCAGGGGGCAGTAAAATACCACTTATTGGCTTAACATGCCATTATAATCATATCATTTTCACCTTTTTAACTGTTATAGAGGCAAATTTTGTCTGATCTGTCTGAAAATTTTCATGCATGTTCAGAGTGATATTTCACATGTTCTGACTTGTTTTTAAGAAGGTCTGAGTCATTCATTAAAGAGATATAGGCTTTCTGGGACACTTGGTAAAGGCTACATTTTGAAGTGAACCTATTATAGCTATCCAAATGAAGTAGTTCAACTTTTTCTGACAATTATTGATCTAGTGAGTCCAGAGAATTTTATTGCACTAGTTTTGAACATTATGATATGAAAATTATATGATCAGAGATGGAAAAGACCATTTACAGCCAATACAAGCAACATACCATAGGAAATATATGGTTTTAAAGCTTTTTAAAGGTTATAGCGCCACCTATCGTCCGATCTCCATAACATTTTGCATGCTTGTTAATGATGTTATGACACATAGGCTGACCAATTTTTGTGAAGTTCTGAGTTTTCATTTAGGATTTATAGGCTTTTGAGTGTATTTTGCCACACCCATTTTATAAATGACCCTATTACAGCCATACAAATGCAAAAGTTCAACTTTTTTTTGATAATTATTGATCTAGAGAGTCCAGAGAATTGTCCTAGACTGGTCTGGTTCCGATCGGGCGAAAAACCTAGGACTAGTTCGCAAAAGTAGGTTTTAGACATATTCGTGAATATTTAATGAACGGTTTGATTGACAGCAATGGTTCTTGAGGCAAAGTTGTTCAGCATGAGCAGATCTATCAAATGATATGCATATTGTGTGGATGAGTGTAACACCACGTGATTACAGAGCCATAAAACTCGTTAGCGCCAACTAGTGGCCGATTTCTTTCAAAATTCTTACAGACCTCTAAGGCCATGAGACGAACGTGCCCATCGAGTTTCGTTCCGATCGGCCTCCGTTAACCTTGTCTAATCGGTGCTCAAACTTCATTGGCCGATGGCGGCCATGTTTTTTGAGATACGCCAATGTCCTCATAGACATACATGGCACCTTGGACCAAGACACTGCATACCAATTTTCAAGTCAATCGGACTAACGGTCAGGTGGTTATAGCCTGTTTTATGTTTTTTTCATGTTATAGCGCCACCATGTGGCCAATCGCCGCGATTTTTTTACCGTGACCTCAGATTGACCTCTTACACATGTGTACCAAGTTTGGTTAAAATACCTCTTTTACTTCTGGAGTTATAGCCATTTTAGTAAAATAGGCTCCTCCCACAACGTTAATTTTGCACCCCCTAGCGACCGTGAATCGAAATTTCAACTTTTTTTCGATAATTATTGATCTTCAGACTCTAATGAACAATTATGCACTGGTTTGGTTCCGATCGGGCGAAAAACCAGGGACTAGTTCGCAAAAGTAGATTTTCGACAAAATTCAAAATGGCGGAAAATCTATCATGGCGGAAATAAAATCGGAGATATACGTTTTGTTCGTCAGGCGTCCAGCTTTCCAATGATATAAGACACTTGAGTCTAGGACTTACGGTCTAGGAGTTATGAGCAGTTTCACGCTTTTGGTTGCTATAGCGCCACCTATGGGCCAATCGGGGTCATAATTTGATAACCTCTCCTCGATTTTTGTACTACCATATGGCAAAGTTTCAAAGCTCTAGCCCTTACGGTTTGGGCTGCACGATGCGTTTTACGGCGGAATAATAATAATAATAATAATAATTAAAGCTGCAAGCAGCATTTATCGGGGTTCAAGCAGTTAAGGCCTTTAAGGCATTTAAGCACAAAAGCATCAAAAGTTATTAAGATTTATTTAGCAAGCATGTAACCACTGACATAATAGATGGAAAAGACCATTTACAGCCAATACAGGCAATTTGCCATGGGATATATATGGTTTTAAAGCTTTTTAACAGTTATAGCGCCACCTATGGTCCGATCTCCATAAAATTGTTTACTGTGACCTCAAATTGAACCCATACACATGTGTACTGAGTTTGGTGAAGATATCTCATTTACTTCTTGAGTTATAGCCATTTGAGTAAAATAGGCTCCTCCCACAACGATTTGCCACATTCTAGAATTATTTAATATGATTCTAGCATGATTTACTATCATATACCATGTTCCAGAATGATTTATTAGGATTCTAGCATGATTTACCTTGATACACCTCATTTCAGTATTATTTACTATGATTTACAATGTTTCTAGCATGATTAACCACATTACTAGCAATTATGTGAAGTGTCAGTGCAAATGAGGTGATGAACACTGACAAAATATTATTGTGTTATAATAGTTAGTTATATACGTGATTTTTAGTGTGTGTCCAAGTATGAATGCAAAAGCACATGTAAAATATTTCATTATTAAGTAGAATGGCCAGCAGAGGGCACTAGAAGACCACTTATTGGCTCACTTTCACTTTAAACCAGTTTTCTGCACTAAAGCAAACCAGTTTTTCCATGTTAACTCAATGCATGCTTACACACACACACACACACACACACACACACACACACACACACACACACACACACACACACACACACATACACACACAGCATAGTTAACCATGATTTACCATGATATACCACGTTCTAGTATTATTTACCAGGAGATAAACAACAATCTAGTATTATTTACTTTGATTTACCATGTTTCTAGCCTGATTTATCACATTACTAGCAATTATTTGAAGTGTCAGTGCAAATAAAGTGATTAACACTGACAAAATATGATTGTGTTATAATAGTTATTGCTATATAAGTGATTTTTTTAGTGTGTATTCAAGTATGAATGCAAGCACATGTTGAAATATTTCATTAATAAGTAGAATGGCCAGCAGAGGGCAGTAGAAGACCACTTATTGGCTCACTTTCACTTTAAACCAGTTTTCTGCACTAAAGCAAACCAGTTTATCCATGTTAACTCAATGCATGCTTACACACACACACACACACACACACACACACACACACACACACACACACACACACACACACACACACACACACACACACACACAGCATAGTTAACCATGATTTACCATGATTTACCACATTACTAGCAATTATTTGAAGTGTCAGTGCAAATAAAGTGATTAACACTGACAAAATATGATTGTGTTATAATAGTTATTGCTATATAAGTGATTTTTAGTGTGTATTCAAGTATAAATGCAAGCACATGTGGAAAAATTTAATTAATAAGTAGAATGGCCAGCAGAGGGCAGTAGAAGACCACTTATTGGCTCACTTTCACTTTAAACCTCATGATTTTGACCAGTTTTCTGCACTAAAGCAAACCAGTGTTTCCATGTTAACTCAATAATGCATACTTGCTACATATGCTACACACAATAATGCTACACACAATAATGCTACACACACACACACACACACACACACACACACACACACACACACACACAAATGTTTCAGTGATATTGGTGTCACATTCACCTTCATCACATTCACCTTCTGTCTTCATCACATTCACCATCTGTCGTCATCACCTGCACCTGCTCCTCATCACCCTCCTCATCATCACCTGCTCCTCATCATCATAACCGTCACCTGTTGTCCTTGTCTTGATCTGTGTATTTAAGTTCCCCTCTCATCCATTATCATTGTCGGTTATTGTTTGTGCACTAGCACTCTGTTATGTTTGTTTTCATGTTGGAAAATAAAACCTTTGTTATATTTGTACCACACACACACACACACACACACACACACACACACACACACACACACACACACACACACACACCATCATTTATCATGATTTACCATGGCTGATACCAATACCAATATGAGAAAATGACTATTTTAAACAGCAGGGGGCAGTAAAATACCACTTATTGGCTTAACATGCCATTAAATCATATCATTTTCACCTTTTTAACTGTTATAGAGGCAAATTTTGTCTGATCTGTCTGAAAATTTTCATGCTTGTTCAGGGTGATATTTCACACGTTCTGACTTGTTTTTAAGAAGGTCTGAGCATTGATTAAAGAGATATAGGCTTTCGGGGACACTTGGTAAAGGCCAGATTTTGAAGTGAACCTATTATAGCTATCCAAATGAAGTAGTTCAACTTTTTCTGACAATTATTGATCTAGTGAGTCCAGAGAATTGTATTGCACTAGTTTTGAACATTATGATATGAAAATTATATGATCAGAGATGGAAAAGACCATTTACAGCCAATACAGGCAGTTTACCATAGGAAATATATGATTTTAAAGCTTTTTAACAGTTATAGCGCCACCTATCGTCCGATCTCCATAGAATTTTTCATGCTTCTTAATGATGTTATGTCACATATGCTGACCAATTTTTGTGAAGTTCTGAGTTTTTATTTAGGATTTATAGGCTTTTTAATGTATTTTGACACGCCCATTTTATAAATTACCCTATTACAGCCATCCAAATGCAAAAGTTCAACTTTTTTTTGATAATTATTGATCTAGAGAGTCCAGAGAATTGTCCTAGACTGGTCTGGTTCCGATCGGGCAAAAAACCTAGGACTAGTTCGCAAAAGTAGGTTTTTAACATATTAATGAATAATTAATGAACAGTTTGATTGACAGCAATGGTTCTTGAGGCAAAGTTGTTCAGGATGAGGAGATCTATCAAATGATATGCATATTGTGTGGATATTTGTAACACCACGTGATTACAGAGCCGTAAAACTCGTTAGCGCCAACTAGTGGCCGATTTCTTTCAAAATTCTTACAGACCTTTAGGGCCATGAGCCGAACATGCCCATTGAGTTTCGTTCCGATCGGCCTCCGTTAACCTTGTCTAATAGGTGCTCAAACTTCGTTGGCCGATGGCAGCCATGTTTTTTGAGATACGCCAATGTCCTCATACACATACATGGCACCTTGGACCAAGACACTGCATACCAATTTTCAAGTCAATCGGACTAACGGTCAGGTGGTTATAGCCTGTTTTATGTTTTTTTCATTTTATAGCGCCACCATGAGGCCAATCGTCGCGATTTTTTTACTGTGACCCCAGAGTAAGCTCATACACATGTGTACCAAGTTTGGTGAAGATACCTCATTTACATCGGGAGTTATAGCCATTTTAGTAAAATAGGCCCCTCCCACAACGTACGTTTTGGCGCCCCTTAGCGACCGTGAATCGAAATTTCCACTTTTTTTCGATAATTATTGATCTTCAGACTCCAGTGAACAATTCTGCACTGGTTTGGTTCCGATCGGGCGAAAAACCAGGGACTAGTTCGCAAAAGTAGATTTTCGACAAAATTCAAAATGGCGGAAAATCTATCATGGCGGAAATAAAATCGGAGATATACGTTTTGTTCGTCAGGCGTCCAGCTTTCCAATGATATAAGACACTTGAGTCTAGGACTTACGGTCTAGGAGTTATGAGCAGTTTCACGCTTTTGGTTGCTATAGCGCCACCTATGGGCCAATCGGGGTCATAATTTGATAACCTCTCCTCGATTTTTGTACTACCATATGGCAAAGTTTCAAAGCTCTAGCCCTTACGGTTTGGGCTGCACGATGCGTTTTACGGCGGAATAATAATAATAATAATAATAATTAAAGCTGCAAGCAGCATTTATCGGGGTTCAAGCATTTAAGGCCTTTAAGGCATTTAAGCATTCAAGACATTAAGATTTATTTAGAAAGCTTTTAACCACTGAAATAATAGATTGAAAAGTCCATTTACAGCCAATACAGGCAATTTACCATTGCTTTTTAACAGTTATAGCGCCAACTATCATCCGATCTACATACAATTTTGCATGCTTATTTAGAATGTTATGGCACATATGCTCACCAATTTTCGTGATGTTCTGAGTTTTTGTTTAGGATTTATAGGCTTTTGTTTGCATTTTGCCACGCCCATTTTCTTTATGACCCAATTATACCCATGCGAAAAATGCAAAAGTTCAACTTTTTTTGATAATTATTGATCTAAAGAGTCCAGAGAATTGTCCTAGACTCGTTTGGTTCCGATCGGGCAAAAAACCAGGGACTAGTTCGCAAAAGTAGGTTTTTAACATATTCGTGAATAATTAATAAACTGTTTGATTGACAGCAATGGTTCTAGAGGCAAAGTTGTTCAGCATGAGCAGGTCTATCAAATGATATGCATTTTGTGATGATAAGTGTAACACCACGTGATTACAGAGCCATAAAACTCGTTAGCGCCAACTAGTGGCCGATTTCTTTCAAAATTCTTACAGACCTCTAGGGCCATGAGTCGAACATGCCCACCGAGTTTTGTTCCGATCGGCCTCCGTTAACCTTGTCTAATAGGTGCTCAAACTTCATTGGCCGATGGCGGCCATGTTTTTTGAGATACACCAATGTCCTCATAGATATACATGACAGCTTGGACCAAGACACTGCATACCAATTTTCAAGTCAATCGGACTAACGGTCAGGTGGTTACAGCCTGATTTATGTTTTTTTCATGTTATAGCGCCACCATGTGGCCAATCGCCGCAATCTTTTTACTATGACCTCAGATTGACCTCTTACACAGGTGTACCGAGTTTGGTGAATATACCTCATTTACTTCTGGAGTTAGAGCCATTTTAGTAAAATAGGCTCCGCCTTCTTCAAACATTTTGGCGCCCCTTAGCGACCGTCAATCGAAATTTCAACTTTTTTTCGATAATTATTGATATTCTGACTCCAGAGAACATTTCTGCACTGGTTTGGTTCCGATCGGACACAAAACCAGGGACTAGTTCGCAAAAGTAGGTTTTGGACATAATTCAAAATGGCGGAAAATTTGCATACCGGAAATGAAATCCTTGAGGCCTTTTTTGTTCGGCTTGACCCAAGGATTCCAATGATATAAGACACTTGAGTCTGTGACAAACGGTTAATGAGATTTAAGCAAAAATATGATTTTTTTTTGTTTTTTGCACTGTAGCGCCACCTATGGGCCAATCGGGGTCATATTTTGATAACCTCTCCTCGATTTTTGTACTACCATCTGGCAAAGTTTCAAGTCTCTAGCACTTACGGTTTGGGCTGCACGATGCGTTTTACGGCAGAAGAAAAATAATAATAATAATTAAAGCTGCAAGCAGCATTTATCGGGGTTCAAGCAGTTAAGGCCTTTAAGGCATTTAAGCACAAAAGCATCAAAAGTTATTAAGATTTATTTAGCAAGCATGTAACCACTGACATAATAGATGGAAAAGACCATTTACAGCCAATACAGGCAGTTTACCATGGGATATATATGGTTTTAAAGCTTTTTAACAGTTATAGCGCCACCTATGGTCCGATCTCCATAAAATTGTTTACTGTGACCTCAAATTGAACCCATACACATGTGTACTGAGTTTGGTGAAGATATCTCATTTACTTCTTGAGTTATAGCCATTTGAGTAAAATAGGCTCCTCCCACAACGATTTGCCACATTCTAGAATTATTTAATATGATTCTAGCATGATTTACTATCATATACCATGTTCCAGAATGATTTATTAGGATTCTAGCATGACTTACCTTGATACACCTCATTTCAGTATTATTTACTATGATTTACAATGTTTCTAGCATGATTAACCACATTACTAGCAATTATGTCAAGTGTCAGTGCAAATGAGGTGATGAACACTGACAAAATATTATTGTGTTATAATAGTAAGTTATATACGTGATTTTTAGTGTGTGTCCAAGTATGAATGCAAAAGCACATGTAAAATATTTCATTATTAAGTAGAATGGCCAGCAGAGGGCACTAGAAGACCACTTATTGGCTCACTTTCACTTTAAACCAGTTTTCTGCACTAAAGCAAACCAGTTTTTCCATGTTAACTCAATGCATGCTTACACACACACACACACACACACACACACACACACACACACACACACACACACACACATACACACACAGCATAGTTAACCATGGTTTACCATGATATACCACGTTCTAGTATTATTTACCAGGAGATAAACGACAATCTAGTATTATTTACTTTGATTTACCATGTTTCTAGCCTGATTTATCACATTACTAGCAATTATTTGAAGTGTCAGTGCAAATAAAGTGATTAACACTGACAAAATATGATTGTGTTATAATAGTTATTGCTATATAAGTGATTTGTTTAGTGTGTATTCAAGTATGAATGCAAGCACATGTTGAAATATTTCATTAATAAGTAGAATGGCCAGCAGAGGGCAGTAGAAGACCACTTATTGGCTCACTTTCACTTTAAACCAGTTTTCTGCACTAAAGCAAACCAGTTTATCCATGTTAACTCAATGCATGCTTACACACACACACACACACACACACACACACACACACACACACACACACACACACACATACACACACAGCATAGTTAACCATGATTTACCATGATATACCACGTTCTAGTATTATTTACCAGGAGATAAACGACAATCTAGTATTATTTACTTTGATTTACCATATTTCTAGCCTGATTTATCACATTACTAGCAATTATTTGAAGTGTCAGTGCAAATAAAGTGATTAACACTGACAAAATATGATTGTGTTATAATAGTTATTGCTATATAAGTGATTTTTTTTAGTGTGTATTCAAGTATGAATGCAAGCACATGTTGAAATATTTCATTAATAAGTAGAATGGCCAGCAGAGGGCAGTAGAAGACCACTTATTGGCTCACTTTCACTTTAAACCAGTTTTCTGCACTAAAGCAAACCAGTTTATCCATGTTAACTCAATGCATGCTTACACACACACACACACACACACACACACACACACACACACACACACACACACACACACACACACACAGCATAGTTAACCATGATTTACCATGATTTACCACATTACTAGCAATTATTTGAAGTGTCAGTGCAAATAAAGTGATTAACACTGACAAAATATGATTGTGTTATAATAGTTATTGCTATATAAGTGATTTTTAGTGTGTATTCAAGTTTAAATGCAAGCACATGTGGAAAAATTTAATTAATAAGTAGAATGGCCAGCAGAGGGCAGTAGAAGACCACTTATTGGCTCACTTTCACTTTAAACCTCATGATTTTGACCAGTTTTCTGCACTAAAGCAAACCAGTGTTTCCATGTTAACTCAATAATGCATACTTGCTACATATGCTACACACAATAATGCTACACACACACACACACACACACAAATGTTTCAGTGATATTGGTGTCACATTCACCTTCATCACATTCACCTTCTGTCTTCATCACATTCACCATCTGTCGTCATCACCTGCACCTGCTCCTCATCACCCTCCTCATCATCACCTGCTCCTCATCATCATAACCGTCACCTGTTGTCCTTGTCTTGATCTGTGTATTTAAGTTCCCCTCTCATCCATTATCATTGTCGGTTATTGTTTGTGCACTAGCACTCTGTTATGTTTGTTTTCATGTTGGAAAATAAAACCTTTGTTATATTTGTACCACACACACACACACACACACACACACACACACACACACACACACACACACACACACACACCATCATTTATCATGATTTACCATGGCTGATACCAATACCAATATGAGAAAATGACTATTTTAAACAGCAGGGGGCAGTAAAATACCACTTATTGGCTTAACATGCCATTAATTCATATCATTTTCACCTTTTTAACTGTTATAGAGGCAAATTTTGTCCGATCTGTCTGAAAATTTTCATGCTTGTTCAGGGTGATATTTCACACGTTCTGACTTGTTTTTAAGAAGGTCTGAGCATTGATTAAAGAGATATAGGCTTTCGGGGACACT
Source organism: Squalius cephalus (assembly GCF_949319135.1). Taxonomy (NCBI): domain Eukaryota; kingdom Metazoa; phylum Chordata; class Actinopteri; order Cypriniformes; family Leuciscidae; genus Squalius; species Squalius cephalus. The sequence goes on along the minus strand of NC_137127.1, from coordinate 32,762,769 downwards.
TGGTAAAGGCCAGATTTTGAAGTGAACCTATTATAGCTATCCAAATGAAGTAGTTCAACTTTTTCTGACAATTATTGATCTAGTGAGTCCAGAGAATTGTATTGCACTAGTTTTGAACATTATGATATGAAAATTATATGATCAGAGATGGAAAAGACCATTTACAGCCAATACAGGCAGTTTACCATAGGAAATATATGATTTTAAAGCTTTTTAACAGTTATAGCGCCACCTATCGTCCGATCTCCATAGAATTTTTCATGCTTGTTAATGATGTTATGTCACATATGCTGACCAATTTTTGTGAAGTTCTGAGTTTTTATTTAGGATTTATAGGCTTTTTAATGTATTTTGACACGCCCATTTTATAAATTACCCTATTACAGCCATCCAAATGCAAAAGTTCAACTTTTTTTTGATAATTATTGATCTAGAGAGTCCAGAGAATTGTCCTAGACTGGTCTGGTTCCGATCGGGCAAAAAACCTAGGACTAGTTCGCAAAAGTAGGTTTTTAACATATTAATGAATAATTAATGAACAGTTTGATTGACAGCAATGGTTCTTGAGGCAAAGTTGTTCAGGATGAGGAGATCTATCAAATGATATGCATATTGTGTGGATATTTGTAACACCACGTGATTACAGAGCCGTAAAACTCGTTAGCGCCAACTAGTGGCCGATTTCTTTCAAAATTCTTACAGACCTTTAGGGCCATGAGCCGAACATGCCCATTGAGTTTCGTTCCGATCGGCCTCCGTTAACCTTGTCTAATAGGTGCTCAAACTTCGTTGGCCAATGGCGGCCATGTTTTTTGAGATACGCCAATGTCCTCATACACATACATGGCACCTTGGACCAAGTCACTGCATACCAATTTTCAAGTCAATCGGACTAACGGTCAGGTGGTTATAGCCTGTTTTATGTTTTTTTCATTTTATAGCGCCACCATGAGGCCAATCGTCGCGATTTTTTTACTGTGACCCCAGAGTAAGCTCATACACATGTGTACCAAGTTTGGTGAAGATAACTCATTTACATCGGGAGTTATAGCCATTTTAGTAAAATAGGCCCCTCCCACAACGTACGTTTTGGCGCCCCTTAGCGACCGTGAATCGAAATTTCCACTTTTTTTCGATAATTATTGATATTCAGTCTCCAGAGAACATTTCTGCACTAGTTTGGTTCCAATCGGGCAAAAAACCAGGGACTAGTTCGCAAAAGTAGATTTTTGACAAAATTCAAAATGGCGGAAAATCTATCATGGCGGAAATGAAATCGGAGATATACGTTTTGTTCGTCAGGCGTCCAGCTTTCCAATGATATAAGACACTTGAGTCTACGACATACGGTCTAGGAGTTATGAGCAGTTTCGCGCTTTTGGTTGTTATAGCGCCACCTATGGGCCAATCGAGGTCATAATTTGATAACCTCTCCTCGATTTTTGTACTACCATCTGGCAAAGTTTCAAAGCTCTAGCCCTTACGGTTTGGGCTGCACGATGCGTTTTACGGCAGAATAATAATAATAATAATAATAAATATAGCTGCAAGCAGCAATACGGGGCCAAGCCCCTGAAGGGGCTGTAGTGCAATGCAGAGCCAGAAGAGCAAAAACATCAGAAATTAAATGTACATGTAAATGTACATCAAGCACAGCAAGTACTGTAAGCACAGCAGCACAGCAAGCATTTAAGCACCAACAGCAGTGCGGAGCCAGAAGAACAAAACATCAGAAATTAAATGTACATGTAAATGTACATCAAGAACAGCAAGTACTGTAAGCACAGCAGCACAGCAAGCATTTAAGCACCAACAGCAGTGCGGAGCCAGAAGAACAAAAAGAGCAGAAATTGAATATCCATGTAAATGTACATCAAGCAAAGCGAGCATTTAAGCACCAACAGCAGTGCAGAGCCGGAATGAATTGAAATGAAAACCTTATACCCAATTTTAAAGTTGCCCCACAGAGGATTCGAACCCACGACCTGAATAGTTCTGGATTCATGACACGTGGTTTAGCAACTTGCGCCACTCAGAGGACAGAAGATGCAGAGGAGAGGCTTCAGAGTAAGATTAAGCACAAAAAAATCATGTTAACCAGATTAGCATGCTAAAATAGCTTAATGCTAATGTAGATTATGGTTAACCTGATAGCTGAAGAGCCACATTAGAAAGAATGGCATTTGGTTAGCATGTTAACCAATGATTATGCTAAGCTAACTAGCATAATGCAACAAACACAAGCAAGGTCAACTTTGGAGACAAATATCTCGAGAACAGTAGTGAATATCAAAAATCTGTTCAGTCACTTCTGTGCGGCTCAGTCCAAAGAACATCTGATCAAATTTTGGGCAAAATTGAGCAAAATTTGAAGGAGGAGTAGCGAAAAAACTGTTTTTCATTTGCTCCAATATGGCGGACAGTCACATTGTTGGAAAATGACAAATGAGATATCGTCGGAATCTGCAAAAGCCACAGAACATAATGACATAAAGAAATCAAAATTTTAACAATGTTTTCAAAAGTTATAAACGTTTATGCATAAGACCTTATATCTCTGGAACACTAGGTGGCGCTGTGTTCAAAGTTCTCAGGTACCTTCAGGACTTGCTAATGATGATCCATACTAACTTTTGTGAAGATATGTCAAACAGTTTAAAAGTTATTGCAATTTATGACAAAATTCCAAATGGCGGACACGTGGTTCATCCGATCTTGGATAATTCAGTATCCACGGATTTGGCATGATGCAAGGAATCCATAGATACCACATTTATTATTTTCTGACAAACTGTTCAAAAGTTATTGGCCAAAATAGCTATTTTTCATATCTCATGACCCGTAGGTGGCGCTGTTCCCAACTTTGGCAAGGAACCTCAGATCATGCTTCCGGTGAAGCGTACCAATTTTCGTTTCGATTGATCAAACTTTGGCCGAAATACAGCCTCTGAACCAATTTTGGGTCGACCTCGTTAACTTTGCGACATCATAACTTTTTTTTTTCCAGTATAGCAAAAAATTCTGTTCAGTCATTTCTGTGCGGCTCAGTCCAAAGATCATTTGAGCAAATTTTGGAGAAAATTGGACAAATTTTGTAGGAGGAGTAGCGAAAAAACGGAATACTGTACTTTTCAAAATGGCCACTACTGTAATGGGCGGAGTCTTAATGTAAGGTATTGGTTGTGATCAGCATGATGAGTGGAATCAGGTGTACTAAGTTTAATGTCTCTAGATCAAAGGGTTCAAAAGTTATAACCATTTCAATGTTGAATTTTTGAACTGGTGGTGGCGCTATGGAGTTGGTGCTAGAGACTCAAAAATTGGTCCAATTACTATTCATTACCATCACTAGACGTGTACCAAATTTCATCATTTTCCTATGTACAGTTCATAGGGCTGCCATAGACTTCCATTGGCGGAAGAAGAAAAATACTATTATTCTGACAATAACAATTGCTAATATAGCTGCAAGCAGCAATACGGGGCCAAGCCCTGCAAGGCACAGCAAGAAAAAGCTGCTGTAGCGCAATGCGGAGCCAGAAGAGCAAAACATTAGATATTTAATGTACATCAAGCACAGCAAGTTCTGTAAGCACATCAATTACAGCAGCACAGCAAGCATTTAAGCACCAACAGCAGTGCGGAGCCAGAAGAACAAAAAGAGCAGAAATTGAATATACATGTAAATGTACATCAAGCACAGCAGCGCAGCAAGCATTTAAGCACCAACAGCAGTGCAGAGCCGCAAGAACAAAAACAGCAGAAATTAAATATAAATGTAAATGAAGCACAGCGAGCATTTAAGCACCAACAGCAGTGCAGAGCCGGAAGAACAAAAACTGCAGAAATTAAATATAAATGTAAATGAAGCACAGCGAGCATTTAAGCACCAACAGCAGTGCAGAGCCGCAAGAACAAAAACTGCAGAAATTAAATATAAATGTAAATGAAGCACAGCGAGCATTTAAGCACCAACAGCAGTGCAGAGCCGCAAGAACAAAAACATTTACATTTATATTTAATTTCTGCTGAAGCACAGCGAGCATTTAAGCACCAACAGCAGTGCAGAGCCGCAAGAACAAAAACAGCAGAAATTAAATATAAATGTAAATGAAGCACAGCGAGCATTTAAGCACCAACAGCAGTGCAGAGCCGCAAGAACAAAAACTGCAGAAATTAAATATAAATGTAAATGAAGCACAGCGAGCATTTAAGCACCAACAGCAGTGCAGAGCCGGAAGGAATTTAAATGACAACTTTAAAGTCATCCCACATGGGACTCGAACCCACAACCAGAATAGTTCAGGATTCTACATACACGGTTTAGCAGATTGCACCACTCAGAGGACATACAATCACAATCTTCAGAGGAGAAGCTTTAGTGTAAGAATGAGCACACAAAAGCAAGTTAACCAGATTAGCATGCTAAGCTATCTTAATGCTGATGTAGCTTATGGTTTATGATGACGTGGTACATCCAATCCTGGCAAAATAGATATCCTCAGATTCGACATGCAAGGAATCGATAGACAACAATTTTATGATTTTGTGACAAATGGTTCACAAGTTACAGCCTCTGAACCAATTTTGGGTCGACCTTGTTAAATTTGATCTAATCTAATCCCAGTGTAAGAAACATTAGTACAGCTCTTACCCAGCTAATAAAGGAGCTCAAATGACAATTTATACACAATTTCAAAGTCGCCCCACACTGGTCTCGAACCCACGACCAGAATGGTTCGGGATTCATGACGCATGGTTGAACCACTTGCGCCACCCAGAGGACATGTTTTACAAAGCTGCAGAGGAGAGACTTCAGTGTATGAATGAGCACACAAAATCATGTTAACGAGATTAGCATGCTAAGCTAGCTTAATGCTAATGTAGCTTACGGTTATCCTGATAGCTGAAGAGCCACATTAGAAAGAATGGCATCTGGTTAGCATGTTAACCAATGATTATGCTAAGCTAACTAGCATAAGGCAACAAACACAGGCTAGGTCAACTTTGGAGACAAATATCTCAAGAACAGTAGCGAATATCAAAAATCTGTTCACTCACTTCTGTGCGGCTTACTCCAAAGAACATCTGATCAAAATTTGTGGCAAAATTGAGCAAGATTTGAAAGAGGAGTAGCGGAAAAACTGTTTTTCATTTGTTCCAATATGGCGGACAGTCGAATTGTTGGAAAATGACAAATAAGATGTCGTCGGAATCGGCATAAGCCAAAGAACGTAGTGACATAAAGAAATCAAAATTTGAACAATGTTTTCAAGAGTTATAAGCATTTTTGCAAAAGACCTTATATCTCTGGAACACTAGGTGGCGCTGTGCTCAATCTTCTCATGGACCTTCAGGACATTGTGTCGATGATCCATACTAAATTTTGTGAAGATGTGTCAAATAGTTTAAAAGTTATTGCAAATTATGACAAAATTCAAAATGGTGGAGACGTGGTTCATCCGATCTTGGATAATTCAGTGTCCACGGATTCGGCATGATGCAAGGAATCCATAGATACCACATTTATGGTTTTCTGACAAACTGTTCAAAAGTTATTGGCCAAAATAGCAATTTTCCAGATCTCATGACCCATAGGTGGCGCTGTTCCCAACTTTGGCATGGAACCTCAGATAATGCTTCTGATGAAGTGTACCAATTTTCGTTTCGATTGATCAAAGTTTGGCCGAGCTATAGCTTCTGAACCATTTTTGGGTCGACCTCGTTAAGTTTGCGACATCATAACTTTTTTTTTTCCAGTATAGCAAAAAAATCGGGGACAGTACTTTTATGCGGCTCAGTCCGAAGATCATTTGAGCACATGTTTGGACAAAATTAGACCAATTTTGAAGGAGGAGTAGCAAAAAAACTGCATACTGTACTTTTCAAAATGGCCACTACTGTAATGGGCGGAGTCTTGATGTAAGATATTGGTTCTGATCAGCATGATGAGATAAATCAGGTGTACTAAGTTTCATTTTTCTAGATCAAAGGGTTCAAAAGTTATAACCATTTCAATGTTGGATTTTTGAACTGCTGGTGGCGCTATAGAGTTGGTCCTAGAGACTCAAAAATTGCTACAATTACTTTTCATTACCATCACTACAAGTGTGCCAAATTTCATCATTTTCCTATGTATGGTTCATAGGGCTGCCATAGACTTCCATTGGCGGAAGAAGAAGAAGAAGAAGAAGAAGAAGAAGAATAATAATAACTAGAGATAAGATTCTGAAAATTCAATTTTGCATTATAAGAATGAACAAAATATATCGTAGTAAAAATAAGGGACAGTTTTACTCAGTTTAGATCAATTTAATGCAAAATATATTTGGCAAAAATAAATAGATTTTTTTCCATAAAGTCATTTCAATCATTATTTAAACATGTTTACATGAAAAAAAAATTATATATATTATATAATCATACCAACAATGGTAATCGCAAATACCTCCAAATAGTAATCAAAATACGAAATACACATTAGATACATACCAACAATGGTAATTACAAATACCTGCAAAGGTAATCAAAATATGTATCATAACACTACCTATGAATACATAAATACTTGAACGAGATGTTTATGCCAAATGAAATGAAAAACATTTTCATGCAGAAAATTCTTCTTTTTTTTTTTTTTTTTTTAATTTATCAGCTAACAATTTTTTTGAACATGTCTAAAATATTCTGTATTTCAGTTTTCAAACTACAATAAGGAGCATTGCTGTTTTCTGTAATAAGAAACATTTCTTGAGCAGAAAATAAGTATATTAAAATGATTTGTAAACCATATGACATTATAGACTAGAGTAATGATGCTGAAAATTCAAATTTGCATTACAAGAATGAACAAAGTAGATTGTATTATAAAAAGGGACAGTTTTGCTTTTAGTTTAAACCAATTTAATACATAGTATGTTTTCAACAAGAAATCAAAAAGTTCTCTTCCATGCAATCAATTATCAATATTTGCAAAAGTAAAAAACTAATACAAATAACACATTACATAAATAAATGATAAATCATACCAACAATGGTAATCACAAATACCTGCAAAGGTATCAAACAAAAGGGTAACATCAACATATATAATATAACACTACCTATAAACACTTGACAATATGATCACAAGAATAAACAAAATATATTGTTTAAGAGATACTTTTGGTCTTAGTTTAACCAATTAAATACAAAGTATATTTTCAACAAGAAATTAAAAATTCTCTTCCACACTATCATTTAAATTATAAATTTACAAATTTAAAAAAAAAAAAACACATTAGATGCATCAAATATAATCATACCAACAATGGTAATGAGAAATACCTGCAAAGGTATAAAAAAAAATAATAATAATAATATATATATTAGCGGGAAAAAAAATCATTTTTTTGTTTTTAATTGCATGCCTACAGATCTCAACTTTTTATTTGTGTGTTTTGGCTCTTGTACTGGTGGTGATGGCGTCTCAATGTCAGTTTGTGTGTCTTGAATTGCATAATCAGATGTGTCAGTTGGTGTAGGATGTGTAGGATGTGTACTCTGTGGTGGTGTATGAATTTGAAGCATGTCTTGATCCAAGTCTGTATCTTGGAAGAAAGGTGTAGATGGTCCAGCTCTATCATCAGTTATTGTGTTGGTGTTAATTGGCTCAATCTTTATGATAAAATCATTATGTGTTGTGACTTTCATTTCTGGTAATTCAAGTAGTGCATCAACAATATCGTCGTCAGATCTACTGCGTTTTAAGTCAACGATTGTGCCAATAATGTTATTGCCAATTTTGGCTGTAAATATTTTGCCAGATGTAGATTTCATTGTTAAGTTCCCGAAAGTTTTCATTTGTATTGCAGCTGATTTGAATTGAGTTTTACATTTCTCACACAGTATTTTTGAGCTTGATAGTGACATATTGATAGGGTGTTTTAATGGACAGATATACGTATTTGTAATTTGTGCGCCAATTATTTCACAGTTTTGACTGTTTGAAGATGTGGTTGGAAGAAGGACTGCAGTGTCTTGAGAATTAATGATTCTGAATTCTGTGTCTTTGGTTGTAGTCAAGTATGGTTTGTTGTTGTATTGTCTTACGGAGATATTTGACATGCTGTACCACCGGTCAACTTCAAGGCAGTGCTCGCCCCACACAGTCAGTTCTGCAGATGATGTTGCGTCACAAACAGTGTAAATGGTTTTTTCCAGGAAAGTTCCATCTCTCATTATATTGTGGCCCTCGCTCTCCTGTTGAGCGATTTTGACATTGAGTAGTACCTATTGAAAGAGAAATTTACACAGATTAGTAAAACAGTATGTTAAAGCTCGTTTTCAATTTCAGTAACATGTTTATTTCAATTACATGTATGTATATTTAAAATAATGTTATTTTTTTATATGTATATAAATAAGCATAGGAGTTATCTTTAAAAGCAGACTGTGGATACATTTTCAAATCATACTGCCAAGTCACACCATATATTTGAAAGACAGTGGTGTGCAATGCAGCTTCAATGTTCTTTTGAAGTGTAAAATGTGCAAGTGTGGCTAAACAGCCCCTAATGTTAGGACCAAACTTGAAAATTCTCTCGTGTCAGCATGCACACATAAATTTAGTTCAATATAAATTCAAGTTGTGGAATCAAAGTTTATAAGGGTATTTCTGTTATAGTGGTTAATGTTTAAGTAATATGTGATTAAGTCCATTTAAAATAGATACTGTACATTCAAATTTTCTTATAAAAATGTACTTACTCGTTCATATTGGGAGCTGGTTTTAAGGATGTGCTCCAATGTAAACACTTTCAGATCTGTTTTTTGCGTGTTGTAAATGAATCCAGCATCTCTTATACACAATAATTTAGACGTGTTTGTGAAAAGAATGTCTACTTTCCCGGAATACAGCTGCGAAGGTTGTATCACAATATTCTCCAGCTTAATGGGTCTCCTAGGAGTTGCATGGATTAAGGAAATATAGTTAGTTGTCTGGTATACAGTTTAAAGAGTAAAGTCACACAATCTAAAAAGATGATTGTTTTAAGTTTTCTTGCACTTTAGTAACATTTCTTTTTATAACTGTATGGTACTAATAAATCGTCATATACTAAAATGGATCTTTAGGTTACAGTTCATGGTTGTCTGTTCCCTCTTTTTTTAAATAAAATAAATGTCTTTATCAAAGATTCATAATTAAAACAAATATTATAGACTCGAATTCTAACAATTTAAAGCATCTTAAAATGTATTTTTATATTAAATTTCAAATTTTCATACAATCTTCATGCATAAACAATCCCAGTCACAAGATCATTAAAGCCACTAAATCAATCTTGAGGCTCTAAATTAAAATTACATCTCAAAGATTGAGGGGTGAAACAAACCCCAATATTAATAAATTCAAAAAGGAAAAAATATAAATTAATATTAATCAAATAAATATTTATCACATACAGTTATTAATTTTAATGAGAATAATCTAACATAATAAAAGTATTTTTATAACACCATGGGTTCTAGCGCTTTCATTACAAATATTGTTTATTTAGCTGGAAGGGTTCTGCAATTTTTATGAATCAAATAATTTTAACATGGTATGGTTTAGAACCATTTTTAAGAATGCGTTTAGAGCTAAAAGGTCATTGTGAATGTACTTTTCATAAGAACAACATATGTAACTGACTCACCGATCATTTTCTGATGATTTGAATTGCCCGTGTAGTTCAGGCCTGAATATTCTGATTGTTGATGTGATGTCTTTTTGTTGTAATGTTGCGTCAAAAAAATGTTTCTTGGGGCCCTGTTTTATGTCAGTGACGTTGTGTATATATCCAACAACATTTGATGGACTTGCCATATCTATAAGAAATATTGTATGCACATTAAAAAAATAAAATAAAAAAAAGTAAAAAAATTAAGATTTAATAATATGATTATCACTTACAGGAGTCACATGATTTAACATGATGTGGTTATAATTATGAGACATATGTTTTGTGATTTAGTTTGAGTATCTTTGAAATTACACAAAATATTATAAATAAAATATTAAAGTCATATTCTGAATTTAAAAATCATTAAAAGTATATTTAGACTAACCTGTGTGTCAGGGTGCAGGCTGAACAATCTTTCTCCTTCTGAACAAATCTCCTTCTGAACAAATCTCCTTCTGAACAAACCTCCTTCTGAACAAATCTCCTTCTGAACAAATCTCCTTCTGAACAAATCTCCTTCTGAACAAATCTCCTTCTGAACAAATCTCCTTCTGAACAAATCTCCTTCTGAACAAAGCTAGAACGTTTTGTGTGGAACAGTTTTCTCTTAATCAAGGTGAACATATGGCAGGATACAGACACATTAAATAGACAAGAATGCACAAAGGATGATTGATCAGAATGGAACTACAAAAGGTGATGATGAGACAAAGAGAGACAGCTGTGATGAATATTAGTGTCTATGGTGATAAATGACAAGCAGGTGATGAGTTATCAGTGATTGCTGATGACGTGAAGGTGATGAACATATATAGTATATCAGATATGTTTAGTTGAAATTACTTTATGCTCAATGTCATGTGCTAACTTGAAGACATGTTTTGTTATTGTTCACACATTGGTTTTTATACATATGGTGCTGAATTGTGAACTATTACTTTCTATGTATGTATTTTGAGCCCTGCTGTAGTATTGAATTGTGTTGGTAAATTTGAATATATAGTATAAATAGATAAAATGTGTGATGTATGAAATTGTTGACTATTTAAATAAACAAAAGTCAATTGTACCATTTTGTTGTGTTTAATATACAAATAAATACAATTATATTTGAAAGATGGATGTGAATAAACCTTGATTTTTTTCAGCATTAATCATATGGATAAGAAAACTCCATTTTAAAAACTTTTGAATTAAAATAATTGTGCATTTAAAAACAGATTAGAAAACTATTTACAGCATGTGACAAAACAGCAGTATAATTCAGTCATTGAACATTGAACATGAACATTGTCTTGACAATGGTATCATATGACAATTTTGAATGTAGACAATGTTAAGAATTACATTAATACAAGATTAGGGGTTTAAAATGATTCAAATTTGTATTGTCTGTGCTGAGGTGATCAATTTAATTATAAAGTGTATTTAAAAACATTAGGGGTTAAAAAACTATTTTGAGTAAATGAAAAAAAAACAAATACAATGATTATTTAAAACAATTACAAAAGGGTATTCAAAATTGTGAAATAATTGGTGCACAAATAACTAACATGTCTGTCAATTAAACCATCACATTAGTAACATGCCACTATTCAGTTTGTGGCTATAAGCGTCCAAAAAGTGGCATAAGTGGCATAGTGTCCAAAATGTTAAACTCAATTCAAACCAACTGCAATAGAAGTTAAAACATAGAAACCTCATCATAAAAATCTACCTCTGACAACATTTTTACAGTAATAGCATTGAAATAGCATTGTTTGCACACTGGTTGATGTAAAATGCAACAGATCTAATGATGATATTGTTGATTTTCTGCTTGAACTACTAGAAATGAAAGTTACTACATACAATGACTTTATCATTAATTGAGCCTATAGCTTCACTGGAGATCAACACAAGTGTGATGAATGAGGACACTACTGAAAGAGCTGGACAGGCTGAACAATACTTTGAAGATAAAGAGTTTGATCAAACCACACAGTACACATCCTATTTCAACTGACAAATATCATTGTGCCATCCAGGAAACACAAATTGACAGAGCAACTCTCCAAGTCAGCACGTCCAACTGCAGAAATATAAAGACAAAAAGTTGCAATTACTACAGCTTAAAGCTTTTTTCTCAACTGTGAATTTGTAGTTTCCATTTCATTTCATACTTGATTAAATATCTGCATGTTGAAAATGTATAGTTTTTTTTTCACATTTTGCCATGTGTATATTGAGAATTAAAAAGACTGCAAGGAAACTCATGCATTCTATTTGTTGTTGGTAAATAAATATAATTCACATTAAATGGAATGAAATGAAGAGCAAAACTGCAATACTATAGGTTAGAAATAGTTTGATAAATCAGAATGGATTTATCAGATCCAGCAGATCTAGTTCTGAAGATATTAAACACTTCAGACAGCAAGATGGCTTCCAATGATTGTATTTATTGACCCTGAAAAATGACATGGGACAATTTGATCAGAATATTATCAGTTGTGCAAATCTTTTTCCACATTATACACGGTGCACAGATCACTTGTTAGCTCCATGTGCGTCACTGAAAACTCACAATACATATAATAAATTCAGCAACATATTGCCTTCATTACTCAGTGAACTTTAACCAAATGAACACCTCTAAACATACCAATATTAGCTGGAAAGAATGAAGGAAACAAGAGCGTCTTGTCTCAACAGCGTCCATGTGCTCTCCGAGGCTGTGTAACTCAGACACTCTAAAGGCATGGTGTGCAACACTGATAAGTGTCCCATTTAATGAAACACCTTAATTTATAGTTCCTAACCACAAAAATATTGCATGACTCACTCGTACAAGTATTTAGGTATAACAAGGAAATCAAAAGTCTTTTATGTCATAGAAAAAAGTTTTAGGAAGTTCATCATAAAAAAATAAAATATAATTAATATTTCTTCATTCCCAACTTGCTAAACAACTCCTCAAGCATTGTAGGCTACTAAGTTACTTGTCCTGCTCTGTGTGGGTCTTGAACCTTGGTCTCTGGTGTGAGAGTCAGGTGCTCTAACAAGGAGGCTAGCTGGCCCTCTTTACACTAGCTTCTTCCAAAGCAGTGAAATTAATATTTTTTAATGAATGGCTTGATTTGTTTTATCAATATTCATTTTTCAGGAACAGAATAACATTATGCACAGTGAGGAGCCTACAGATTAAGAGCTTCATATGAGAAAAATACAATAATAAAAACAACACATTTTTTAATGGTTAATTTCAGATCAAAACCTGCAAATGACCATTAGGTGTCAGATTGATTCAAAGCATTATGGAACATTTGGTTCAACTGTTTCACAAAGCCTCAATCTTACCACAACTATTTGTGCTCACTTTAATGAGAGGAATACTTTTGCAGTATGGTCATATGCCATATGAGATTTGAACCCATGATCAGAATGGCTCAGGATTTGTAGTATGTGGATTAACATATTGCACCACTTAGAAGATGCTGAACTAAACCGCTGCAGAGGAGAGGCTACAGTGTAATAATAATAATAATGATTAGTAATTGGTTATTTGATTGGTTAAGTGGTGTAATTAGTGTAATGCAATTAGTGTAATTAAGTTGAGCAATTAGTGAGGGTTTATAAGACAGGCAAAAAAGGAGACTATTTTCTGTGTTTCTTGACAAGGTGAGGTTAAGCAGGTCATAAATTAAGCAATGTGTTTTGAAATTACATCAGTGTACAATTTTAGTTCTTTTGTATGAAACTCATGGGTATGTTGTAGAAAGAATTTTAGAGATCAGAGTTTTTTGTGTATTTTTAATGAATGTTGACAAAATGGTTGCTCTCATGAAGGGCTGTCACATGCTTCTACAAACATTTATATAAACAGCATTATTTAGGCTAAGACTAAGATATATATAATATAATATAATATAATATAATATATGAGCATTTTTATTATCAAGCTTTTTTATTTTGGATCAGTTATTTCACTTTAATGACGATTAATAGGTAATTTTCATTGACATAAAAGTGAAATAACAACATAAACATACAAGCTTGATAAAAAAATGATCATTTTTATAAGAAAATGTCAGATGGCATTTAGAGGCTTTTGCATCTAAAGTCTTCATACATGCATATATATAATTAAATTAGAATATTTGATAAGTGTTTATGTGAAAAAAAAAATATATAAATGTATATGTTAACAGACATTAAGTTAAATTCTATATATATTCACATACACTCATATCAAATATCTTAATTTTCAAGTAAACATTTATTTCAGAATTGTTAAATATTTCTATGTGAAATTGGATAGAAAATCAGTATAGTGTAATGAAGTGAAGTATTTTTGGGTGTTTTGTAAAACTGGCAACTTCAGTTATGCAAGTATACATAATCTTCTTGTTTATATTTACAGATGCCACGACCTATGAAAAGGGCCCGCATAGCCAAGAAGCTTGCGCAACAATGGTGTGCAAATACAGAGGTTCCGCCACTTCCTCTTGAAAAAAAGGCAGAGGTTGCACCCCCTCTTAAAAAAAGGCAAACAGAGGCTGCACCGCCTCCTCTTAAAACAAGTCAGGCAGAGGCTGCACCGCTTCCTCTTAAAACAAGTCAAGCAGAGGTTCGGCCACTTCCTCTTAATAAATTGGCAGAGGTTCGGTCGCCTCCTCTAAAGAAAAAGGCACAGGGAACATCATGTCCCTTTGACATACAGGGAAGACTCTTCCCTTTTACCGGGAGACCATCGTGTAACCCATACCAAAGAACATCGCACCCTCAAATCCAGGAGAATCTTCTGGTGGAGGATATGCAGGTTCTTTCGGCAGAGGTTCGGCCGCTTCCTCTTGAAAAAATGGCAGGGGTTCCGCCGCTTCCCCTTAAACAAATGGCCCAGATGAGCCGTCTGGAAAGAGGGAGAATGAGAATAGAAAGCCCTCTTCAGCAAAACCTTTACGCTTTTGAAACTGTACAAACCTTTGAAACCTTTGAAACTTTTACAACTGAGAAAACTGAAAAAAACTTGAGCAAAATGAGACAAAACCCACAAAACCTAATTTCTATGAAACTTCATGATAATGCTTTGAATGTTTCAGCTGTATTCTCTGAATTTCCACAGAGATCAGTGCTTCAAGGTTCCTTTCATCAAGGTGATGCCCGATTTGGAAATTCACGTGGCAGACAGTGTGGTGCCATCAGTCTGACAGCAGTGTTGACAAGCAAGATGAAGAACGTGCTGACTTGGACGAGACAAGATCTTGATGGTGTCTTAGTGGCAGGAACACACCTTTATGAATGGTTACGAAATCAGGGTAACATAAATGACCGAGAAGTGGTGGGTAGGAATTACACTGCAGTCCATGAGTTACCAAGGAGACATGTTCTGGGTAATACAGTATTTTCAATAGAGTATGCAGAGTCTCTCACTGGATTTGTTGATGTTGATGACTATGATGCAGCATTAATAAATGTGGCCATGCCAGTTGATGTAGCTCTTCAGCAAGCTCTACTGAGTGCTGATGCTTTCCTTTTATGTATCTGTGCCAACACATGTGCAGTTATTAAGGAGGGTTCATGGTATGCCTTTGTTGATTCTCATGCTAACATGACAGAGACAAGTTGTGTTGCTTATCACAACACCATAGAATCTTTGTATGGCTACATTAATAAGATGGCACATTCATTTGGGGTAACTGCACCACGATTTGAGGTAACTGGAGTTTTTGTAAATGCAGATTCTGAAGTTTCTCACTCGCTGGAGGTGGACCGCAGCAGTTTCCCATGTTCTTCTGGTAAAGCACTTTACAGTGAAGTTCTAAAACGCAAACCCAAGGTATGCAAATCGGTGACTACTGAGGTAAGGTCATCTGACTTTCAATTACCTGAGGTTGTAATTCAAAATACAAGAAGCACTGACCTTTCAATGTCGCAACCAGTGTGTAACGTGTTGCCAAGTAAAGGAAAAAGGGGGAGAAGAGAAAATCAAGATGACCTCTCAGAGAAACGGGTTACAAAGTCTCACTCCCTGGAGGCAGACCGCAGCAGTTTTCCATGCTCTTCCGGTAAAGCACTTTACAGTGAAGTCTTAAAACGCAAACCCAAGGTATGCAAATCTGTGACGACTGAGGTAAGGTCATCTGACTTTCAATTACCTGAGGTTGAAGTTCAAAATACAAGAAGCACTGACCTTTCAATGTCGCAACCAGTGTGTAACGTGTTGCCAAGTAAAGGAAAAAGGGGGAGAAGAAAAAAGCAGGATGAGCAGGTCTCTGAGAAACGGGTTAAAAAATCTCATGTTGAAAATGTTGTAGTAGATGACATAATAATTACTGATGTTTCAATTCCAGAAATATTTTTTTCTCCCTTGACTCTTAGAGATCAGCAAGCTTTATGTGAACTCTTGCTTCTGACAAATGATAACAGTGACTGTGATGTTGCAACAAACTTTGGTCCCATTGCAGGTCCGTGTCAGACAAAGAGTATCAAACCAGATGGTAACTGCTTTTTCAGATCACTGGCATATGCAATTTGTGGAAGTGAGGACAAGCATTTGAAGATTCGTCGTGCAGTTGTCAAACACCTGAAAATGAATGCTTCAATATTTGAGAGGTATGTGAGAAGTGAGTATACTTCAGTAGAGGACTACTTGACACAATCTAGAGTCTATTATTCTGGGTCATGGGTCACTGAAATTGACATCTTTGCTTCTGCTGATCTGTTTAAAACAACCATAATGACTTTTAATGATGGACGGTGGAATGCACACAAACCTACTGGAGAGGTAATTGCAAACAATGCAATATATTTGAAAAACCGTAATGGTAATCATTATGAAGTTGTGACATGTGTTAAGCACAGAGATCAAGACATTTGCGCAGGGAAGTGTGGGAATGCCACTTCAAATGAGGTGAGAATGCCATGTCTGCGTAAAAGGAAGGTAAGCGATGCTGCACAGAATGACCAAGAGAGATACTTGAAAAAACTGAAGGATCAGAAGTCCAAGTATGATAATGACATTGATTTCAGACAGAATAAAATTGACTATGCCAAAACAAAATACTGTAGTGATAAAGATTATAGACAGAAAAAAATTAAAGTTCTTCGTGATAAATATTTAAAAGATTGTCATGCATGTTTGTTTAAGCGTGAACGTTCTAAGGCCAAGTATTCAAGCAATATTCAGTTTCAGAAACGTGTTTGTCAGTATTCTCGGATGAAATATAAAAATAATGTCTCATTTCAGGCAACTGTACGTGAGTATTCCAAGAAGAAATATCTTCAAAACCTGGCCTTTAAAGCAAGAGTATGTGAGTATTCCAAGAAGAAATATCTTCACAACCTGGCCTTTAAAGCAAGAGTATGTGAGTATTCCAAGAAAAAATATCTTCACAACCTGGCCTTTAAAGCAAGAGTATGTGAGTATTCCAAGAAAAAATATCTTCACAACCTGGCCTTTAAAGCAAGAGTACGTGAGTATTCTAAGAATAAATATGTTAAAAACTTGGTCTTTAAAGCAAGAGTGCGTGAGTATTTGAAGACAAAATATCACAAAGATGTAAACTTTCATTTCAGTAAAATACAAAAAGGCTGTGAGGTATATGCAAAAAAAAGGGAAAAACACAAAGACATTGGTGTTACAATTGCCAGTTTTCGTCAAGAAGTGAGTAGAGGTCCAGAGTTTGTGTGCTGTGTCTGTCACCGTTTACTTTTCAGAAAGCAGGTTACTGAATGCAAACCAGAATGCTATGAAGAGAAAGGAGAAAAAATAGCTGCTTTGGCAAGAAGATGCATCACACTGAGGTATGTACATGTTTGTGATGAAAAATGTCATAATCCTTCTGGTTTTTCTCCAAGGTGCAAATTGTGGATTTGTCCAACCTGTCATCGAAAAATCATCAGTGGAAAACTGCCTGAAGAGAGTGTTGCTAACAATATGCATTTGGTGGACATTCCAAATCAACTAAAGTGTCTTAACTCCTTAGAACAACATCTTGTGGCACGTAATATTCCTTTTTTGAAGTTACTCTGTCTTCCCCGTGGAAAACAAAATGGCTGCCATGGACCTGTGGTGTGTGTTCCTGTAAATACTGCAGATGTGTCAAATATTCTTCCACGAAATGAATGTGATGACAAGATGATAAGGATAAAACTGAAGCGCAAGTTAACCTACAAAGGGCATTATGAGTACAAGCATGTTCACACTGATCGTGTTAGAAATGCTCTGAGATGTTTGATCAGGTGCAATAAATGGTACAAGGATGTGGAGATTAATGAACAATGGATCAACTCTTTGAATGAACCAGAAGAGAATGTTGCTGAAGAAATGGAGGAACAAGCTGAAGTTGAAAAGAGTGAAGAGGAAAATGATACTGAAGAACAGCCAGAGGAAGACTTGACTTACATCAAAGAGCAGAGTGGTCTTTTGTCAGACACATGTTTACAACCTGTCAATCTTGGTTCAGAAGTAATTGATCAGCATTTTCAAGATATATTAAATGTGGCACCAGCTGAAGGTAACAGTCCTATTAAATTACTTTCTGATAAAAGCAATGAAGCAAAATGTTTCCCTGTTCTCTTCCCAACTGGTGGTCCAACATTCCATGATGAGAGAGAGAAAAAAATCACACTGTCACGATATCTAAATGCACGAATCCTCAACGCAGATGGACGTTTTGCACAAAGCACAGACTTCATTTTCTATGCACAATATATGTCAGAGTTGGATCAAATTGTATCTAATGTTTCCATTGCTTTGCGAAAAGGGTCGGACAAGAGGTTGTTGAAAGAAGTAACTTCGGATATGCTCACAAACCCAGAGTCATTGGCTGAAATATTGAATTATGATGAAGGATACAAGTTTTTGAGACCAGTCCGTGGAACGCCACCCTATTGGCAATCAACTCAAAAAGACCTTTTTGCACTGATAAGACAACTAGGTATTCCAACTTTCTTTGCATCCTTTAGCTCTGCTGATCTCAGATGGCCTGAAATGATCAACACCATCCTGGAGCAAGAACAGAAAAATGTCAGTGTTGATGAGCTTGACTGGTCTGAGAAATGTGGACTAATTAGAAGAAACCCAGTCACTGCTGCAAGGATGTTTGATTATAGATGGCATTGTTTTTTGAAAGATGTCATTATGTCACCCGCTCAACCTATTGGAAAGATAAAAGACTACTTTTATCGTGTAGAGTTTCAACAGCGTGGATCTCCTCATGTTCATTGTCTGTTTTGGGTTGAAAATGCTCCAAAGTTAAATGAAGACAATGAAGACAATGATGCTTTGGTTGCTGCTTTCATAGATCATTACATCACTTGTGAGACACCAGGAGATGATGACGCAGAACTTTATGAGACTGTGAACAGTGTTCAAAAGCACAGCAGCAGACATTCCAAGACATGCCGGAAGAAAAACACAGTGTGTAGATTTAATTTTCCACGACCTCCATCTAGCCGCACATTTATAACAAGAGCCATACGAGATGACTTGAAAGGCAATGATGGAAATGAGACTGCAAGTGCAATTCTGAAGAAAATGAAAACTGTGTTAACAGAATCTGGAGTAAATTTTGATTCAGCCGATGCCTTTTTCCAATCCATTGGAATTAATCAAGCTGTGTTTGAGAAGGCGTACAAGAAATGTTCTAAAAAGAAAAGTGTCGTCTTGAAACGAAGTCCAAAAGATGTTTGGGTAAATCAATATAACCCTCATTTATTGCGCGCATGGCAAGGCAACATGGATATCCAGTATGTCACAGATGCTTACTCTGTAGTGGTTTATATTATTAGTTACATCACAAAAGCAGAACAAGAAATGGGACTGTTGTTACAACGCGCACAAAATGAAGCTATGAATGGAAATCTCGAAGCAAGATCATCGTTAAAAATGTTGGGAAGTGTATATCTACACAACAGAGAAGTTTCAGCTCAAGAGGCAGTGTACCGCCTAACGGGTATGCACTTGAAAGAATGCTCTCGCAAAGTCCAGTTTATTCCAATTGGAACAGATCCTGTGAAGATGAGTTTGCCTTTGCGTGTTCTCCAGAACAAAGATGACCATTCTGGTGAAGAAAACAGTTTTTGGATGAACAGTTTGGTTGACCGATACAAGAGTAGACCAAAAACAGAACATTTTGAGATTCTATGTCTGGGCAGTTTTTGTTCAGAATACAGGATATTGTCATCATCTGAGCTATCTTCACAAAATAAAGAAAATGTGATCAAGCTTAACAACAATTGTGGGTATATGGTAAGAAGAACTCGAACTGAACCTGCAGTAATAAGGTATCCAAGATTTTCACCAACAAAAGATCCAGAAAAGTACTATCATTCACTACTACAACTTTTTTTACCACATTTTGAAGATTGTCAGCTGAAGCCTGATAAGTTCCACACTTATGAGGATTTCTACAACAATGGTGCTGTGAAATGTGGAAGAAATGTGACCGAAGTAAAATCTATTGTTGATTCTAATCGAGCACTGTTTGAAAAGGACAGTGATGAAATGGACAGAGCTCAACAGGTCTTGGAGCTGGGTGTTGATTTGGAAGATGCTTGGGCTGCATTGTGTCCTGAAACAGAGAAGGAGCGCCATGAATGTATTGAGCTAAAGAAGAAAAACGTACTTCCTGAAGAAGATGATTCTGACACACTTATTCCAGATCTTGTAGCAAACCCTCGAACTGCATTCATGATTGAAAACAGTAATGCTGCAATGTCTCGAGATGAAGCATTGGGTTTACTAAGATCATTAAATGCTAAACAGTCTGCGATATTTTACAAAGTTCGCGACTGGTGTTTACAAAAACTGCATGGAGAAAATCCTGAACCGTTTCACTTGTTTGTTACTGGTGGAGCAGGCACAGGAAAAAGCCATTTAATCAAAGCAATATGCTATGAATCTTCTAGACTCTTGTCTCAGCTGTCTGACAACCCTGATGATAGGAGTGTGATTTTATGTGCATCAACTGGAGTAGCTGCATACAACATTGGAGCTGCTACCATACACAACACTTTTTCAATTGGTGCTAATGTCAAATTGCCATATCAACCACTAAGTGATGACAAAATCAATTCTCTGCGTTCCAAATTTGGATGGTTGCAGATTTTGATTATTGATGAAGTATCCATGGTTGACCATCACCTTTTGTCATATGTTCATGGGAGATTGAGACAAATCAAACAAACTGGTGATTACTCCCTCTTTGGAAAAGTAAGTCTTGTAGCTGTAGGAGATTTTTATCAGCTGCCGCCTGTCAAAGGAACTCCACTTTATGCTGATCCAAAAGGAGTGAACCTTTGGGAAAACAACTTTGAAATTGCTGAATTAACTGAAGTTGTTCGGCAACAAGATGTATCTTTTGCTGAAACCTTAAATCGTCTGAGAGTTCGTAAAAAAAATGAACCTCTAAGCTCAAGTGACATCAACATGTTGAAGCAACGTGAAACAGGAGAAGAATGCGGGGATGTTCATATATTTCCTACAAATAAAGAGGTTGATGAATACAATATTCAGAGACTAAATGAGGTTTGTCCTGAGGCAATCAGTATTCGAGCTCAAGATTTTGTGAGAAATCCAAAAACTGGAAGGATTGAAAAAAAAGTTGGATTTCATTCAACCGTTTTCAACTCATGTTTGGCTAAATGTGTTTCCTTGGGTGTTGGAGCAAGAGTTATGTTAAAGAAAAATATTGATGTTTCGGATGGACTTGTGAATGGAGCCTTTGGTACAGTTGTCCATATTAGCAGAAGTGAAAAACAGGAAGATGATTATGATGATGACTTTCCATCAGCCATTCATGTGGAATTTGATGATCCAAATGTGGGAAAAATTCAGAGATCAAACCAACGACATAGATTTTCCCAAAATTCTACAGTAATTGAAGTTCAAGAAGATCAAGTCACAACCAACGGTGGTTTAAGACGCCAATTTCCACTTAGACTGGCATGGGCATGCACTGTTCACAAAGTGCAAGGGCTCACAGTAGATAAAGCTGTCGTATCCCTTGACAAGATATTTACTTCAGGACAAGCATATGTTGCATTGAGTCGTGTGAGAACTCTCAATGGACTAATAATTCAAAACTTCAAGGAGTCTGTAATATACTGTAATGATCAAATTGACTTGGCAATGAAAAATATACCAAAATTTCCATTAGAAAGTCACACTTTCTCAAAGACACCTGGTATATTTACAATTGCTCTTCACAATGTGCAAAGTCTTCAAGCTCATGTTCAAGATATTCAAGCTCACAGACAACTTATGAATGCAGATTGTATTTGTTTAACTGAAACATGGCTAAAAGTTGAAGACCAAGTACAAATACCAGGATTTATTTTCAAGCATAATCCAAGAGCTAAGTGCTATGACAACAGCACTCCACTTTTCAGTAATTTAAAACAACAGCGAGGAGGTGGAGTTGCTATTTACTGTTGTGAAAACATGTTTTTTAAAGTTATCATTCCAGAACCTTGCAATTTGGAATGTTTGTACTTCTCAGTTCCACATATCAGTTTGAATGCTGCTCTGCTGTACAGGCCTAATTCATATCAAATTGATGTGTTTCGACAAAATCTGTTACATGTTATTACTGAGCTGGAAAAACATCCAGGAAAGAAAGTAATTATGGGAGACTTCAATGAGGACATCTTAACATCATCTTCAATTAAGAAACTACTGGAAGTCCATGGATACAGTCAACATGTGCAATGTCCTACAACTGAAAAGGGTACGTTAATAGACCATGTCTATATTAAAGATGCAGAAAATGTTACAATTGAAATTGTTTCAACTTATTATAGTTACCATGAAGCAGTACTAGTTTCAGTAAAGTAATTGACATTTCTGGCACATAATGAAGACTGTATAACTGCATTTTTCTTTTATGTGCCCCTACCATGCTACAATTAATCTGAGGTCCATGGAGGTCTGTTCAAGTTCACAAGTGAAAACGGTACGTTATTAGACCATTTATTTCAAATCATATCATTAAGGTGAGACACAGCAGACAAAAACATCGATTTTTCATGCAGTGGTCAGTTTTGAGATTTTGGGCTAGTTTACTAATTCAATAAGTATTATTTCAAGCTGCTATAAAGAAAACATTGAAAATGAAGATGTTTATTTTATTACATTTTGTTTACTTGCGGCAGTAAGTTTCTCCCGAATTTACCAGGAAGTTAGTATTCCAACATGACATGCTGAGATCTGTCTGTTCACTGAAGTCTGTCATGACCGGGATAGTTGTAAAGCTTTGAGTCTCCTGCACAATGCCATGTAAACCAAATATGGGCATTTTCTTTCTATCAGTAATCAATCGTGAATGTCCAAAGGGGGATTTAAAGCTAACGAAGAAATCTCATTTAGAACTATTAAATCTTTAACTGCCGTTTTCTCAAAATTAGTTTTTGTATTTTATTGTCATTCTCCAGTAGAAACCTCTCCGCTTATGTAGCACCTATGTACACCAAACTTTCCAGTTATACACTTAGCAGTATTCTGAAGATATTTTCAGAGGGATTTGTTAATAAATCATTCCTGGCCTGATTTATGTGACATTTTAATAAAAAAATATGGCGAAAATTTATTTTTTTTATGGCCATGGACAGTATATTTTGATTCCCTAGTTAATGAAAGCATCCTGAAATCCCTCTAAGTTTTTATTTTCATCTTTTGTGTAAACCAAATGAAAAAATAATTTTGCACCTGGCTTTATCATATGTTCAGATCTATCTACTGAAAATATATACAAAATCGTGCATATTTAGTGACATGATGCCTAATTTGCATAATTAAACATACAAATTTCTAAAACTTGTAATACATTTTTTTATATACTTTAAGTAATCAACTGAGGAAGTTTCATGGTGATATCTATTATTTTAAAATTTTACCCTATTCCCCTTTAGTGTCTCGCCTTAACCCCTTACCTGTCACCCCCCTTTTTGAGAATGGACATTAAAATGCACTATTCAAGCTTAAGTGGTTGTAATTCAAGAATGTTTTGGAGTATAGACCCAAGTTGGTCTTAAAGGGAGAAAATAGCAGATTATTACTGAAATGAAAGCAGTTATTGAAGTTTAATTTTACATTAAATCAAATATTATTAAATATTTTTCTTTTATATATATATATATATATATATATATATATATATATATATATATATATATTAATAAATGTTTTACAAAACAATTACTATAAATCAAAGCCATATCTAACCAAGTTGTGTTCCAAATTTGAAGTTGGATATCAAAAAAATTTAAGTTCCCATGAGATGTTTACGCGTATTACCAAAAATAGCCACTGGGTGTCATTGAATTCCATTGAATTTAACTGTATGCATTCTACCATAACAAATTAATAAATTTCTGTCCAAATATCACTTCTGTCACAAAATATGGAACCTTGAGGCTCAGACCTTTCTGACAATGTGTTTTCTCAAGATTAGAAAATATTTTTATCATAAATTATGAAACATGACGCCCAAAAGTGGAGGAGCCTGATAAAATAATTTAGAGTACCATTTCTATGGTAACACAATGTCCAATTTCAAAACCGTTTTCACAGGATGAATTCTGAGATCATAAGCTTTCAAATGATACCTAATTTATGATAACTACTAAAATATGTGATGTAATAAAAAAAAGGCAATATAAAAGATAATATTATATATTAGGGGATAATATGCATATCCTACTTTTTAGAGTAAACGGGACAGTGTATATCTGCATACGGGACGATGACAGTTAAAGTGTTCAGAAAATTATTTCTGTTGTAATTTCTGCAAGTCCACTAGTATTTTATCAAGAAAGGTTTGGTCATGTAAGGTAATATGTCTGATTTATGCAGCACGCTGAACTAAGAAATGTATATAACTACACTGTCTATTCTTTTTTTGTCCATACCATGTGACACACATCTTGAGATTTCAAGGTCCATACAGTCCTGACCATTCCATACCAAGTTCTATCCATTGTTCATCGGGCACAACCCAGCACCTCCCATAATTGCTCTTCTTTCTGGAGCTCCAAAGCTACATCCAGTCAAGGTTTTTGTTGTTTATGCATTTCATTTGTTCAATTTGTGTATCTGATTTGTCTTGATCTTTTTAAGACAATGTCTCTGGTTTTTAGTTGAAAAATTGTTTTTGATCTAATTTCTGCCCTAGTCTAAGCCATCCAAACAACACTGGATGCTTCCAATCAGCATAGGAAGCATCCACAAAGACTGCCTGCATTCCTACAGTTGTCTTATAAAATGCAATTAAGTTAATAGGATTTCAAGAAAACATCTAAAAAAGATCTAGAAAACTTCACATAGAAAGGTAAGTTGACATGATTATGTACATTTTAATAGTTTAAAAAGAAAATATTTAAGGCACTACATCAACTAACAATATAATTTCAGATTTATAGACTGCAATGTCCACTACTGACAAAAAGGTAAGCTAACATAGTGTCTACATTAGTAGCAAAATATTGTTAAGTCTTCACTTCAGCAGTTCAACAAATGTATTTTTTTAGATTTCTGAAACACTGAAGTCATAACGTCCTCCATATACCCATCACAAGATTCTCTGCTCCACAAAATTCTCTGCTCCATGAACTTTTATAAAGAAGTGCACAAGTGATATAACAGTAAGTTTTATTGAAGTACATTTAAGTTGTTGACATTTATACAAGCACTGATTAATCTACTAATTGTACACTTTCAAGTTTGTACAGAAACTCAATAACTACTGTTGATATTTTGAAGTCCACATATCCCTATACAAATGACGGTAAGCTAACAGACCATGTGTATGTTAGTTGCGAAATGTTTTTAATGTAAAGACTTCACTTATTGCACTTTGTTCAATGAATGTAATGTTTTCAGATTTCTGAAATTCACCAAAGTCCTAACTTTCTCCATATATCCATCACAAGATTATCTGCACCATTAACTTTTATAAAGAATCGTACAACTATTAAGATGGTAGGTTTGATTGAAGAAAATTTAAGTTGTGGACATTTATACAAGCACTGATTAATCTACTAATGGTACACTTTCAGATTTGTGCAGCAACTCAATAACTACTGTTGTTATTTTGAAGTCCACAAACCCCTATACAAATGTCAAATGTCCCCATATACAAACTAACAGACCATGTCTATGTTAGTTGCAAAATGTTTAATGCGAAGACTTCACTTATTGCACTTTGTTGAATGAATGTAATATTTGCAGATTTCTGAAATTCACTGAAGTCATAATTTCCCATATACCCATCACAAGATTATCTGCTCCATGAACTCCTATAAAGAAGTCCACAGCTGATAAAAAGGTATATTTCATTGTATGTCTGCATAATTTAAATTGAAACGCTTTCATTCAAACCCTGATTAATCTACTATTGGTACACTTTCAGATTTGTGCAACAACTCAATAACCACTGTTGATATTCTGAGGTCCATAAACTCTTATACAAATTTTCACTACTGACAAAAAGGTAAGCTAACAAAAACATTGCCATTAAGAAGAAAATGTTTGTTAACCCTTTACTTTCACCAAGCAGTTTGTTCAATGCTTGTCATCTTTGCAGATAACTTCCTCCATATACCCATCTCAAGATTATCTGCTTCATTAACTTTTATAAAGAAGTTCACAACTGATAAAACGGTACATTTTATTGAAGTAAATTTAAGTTGTTGACTTTTATACAAGCACTGATTAATCTACTAATGGTACACTTTCAGATTTGTGCAGCAACTCAATAACCACTGTTGATATTCTGAAGTCCACAAACCCTTGTACAAATGTCCACTACCAACAAAAATGTAAGTTAACATACAATGTCTATGTTAGCTGCAAAATATTTTATGTGAAGACTTCACTTGGAGCATTTAATGAATGTAATATTTTCAGATTTCTGAAACACACTGAAGTCATAACTTCCTCCATGTACTCATCACAAGATTTTCTGATCCATGAACTCCTATAAAGAAGCCCACAGCTGATAAAAAAGGTATATTTCATTGCATGTCTGCAAAATTGAAATTGAAACGCTTTCATTCAAGCCCTAGTTAATCTACTTTCAGATTTGTGCAACAACTCAAAAACCACTGTTGATATTCTGAGGTCCATAAACTCCATAAACAATTTTTCACTACTGAAAAAAGGTAAGCTAACAGACATTTTCTACATTGATGGCTATGTTTTTTGTGTAAACCTTTTACTTTCACCAAGCAGTTTGTTAAACGCATGTAAACTTTGCAGATATCTGAAACGCACAAGTCATAACTTCCTCCCATATACCAATCGCAAGATTTTCTACTGCATGAACTTCTGTAAATTATACAACTGATTAAAAAAGGTAATATACAATGAATATATTCAAACGTGTTACTGAAAACATATAATTTTGTGATTTTTGATAACTTTATTGCTTTTCCCCTCTAGCAATAGTGACAACAACAGTCTTGTCAACTATCAATTCAGAAAATGTTCTGAAAGAACTTTAAACGTATGCAGGCAGTCAATTAATTTATTTTACTACTGAATACATCTCCACAGTAACAATGTTGAATGGATGGCTTGTATTATATTTGGCCTATGTACAGTTACTTAATATGTGCCAGCCAAAAGAGGATGGCCTGCCCCGGCTGAGTCTGGTTCCTCCCAAGGTTTCTTCCTTTACCACTCTGCTGATTATGCTCCACCTTTTGATCCAAGATGTTCCACCCTACTATTATGCTCCACCCTTTGATCCAAGATGTTCCACCCTACTAAGGGAGTTTTTCTTGCCACTGTCGCCTTTTGGCTTGCTCACTGGGGTATTAAGGCACATGTTCAAGATAAATATGTAATAAAGATTCTTTTTAATAAAATGATTGAAATATACTTTGTCTCTGTAGCCATTTACTTCACTTTACTGTCAGTGATTTTCTACTTGTACTAAATGGATATAGACTATATTTAGTATATGAATTGATTCTACACAAACTTGGTGTCTTTTACAAAAAGTGCATCATAAAACAGCTTAGTGGATAGAGCATTTACATAATTTTCATTTAATTTGTAGTATGCTATTATTTAACAGTTGTTTTTATTGTTTTGAAATACTAAAATTAGTAAGTGTCTTCAGGACAATAGTTAAAACGTTGTCCAACCTGAATGTTAATTTTAACTTTAACAATACTTAAAGCTTTAAACCAAACAAATGCATGTATAATAGTTTATGTAGTTAACTTAATTTATAAAAGCCAGCTTAATTAAAAAAAAATAGGTTTACTTAGACCATGACAACATCAAATCACACCCTTCTACTCTCTAGCTCACTACACACAATGCATAAAAGGAAATTGACATGAGAATGAACACATAAAGGCAAAAAGTATTAATATGAAGAAAATGCTTACATTGCAAGAATAGTAGATTGTCAAGGACTGCTATAGAAATCATTTTTGATCACAAAACTTTCTGAATACTCAAGACTTCAGGTGAGACTCAACATAGAATAAACAATGTTTCTAATCCCAGAAGAAAGATTAAAAAAATACTTAACTGGAAAATACAGAAACCATTTTATGAAGTTGGACAGGACTCGAACTCACAACCTCTGGGTGATGTGACTGTTACTCATCTAGTAGTACCATTGGGAAAACAGTTTTTTTTTTACATTTTTACCAAGATGCCAAAGTTCAATAAATCAAGTCAAGCGTTAATCTTTATATGAATGTGCCACATATCATATTCTAATGAGTTACTTTTCAGAAAGACACTATGTCTGTAACACAATGGTTTGGGCTCATGGCACATGGTTTAGCATTTTACGCTTAAGCTGCAGAGGAGAGGCTTCAGATTAAGAATGAGCACACAATAAGCACACAAAAGAATTACTTAGCATCTCAACCAGTTAAGCATGCTAAGATATCTTAATGCTAATGTAACTTATGGTTAGCCAATGTGGAGCCAGAAGAGCAAAAAGAGCAGAAATAGAATGTACATGAAGAACAGATAGGTTCAGAAGTACTTATGGATGAAATCAAAACAAGCAGCATTAGCGCAATAGATTAGAAAAATGCCTGAACAAAACAGGAATCAACACAATTTTTATACTCATCCAACACAGGGTTCGAACCTACAACCAGAACGGCTCAGGATTAGAAGCACATGGTTTAGCAGACTGCACCACTCAGAGGATGTACAATCACAAACTTCAGATGAGAGGCTTCAGTGTAAGAATGAGCACACAAAAGCAAGTTAACCAGATTAGCATGCTAAGCTATCTTAATGCTGATGTAGCTTATGGCTTATGATGACGTGGTACATCCAATCCTGGCAAAAAAGATATCCTCGGATTCGACATGACGCAAGGAATCGATAGAGACCAATTTTATGATTTTGTGACAAACTGTTCACAAGTTACAGCCTCTGAACCAATTATGGGTCGACCTCGTTAAGTTTGCGACATCATAACTTTTTTTTTCCAGTAGAGCAAAAAAATCGGGGACAGTACTTTTATGCGGCTCAGTCCGAAGATCATTTGAGTACATATTTGGACAAAATTAGACCAATTTTGAAGGAGGAGTAGCGAAAAAACTGTTTTACATTCGCTCCAATATGGCGGCCAGTCACATTGTTGAAAAATAACATATGAGATATCGTTGAAATCGGCATAAGCCAAGGAATATATTGACATAAAGAAATCAAATTTCAAGCAATGTTGGCAAAAGTTATAAGTGTTTTTTCAAAAAACAATGATATCTCTGGAACACTAGGTGGCGCTGTGATCAAACTTCTCATGTACCTTCGGGCCATGCAAATGACGATCCATACCAAATTTGGTGAAGAAATTTCAAATATTTTAAAAGATATTGCAAATTATGTCAAAATTCAAAATGGCGGACACGTGGTACATCCCATCATGGCAAAATCGATATCCACGGATTCGTCATGACCCAAGGAATCGATAGACACCAAGTTTATAATTTTCTGACAATCCGTTCACAAGTTATTGGCCAAAATATGCATTGTCTATATCTCATGACCCATAGGTGGCGCTGTTCCCAACTTTTGCATGGACTCTCAGATCAAGCTTGCGAAGAAGCGTACCAATTTTCGTTTCGATTGTTCAAAGTTTGGCCGAGATACAGCCGCTGAAACAATTTTAGGTCGACCTTGATAACTTTGCGACGTCATAACTTTTGATCAGAGAAGAATAAAAAAAATCGGGGACAGTACTTTTATGCGGCTCAGTCCGAAGATCATTTGAGTACATGTTTGGACAAAATTAGACCAATTTTGAAGGAGGAGTAGCAAAAAAACTGCATACTGTACTTTTCAAAATGGCCACTACTGTAATGGGCGGAGTCTTAATGTAAGATATTGGTTCTAATCAGCATGATGAGATGAATCAGGTGTACTAAGTTTCATTTTTCTAGATCAAAGGGTTCAAAAGTTATAACCATTTCAATGTTGAATTTTTGAACTGCTGGTGGCGCTATAGAGTTGGACCTAGAGACTCAAAAATTGCTACAATTACTTTTCATTACCATCACTACAAGTGTGCCAAATTTCATCATTTTCCTATGTATGGTTCATAGGGCTGCCATAGACTTCAAGAGGAGGAAGAAGAATAATAATAATAATAATAATAAGAAAACTAACAGATACAATAGGTGCCATAGCCCCTTCGGGGCTTGGCCCCTAATAATAATAAGAAAACTAACAGATACAATAGGTGCCATAGCCCCTTCGGGGCTTGGCCCCTAAATATAGCAGCCCTATAGGCCTATAATATTTATTTTTCAATTAAGTTGTACTTACCAATTGTTTTCCTTGCATTGTTCAGTTTGACGGGAGTCTTGTTCTTTTGAGCTGTTACAATGCTACGAGGCTGACTCCAGCTCCTTTTTCGCCAGCTCCTTATTCGTCGAACTAATCGTTCCACCTTAAAAATGTTGGACGGTTGTTAACCCCTCCCCCTCAATGCTTTTGGCCGTATTTCTTAAAGGAACAGTTGTATGTGAATTGTAAGCCTGTGGATCGGGCAGCATTTTTCATTTAACAGTGAAAATAAATAGCTTACTCCTGAAAAGATTATCGTGTCTGCCTCTATAAATGATGTAAGCTATGTGTTAAATTATTATTTTGTAATTACTAAATGTTTTTTTAAAAGTATGGAGAAACGTGACATAATGTTTCCAACTGAGATTTAATGTAATGTAATTTCTGTTCTTTATTAGAAGTTATCCATTACTCCAGTCTAACATGTGTGTGTGTGTATATGTATGTATGTATGTATGTGTGTGTGTGTGTGTGTGTGTGTGTGTGTGTGTGTGTATACTGGACAAAGCATACTGGAGGTGCCATTACTTTAGTATTTCAAAAGTTCTCAAAAAAAAAACAGGAACGTAGAGGCATAGATTAATTCATTCTTAAATGAAATCTTGCATTACAACATTTTCTGAAGTGTTATTGTTGAAATATGTTACCAAGAACATGCAACTATATGTGCCGACAAAGCATACTGGAGGTGCCATTACTTTAGTATTTTAAAAGTTCTCAAAAAAACAGGAACGTAGAGGCATAGATAAATTCATTCTTAAATGAAATCTTGCATTACAACATTTTCTGATGTTTTATTGTTGAAATATGGTACCCAGAACATGCAACTATATGTGCCGACAAAGCATACTGGAGGTGCCATTACTTTAGTATTTTAAAAGTTCTCAAAAAAACACGAACGTAGAGGCATAGATAAATTCATTCTTAAATTAAATCTTGCATTACAACATTTTCTGATGTGTTATTATTGAAATATGGTACCCAGAACATGCCTCTCCATGCAACTTTATGTGCCGACAAAGCATACTGGAGGTGCCATTACTTTAGTATTTCAAAAGTTCTCAAAAAAACAGGGACGTAGAGGCATAGATTAATTAATTCTTAAATGAAATCTTGCATTACAACATTTTCTGATGTGTTATTGTTGAAATATGGTACCCAGAACATGCAACTATATGTGCCGACAAAGCATACTGGAGGTGCCATTACTTTAGTATTTTAAAAGTTCTCAAAAAAACAGGAACGTAGAGATATAGATTAATTCATTCTTAAATGAAATCTTGCATTACAACATTTTCTGATGTGTTATTATTGAAATATGGTACCCAGAACGTGCCTCTCCATGCAACTTTATGTGCCGACAAAGCATACTGGAGGTGCCATTACTTTAGTATTCCAAAAGTTCTCAAAAAAACAGGAACGTAGAGGCATAGATTAATTCATTCTTAAATTAAATCTTGCATTACAACATTTTCTGAAGTGTTATTGTTGAAATATGGTACCCAGAACATGCAACTTTATGTGCCGACAAAGCATACTGGAGGTGCCATTACTTTAGTATTTTAAAAGTTCTCAAAAAAACAGGAACGTAGAGGCATAGATAAATTCATTCTTAAATGAAATCTTGCATTACAACATTTTCTGATGTTTTATTGTTGAAATATGGTACCCAGAACATGCAACTTTATGTGCCGACAAAGCATACTGGAGGTGCCATTACTTTAGTATTTTAAAAGTTCTCAAAAAAGGCATAGATTAATTCATTCTTAAATGAAATCTTGCATTACAACATTTTCTGATGTGTTATTTATGAAATATGGTACCCAGAATATGCCGCTCCATGCAATTTCATGTGCCGACGAAGCATACTGGAGGAGTCATTACTTTAGTATTTCAAAAGTTCTCAAAAAAACAGGAACGTAGAGGCATAGATTAATTTATTCTTAAATGAAATCTTGCATTACAACATTTTCTGATGTGTTATTGTTGAAATATGGTACCCAGAATATGCCACTCAATGCAGCTTTGTGTTTCGGAGAGATTGTTTTATTTCTGTTTTTAATGAAGAAGGTATTGTTATTATTACTATTAACATAATTATTATTTCATATATAGTTAACTTTATATTCACAATGCATATATAATCTGGCACATTTAACTGAAGCTTTAGCAGAACACATTAAAGGTGCTCTGGATATGAGGATGCACATAATGTTTCGTTTGTCCTTGAAGTGCTACTACCGGAGGTAAGATCACTTGACCACACATAATTACTATGCAGATTCTGATTATATTTGCGGTCAGTGAAAATAGAAAGTTTATTCTGTGTGTTTATTCTCTTTATTGTTTTAAAGCTTACCATAATAATTCTGATTAAGATTGAAGAATTTAATCGATTTCAAGCAGAAAGATGTTTAAACACTGGATTATCCCGTTATTTGTAGTAAGTAGAATATTAAGCAACATCCATTGTAGTTTAATGACAACTCATAATCGGTGCCATAGATTCATTGTCTGTGTGAAATAATTTATATATTTTTAAATTATCAGATGGCTTCTGAACATGACTGCACACAAGATGTTTGGACTAGGCCTACGCATTTATTGACTTGTTTCTTCATAAAAGATTGTGACTGTTAATTGTGTTACATGTTCAATATATTTGTTTTATTTGTAATAAATTATTATGGTAGTGCAGTATTGTCTAAATTATTCTTTATTGCCTTAGAACTGGTTAGGTATATCGCTGGTTTGTGGTGATAAATATTATAAAAAAGTGTCGTCTTTCTGGCTCCTTCAGACACAGAAACCACTGATTAAAGAGTCATATGCTGTGTGCATACTCTTTAGTGAAAGTTTATCTAGACCTGTACAGGCTCATTTTTGAGAATATATGAAATCAATTACTCAGTCGGCCCATACAGTTGCATGGAGAGGCATATTCTGGGTACCATATTTCAATAATAACACATCAGAAAATGTTGTAATGCAGGATTTCATTTAAGAATGAATTAATCTATGCCTCTATGTTCCTGTTTTTTTGAGAACTTTTAAAATAATACAGTAATGACACCTCCAGTATGCTTTGTCGGCACATATAGTTGTATGTTCTGGGTACCATATTTCAAAAATAACACATCAGAAAATGTTGTAATGCAAGATTTCATTTAAGAATGAATTAATCTATGCCTCTACGTCCCTGTTTTTTTGAGAACTTTTGAAATACTAAAGTAATGGCACCTCCAGTATGCTTTGTCGGCACATAAAGTTGCATGGAGAGGCATGTTCTGGGTACCATATTTCAATAATAACACATCTGAAAATGTTGTAATGCAAGATTTCATTTAAGAATGAATTAATCTATGCCTCTACATTCCTGTTTTTTTGAGAACTTTTGAAATACTAAAGTAATGGCACCTCCAGTATGCTTTGTCGGCACATAAAGTTGCATGTTCTGGGTACCATATTTCAACAATAACACATCAGAAAATGTTGTAATGCAAGATTTCATTTAAGAATGAATTAATCTATGTCTCTACGTTCCTGTTTTTTTGAGAACTTTTGAAATAATAAAGTAATGGCACCTCCAGTATGCTTTGTCGGCACATAAAGTTGCATGGAGAGGCATGTTCTGGGTACCATATTTCAACAATAACACATCAGAAAATGTTGTAATGCAAGATTTCATTTAAGAATGAATTAATCTATGCCTCTACGTCCCTGTTTTTTTGAGAACTTTTGAAATACTAAAGTAATGGCACCTCCAGTATGCTTTGTCGGCACATAAAGTTGCATGGAGAGGCATGTTCTGGGTACCATATTTCAATAATAACACATCTGAAAATGTTGTAATGCAAGATTTCATTTAAGAATGAATTAATCTATGCCTCTACATTCCTGTTTTTTTGAGAACTTTTGAAATACTAAAGTAATGGCACCTCCAGTATGCTTTGTCGGCACATAAAGTTGCATGTTCTGGGTACCATATTTCAACAATAACACATCAGAAAATGTTGTAATGCAAGATTTCATTTAAGAATGAATTAATCTATGTCTCTACGTTCCTGTTTTTTTGAGAACTTTTGAAATAATAAAGTAATGGCACCTCCAGTATGCTTTGTCGGCACATAAAGTTGCATGGAGAGGCATGTTCTGGGTACCATATTTCAACAATAACACATCAGAAAATGTTGTAATGCAAGATTTCATTTAAGAATTAATTAATCTATGTCTCTACGTTCCTGTTTTTTTGAGAACTTTTGAAATAATAAAGTAATGGCACCTCCAGTATGCTTTGTCGGCACATAAAGTTGCATGGAGAGGCATGTTCTGGGTACCATATTTCAACAATAACACATCAGAAAATGTTGTAATGCAAGATTTCATTTAAGAATTAATTAATCTATGTCTCTACGTTCCTGTTTTTTTGAGAACTTTTGAAATAATAAAGTAATGACACCTCCAGTATGCTTTGTCGGCACATAAAGTTGCATGGAGAGGCATGTTCTGGGTACCATATTTCAACAATAACACATCAGAAAATGTTGTAATGCAAGATTTAATTTAAGAATGAATTAATCTATGCCTCTACGTTCCTGTTTTTTTGAGAACTTTTGAAATACTAAAGTAATGGCACCTCCAGTATGCTTTGTCGGCACATAAAGTTGCATGTTCTGGGTACCATATTTCAACAATAACACATCAGAAAATGTTGTAATGCAGGATTTCATTTAAGAATGAATTTATCTATACCTCTACGTGCTCGTTTTTTTTGAGAACTTTTGAAATACTAAAGTAATGGCACCTCCAGTATGCTTTGTCGGTACATAAAGTTGCATGTTCTGGGTACCATATTTCAACAATAACACTTCAGAAAATGTAATGCAAGATTTCATTTAAGAATGAATTAATCTATGCCTCTACGTTCCTGTTTTTTTGAGAACTTTTGAAATACTAAAGTAATGGCACCTCCAGTATGCTTTGTCGGCACATAAAGTTGCATGTTCTGGGTACCATATTTCAACAATAACACATCAGAAAATGTTGTAATGCAGGATTTCATTTAAGAATGAATTTATCTATACCTCTACGTGCTCGTTTTTTTTGAGAACTTTTGAAATACTAAAGTAATGGCACCTCCAGTATGCTTTGTCGGTACATAAAGTTGCATGTTCTGGGTACCATATTTCAACAATAACACATCAGAAAATGTTGTAATGCAAGATTTCATTTAAGAATTAATTAATCTATGTCTCTACGTTCCTGTTTTTTTGAGAACTTTTGAAATAATAAAGTAATGGCACCTCCAGTATGCTTTGTCGGCACATAAAGTTGCATGGAGAGGCATGTTCTGGGTACCATATTTCAACAATAACACATCAGAAAATGTTGTAATGCAAGATTTCATTTAAGAATTAATTAATCTATGTCTCTACGTTCCTGTTTTTTTGAGAACTTTTGAAATAATAAAGTAATGACTCCTCCAGTATGCTTTGTCGGTACATAAAGTTGCATGGAGAGGCATGTTCTGGGTACCATATTTCAACAATAACACATCAGAAAATGTTGTAATGCAAGATTTAATTTAAGAATGAATTAATCTATGCCTCTATGTTCCTGTTTTTTTGAGAACTTTTGAAATAATAAAGTAATGACACCTTTAGTATGCTTTGTCGGCACATATAGTTGCATGTTCTGGGTACCATATTTCAACAATAACACATCAGAAAATGTTGTAATGCAAGATTTCATTTAAGAATTAATTAATCTATGCCTCTATGTTCCTGTTTTTTTGAGAACTTTTGAAATAATAAAGTAATGACACCTTTAGTATGCTTTGTCGGCACATATAGTTGCATGTTCTGGGTACCATATTTCAACAATAACACATCAGAAAATGTTGTAATGCAAGATTTCATTTAAGAATTAATTAATCTATGTCTCTACGTTCCTGTTTTTTTTGAGAACTTTTGAAATACTAAAGTAATGGCACCTCCAGTATGCTTTGTCCAGTATATACACACACACACACACACACACACACACACACACACACACACACACACACACACACACATATACACACACACACATGTTAGACTGGAGTAATGGATAACTTCTAATAAGGAACAGAAATTACATTACATTAAATCTCAGTTGGAAACATAATGTCACGTTTCTCCATACTTTTAAAAAAACATTTAGTAATTACAAAATAATAATTTAACACATAGCTTACACCATTTATAGAGGCAGACAAGATAATCTTTTCATGAGTAAGCTATTTATTTTCACTGTTAAATGAAAAATGCTGCCCGATCCACAGGCTTGCAATTCACATACAACTGTTCCTTTAAGAAATACGGCCAAAAGCACTGAGGGGGAGTGGTTAACAACCATCCAACATTTTTAAGGTGGAATGAATAGTTCGACGAATAAGGAGCTGGCGAAAAAGGAGCTGGAGTCAGCCTCGTTACAATGCTGTTGTATTTTTCCGGAGTGAAAAATACGGCTTGGTGGTATTCCTGTCTTGCTGTTTGGACAGTAGCATTGAAATAACGCGTATTTTTTCTTGAGGTTTTTATCGGAGAGACTCCATGAAAGTACCCCACTATTGGGTCATTCTCGCTGATGTCTGTCTTCTTTTCCATTTTTCTTGAAAATTCGGAAGAAGTTTTATTTTACTTCTGCTTACTTCTATCCGCGGGATGTCTTGAGCGCATCTGAAGCTATATTTGAAAATCGCGGGTTTTATATTCGTATTTTTCAAATTGAGATGGGCGTATTCAACTGCTTGTTTCTAATTGGTTGAAAACCAGTTAGTAGTTTTTGTACACAAAATGTAGCCTATCACATTAAGACTGCGTTAGTTTGAATTTGTTTTGCATCATTTTACGACCGAAGTTTAAATAAACATTTAATTGTTTCACAGGTTATGTAGGCTATTTAAGAATAAATTATTTTCACTAATTTTATTTAATTTTTTTCCAATGTAAATTCAAAAAAGGTAGCCTACTATATATTTGATTTAGGGCTATTTGTTTAGCCATCAAAGATATTAAGCATTCTGAAGTTTTAGGGTGATTGGTGATGTTTGTTGTAAGATTTGTATCATAATATTTGTATCAACAGATTTGTATCATAATGTGATTCCTTATTGTTTGAATGTTTATAAGTCGATGTGTATATATTTGTTATATATAACTTTTTTTGTTAATCTGATCTGTTAACTTAGTTTTAGAGGACCACTGATTGACTCGGTTTTCTTTTTCTAAAAGGGT
The DNA here is from genome assembly GCF_949319135.1 of Squalius cephalus. NCBI lineage: Eukaryota > Metazoa > Chordata > Actinopteri > Cypriniformes > Leuciscidae > Squalius > Squalius cephalus. The sequence goes on along the minus strand of NC_137127.1, from coordinate 32,724,973 downwards.
TTTTGGATTTTCACTAGTAATCTCCACAAAATAATGCCACATTTGACTTGTTAACTCCATAATCACACACACACACAGACACACACACACACACACACACACACACACACACACAGACAGATGTTGGTGCATTGTATTACACTAATAATTATTGGACAATCGAGGTGTAATGTTTGTAATAAGGTAATGACATTTTTTAATAGGTCTAAAAATAAAAAATAAATTTAGTTATTCAGCATTTTGTATTTCAGTGAAATAGTGTTTCCAAGTAATGTTTGTGGCGTGGATTTTAATGTTTTAATAATGTAGATGAAACCAGTACAGACACTGAAGCTAACTTAAAGTTCAGGATATGAAACATAAACATTAAATTGAACAGATATTTTTATTGGAAGTGTTCATGTATCATACTAAGTTGATTAAATGTTAACAACGGGCAATGTATTGTCGATCGGCTTAAATAGATTGTTTTTAAGTTTGTGTTTTTGTTGTTGTTTTTTTTCAGCACATGCGCAGTGTGAACCCTGAACAAATGCTCAGAATTTAAACTTCAGTTAATTTTAGGTGGATTCCTGACATTATTTTGAGAATGATATTTGGGCGTACTGGATTAAATAGTATACGCTTAAAATAATAGGGAAACATGAAACTGGGATGGGTGATGTTTGTAATATTAATTAAACAGTAGAACATGTAATTATTAATTGTCATTTGTATTTGTCATTGGTATAAGGAGGAAAGGATAAGGCTGAAAGAATGGTTTAGTAAAGAAAAATTCGATTTGAAATGTAGGAAATATTACAAATGAATTCAGTGCATGTAGGGTATAGAGCGATATTTGTGTTTTTGAATAAAACGGCTTATTAGGATATGTGTTTAGTTGTCTTAGAAAGTTGTATTTAATAAGAATGATAATGTATGAATATTAATAATGTTATTAGATATTTATTTTATTTATTTATAATGTATGAATATTTATTTATTTATTTAATTTGGTTGGTAGTGAGAAGGCTATTGTGATCCACACTCCATACTAGAAGGTGGCGGTAATGCACACTTAAGTTGTTTGCCAACCGCCATTAAAAAAAAAAAAAGAACGAAGAAGGCGTATTCCTCCAAGTGCTGCAGCTGTTGAGAAATTCGGTAGTTGTGTGCTATACCTCCAATTCAGCGTTTCTCCAGAATCACTGGTATGCTATCCATTAGTGATTTTTATAACCGACTGTGTTATTTGTCATATAATATAATGTATATTGTGCTTTTCGTAAACTGATGGTCTGATTTGATTTAACTTAATAGTGTTGCCGATTTCGGCACTTTTGGGTGCTTTCCAGTGCTGATGTTAACGAACGGTGTCTTGTTGATTTAATCCATTGTTTCTGCAGAGTCACTGGTATACATTGATGGGACGTGTGATGTGTAGCAATGCTTGTCTGGGGTTTGTTACCGCCGGCGCTCACTGGAAGACTGCATTACCTTTTTGTCACCGCTTTAAAACTACAGCAAACTACGGCAAGTCATATAGCTCAATTTTTTTTTTTTTTTTTTTTTTTGGTGGTTCTCCCTGCATTACAAATGGTATTGTTATAGTTTAAAGTTTTTTTGACAGATTTTTTTTCATTGTGAATAATTCAATGAATGATTGAAGTTATACTTTGTGTTGTATTATAACTATTTTTGAAGATAAAATGATTTATTTATTTTGAGACTGATTTCAATTTTTAATTATGATAATTAGCTGAAAGAACTAGTCAATTGTTAAAAATAAAACAAAGTCTTTAAACTTGACTTGGCCTATAGGGACTTGTGAACATGTTATTTTTTTTAATGGACTTTGTTATTTGTCATATGACATATTGTGCTCTTCCCAAATTGATGGCCTAATTTAATTTAGCAGTTGGACTGATTTCATGCACTTTGTGAAACAAACAGGAAAATGCATTTAATGAAATTGAGCAATGGAGAAAATGCTAAAATGATGTAGAGGGTATTAAATTAGACATCTACTCATGACAGATTTTAAATTGACAGATTTATTGAACATCTACAATGTCTTCAGCCAATTGTTTAGGAGATCAGAGCGAGGGATCAGAGCTTGAAGTATTGAACACCTGTCCTAAACCTACAAGTAAGGGAACGCCTTTGAAGAAGAAATGAAGACTGCTTTGGACAAGCTGGATGAACGGGTACTCTTTTTGATCCTTTAAATATTCAAAGTATTGCAGTATTGACCGCTTTTGACAATGAGGCCATTAATGGAAGTTTGCAAATATATATTTAAAATAGCATTAAATTGAACATGCTACTTTAAAAAAATATATATTGTAAATTTATAATCCCTATATAATTACATTTGTTGTTCAATTTAATGTTATTGTGTTGCATAATTAATCACATGGAACATAGCACTTTGTTGATCTATGGTATGGACTGATCAGAATCCATAATACAACATGCATTTGATTGGTGTAATTTCAAGTTTAACCTTTATAGACTGAAAATGAATTATATGTTTGTGTTTTGTCTTGCTAGTGTACACATTAAATGGGTTTGAATTTATTCCAGCACTACAAGAGGCTAAATAAAATTTAATTTGGTACTCGCATGCCGTTAGCTGTGTGCATTTCTGCACACACCAGAGGCACGAAGACAAAGAGAGGCCTGTTTTAGATAGTGCAGATAATGAGTGCCCGTTTTTGATTCCTCTTTCTACTTGCACTTGTATGGATGCATAGTGCATACACATACATAATTAGGTAAAAAATACCACAAGAGTGAGAAGGATATTCATCATTAAAGGGCACCTATTATGCAAAATTCACTTTTACATGGTGTTTGAACATAAATGTGTGTTGGCAGTGTGTGAGCAAAACCACCCTAGAATGATAAAAATCCACCCAGTGTTTTTTTTTTTTTTACAATCTCAATAAATCACAAGCACTGTCTCAGAATGAGCTGTTCTCAGATTTGGCGCAATGTGACGTAGAATTGCACAGACCCCTCCCACGACTGTTGATTGACAGACTGCAGTTTGAGCATAGCCCCGCCCTGAGTGAGCTGGACACAGAGTCTGCCATGGTTTCAATGCTTGAGCCGCTGTAGACAAGAATGTCTCCTATAAAGCGATTGAGGTGTGCTGTTGTTGGATCTAAGAATGAACATAGCAGTCTTCATTTACTCTCGTTGTTACTCAAGGATGGATCTGTACTGTTTGTGAGCTCAAACAGCTCACGGTCTCCAGAGCGACAGGACTAACGTTATTGACCACGGCAGAAGTGAAAGTGAGAGCGCGCACCTTATGACAGATCATCAAGTCATTTTACTGATATACGGTTTACCAGTTTATTAAGCACCTACTGAAAAGGTGTGTATATATTTGTTTACTGTTAGTTGTAACGAGTGTGTGTATATTGATGACAATGAAAGGGAAAGAGAGAAAGTTTATGGCTAAGACTTTAATGTGCACTTCTTATACTGTTTATTCAGGACTTACAGTGATTCTCTGGAGTAAAACTAACACTTCATCTTTTGTGTGATGTACAATAAGCTTCACTGATTTCATCAGTATATTTTGGTCATCATTTAGACAGGGTCTGATACAGCAGGCTTGTATTAATAGTGGATTAAAGCAGATGGTAAATAAGTTATAACCGTAGTTAAACTAAACTATACCTGTTCAATCTGCATACAGCATATATTCTCTGGCTCTGTGGGCATTATTGTCTGATTCCGAGTTGAAATGAACAGTGCAACTGAGAGTTTCTGTTCTGATTTTATCAGATGAGATTGTCCTGACTTAAGCGCAAGCTCGTGAGGCTCCGCCCCCTGTGCGTGGAACTGCATCTCAGTATTATTTAAAGGGATACACACTAAAACAGTGCGTTTTTCTGAGCCCCCCAAAAAATGACAATTTAAAGATGCTGTAGAAAATGATCTGTTGGGTATTTTGAGCTAAAACTTCACATACACACTCTTGGGACATCAGACTTATTTTATATCTTGTGAAAAGAGTCATAATAGGTGCCCCTTTAATACTTGAATTCAGTCCTAAAATGACCGGCTGTCTATTTGTCATTAATGTTAATCAAAGTACAAAACACAGCTTTAACAAAGATTTATTTATAGAAAATGTATACAATGAGCAGTTACATTATATGATTACTATTCTGTACGTGAAAGGAAGTTAGACCTTATTGATTCGATCTGAACCGTGAGTTTTGTGATCCGTTTCAGTAATTGTTGAAGGTTTAGGTTTAGTGTAATCTTTTTCTTAACGAAGTGTTCTAAATCATTGACAATCCTGCAGAACACAAAATAATTAATTTTGAAGATGGAACAAAATTTATATAGTGACATTTGACATGTTTAAGGTGTTTTTGAATTCATTGAAAATGATATCTCAAAACATGCAATAACCAATTGTTTTTAATCAGCAATCAGTTTCTTTTTTTTTAATGAATGCAAAAGTCAAATAGTCAGTAAAATGTTATTATATCAGTTATCAATATCATAAAAGTCATATTTTTTTTCTTTATGAAAACTTTATTCAAATGTGTAGTAGTACATTATTTTCATATCCTATTTCCATGTCATTTTTAAACTATATATGTATTACATGTATTGTTTAGTTAAAAAAAGAATATAATGTTGTTACATTTAAATTTACACTTCCATTAATACCTCCCTGCAATCATTTTTCTCTCAGGATGCTGATCATGCACATCACAGCACCAAAAGTACGGAATCATTACTGTGGTTGAAGATTGTTGCCGCTGTTACATCACTACCAACTGTGACCAACTTAATCCTGGAAGACGCCATTGTTCTTGAGGACAATATAGATCATCCAGCAGCATTTGCTTAATTTTTCAGACTTATGCAATGAATGTGGAGTATCCAAAATAATAGTCAGTAGATTTTTGTGGATCTAGTGGTACCTTCTCTACAAGAGTGCAGTCATGGAAGTTTTAATTGTTAAAGGACAAGTTTGGTATTTTACACTTAAAGCCTTGTTTACAGATCGTTTCTGATGAAATAGAACGGTTAAGATTAAAATTTGGACATATGGTGCTGTCCCGAGAATTTTAGGTTTCTTTCGATTCCTGTGATAACTGATAACTGACTGTTTATTTTTGTGTGAAGTAAACCTTTAGACTTGTTATATAACATGCATTAATGTACAATGGATTGAGTTAACAAATTAAAATGCAAGACTTGGTACTATAATGTCATTGCTGTGGATCGGACTTAAACTGTTTAAATAAAGTTAGTTTACTTTTTTATGGTTGCTGTTTCATTATATTAGAATATTTATATAAATATATATAATAATCTATTTTAATTCTGTAATTCATTAGGTAAACATGATTATGTTGTCACAATTTATGATTTTAATGTAATCTTTCAAATTGAATAAAGCCCAGTCTCTGTTTGTGTAGATAATTTAAAGAGCTTGTGATAATGTTACCTTATTATTTAAAGCTGGCAACTTTTTTACTGTTCAAAAATGTAAGGGTTAAAGAATATTAGCACTTTTAACATTTTCTGTGTGCTCACACACACATATACATACACATAAATATATATATATATATATATATACTCATTATGACGACATTTCATAGGTGTAATGGGTTTTAATCTAAGCTAATGACATTTTCTTGCCCCTTAAAACTGGACATCCCAGAAAACTTGAGCAGTTGATAAATGATGTCTTTGTAAATGTTTCAGAAGACATTGGAACATCATTGTTTGCAGATGACGGGGCATTGTGGAAAAGAGGAAGAAATATAGAGTATACAATTAGGAAGGTGCAGAAAGCAATAGATAAAGTGGTGGAATGGGCTTATGAATGGGGATTCAGGTTTTCAATAGAAAAGACTCAGACAGTCTTTTTTACCAGGAAAAGAATTCAGTAAGAAATTAAGCTAATGATGTATGGGAGACAGTTAGAGAGGGTAAATTCCATTAAGTTTTTGGGAGTGATTTTAGATGCAAGGTTGACATTTGCAGAACATATAAAGAAAATGGAAGATAAGTGCAAGAAAGTCATTAATGTGATGAGATGTTTGACAGGAAGAGAGTGGGGTGCCAGTCGTTCATCGCTTAAAAGTATATATGTGGCTCTGATAAGATCAGTGTTAGATTATGGTAGTATAGTGGTTGGGTCTGCAGCTAAATCGCTTTTAATGAGGTTGGAGGTTATTCAGAATCAAGCTTTAAGAATTTGCTGTGGTGCTTTTAAAACTTCTTCAGTACCTGCCATACAAGTGGAAATGGGAGAAATGCCACTGGAATTAAGAAGGATTCAACTGATGGCGAATTACTGGGCTGGATTGCAGGGCCATAATGACTCGCATCCTACAAAAGCAGTATTGCAGGATTGCTGGGAAAATGGAAGAAAGTTAAAGGAAAACTTTGGTCGAATTGGAAATAATGTAGCTAAAGAGTTAGAAGTATTTAATCTTAGAATAAGTCCTACGGTAGTTTTTCCAGAGATTGCCCCTTGGAAGATGACATGGCCTGAGGTAGACTGGTATGTGCATGAGGAGAAAAGGAAAGAAATGGAAGAAGTTAATCTGAAAAGAATATTTAACAATAGAGTAGGTGGGAACTATAGTGAATTTATGCAGATTTATACAGATGGTGCTAAAAAACCAGAGACAGAAGAAACAGGGTTTGGGGTGGCAATTCCAGGGAAAGAAGTAGAAATTAGTAAAAAAACATCTAATAATTTAGGGGTATATACAGTAGAGATGATGGCAATTTTAATTGCTTTACAATGGGTGGAAAAGGTAAGACAGGAAAAGGTTTTAATATGTTCTGATTCTTTATCAGTCTTGGCAAGTTTAAGGTCATTCCATTCAAAAGCTCGGCAAGATATCCTGTATGAAGTACTTCAATTAAACACAAGGTTAAGTCATATGGGATGTCAGGTTAAATTTATGTGGGTGCCAGCACATGTTGGCATTACAGGTAATGAGATGGCAGATAGGCTGGCTAAAAGGGCGCTAACAAAAGAGAATGTAGAAGTACAGGTTAATGTTAGTAAAGCAGAGGTTAAAAGCATAATTTGGGAGAAAATAAATAAAAGATGGCAAGAGAAGTGGGATAGAGAGGAGAAAGGGAGGCATTTATACCAAATTCAGAGAAATGTTAAAGGGGACAGGGTGGGAAGTGGGAATAGGAAAGAAGAGTCTGTGATGACGAGGTTAAGGTTGGGACACTGTTCACTGAATAAAACACTAAAGTTGATAGGGAAGCACCAGACAGGGTTGTGTGAGGGTTGTCGAGAAGAGGAGTCAGTGGAGCATATAATTATGAGTTGTAAGAGATATGAAATGCAGAGGCAGGTAATGAAGAATAAGTTGAGGCAGATTGGGGTACAGGAGATTACATTAAAAGGGTTATTAAGCGCAGTAAATGGGACACAGAGTAGAATATTGATGTTATTTTTAAGGGAGGCGGGACTTTTCAATAGGATTTAATTGATAATTAAAGTGTGTTTTGTGTGTGAGTGTTTATTTGAGGGGAATGAGTGTTATGTAAGTGTAGGAAAGAGAATGGACAAAGTTGTATTATAAAATCTATTATCTGATCCATATTCCGGAGCAGAGGGGGGCGGTAATGCACCAAAAAGCTGGATGCCAACCGCCGTAAAATTGGAAAGAAGAAGAAGAAGAAGAACTTGAGCAGTTTGACTTTTTAGCCATCCACTAGAGGGCGCGTGCTGTATTGTTCCGTTTTTTACCGGAAAGGAAGCCATTTTCTCTACTTTCTGGTAAGGTAAGGCATGCGGTGTGGTTGTTTGTGTAATCTTAGTAATCTGTATCATATTTAACATTTTTAGGACAGTGTAAGTTGTTTTTTTGTCTGTTTGAATATTTTGTGGTTGTATTTTGTGATTAATTGTATAAAGACAGCGTTTTGTTATAGTGATAAATTAATCTTATTCATCTGGCCAGCATTTTGATTAGAACAAGAAATAAGTTACTGTTTGAAACATGTTTGGTGTTGTGGTTGTTCTTATTAGTTTAAAAGTTAAGATAAATTAGTTAATTTTTATTAGTTAAAATTTCGATTCCTCTTATCGTTTCCTTTGTGAGCATTTCAATATGAGTTTATACAATTCAAGTGCAAGACGACTCGCGACTTTTTTGTGCTGATGAAAGGAACGAAAGCGTTTTTTTGTGCTGTCTGTCTGCTGTGCACACATCCACAGCTCGCTCACATAACGTTATTTTAAACCTTTCAACTCGTGCGCTGTTTTCTATGCACATTGAAGCACAGTCACAGAAAATTTGATTTGTAAAATTGATCTTAAAACTTAAACTAGCGCTGTTTTCTATGATGTAGTCTATGCACATGTGAAGTACGTGAGCGCGAGACGACTCGCGCGCTGTCTTAAGTGCTACAGGCGTATTGGCCAAGTCTTAAAGTGACAGGAGCGGCTGTCTCTATAATAACAGTAATCAAAGGACAAAGAGAAAATTCACTCGTTCTTGACTAAATAACTTTTGTAACTGTGTTTGTACCATATTGATAAAAAGTGTACTGTTATTTTACATTTGAATTACAGCTTTTTGTACCTACCTGAAAATCTTAAAACACTGTATGGCGACAAATCAATGCCAATAATCACCGAGCACACAACTGATGCTAGCGCGCGCGGTGAATGACTTCCGCGAGAGGATAACAGATCTACACGCGAAGAAACGGGAACTCGCGAGCTCATTCAAACCCTGCGCGCGCGCATGACATCATCTCAGCACGCAATACAAGCCCTCGCGCGCGCGCATGATCATTCCCCACGCGCTCGCGCTTGATCTGCTCTCGCCTGCTGCTTTTGCTCGCTCGAACACTTTTATTTTTGGCAGTCGAGGGGCGGGACTTACTGTTTTAATAAACTCAAATGTCATTGGTTACTTTTCCCCTTTTCCAGAAGTCAGTTGCGATTGGACGCCTGTCCAATGACTCGTAATTCACTTGACTTGAGACATGAGACATCGCTTCATTTGTTTTATTTATTGTGGTTTATTAATGTGTAATGTGATTTAATGCATATAGAATAGATTCTTACCAGATACTTTATTAACAGAAAGTCTTATTGCATTGTGTTGTTAAGAAATATTTAGGCTACAGACTAATGACGCATTTCCATGGTTATTAGCATTGCAAACTGACCCAAATTTGTATACATTTTTACATTTTATATTCATAACACTGTGATTTGTGTTATTGGCATTAAAATACCTAAAAGAAATTGGAGAAAAATGGGAATGTAAAGTCATACAGGTGAAACTCGAAAAATTGTTCATGTGCAAAAGTTCATTTATTTCAGTAATTCAACTTACAAGGTAAAACTAATATATTATATAGACTCATTACATGCAAAGTGAGATATTTCAAGCCTTTATTTGTTATAATTTTGATGATTATGGCTTACAGCTTATGAAAACCTTTTCACAATATTCTAATTTTGAATTTGTTTCTAATTTTGAACTTTTGCACGATGTTCTAACTTTTCGAGTTTCACCTGTATTTGCTGTATATCACCACTACATTACCACTATACTCCCATTCACCACTATTTACGTTTACCCAACCAAAATTATATTGGTTCTGAGAAACTCAGAAATGTAAAACATATCCATTAAATAGTTGCAAATATAACAAGGGCTTTGGATGAAAGATCTATACTTGTTTATATCAATATTCAAGAGTTGTTGTGTAAGCTTTTTGTTATCATCCTGTGTATTACTATTATGTCCATTTTGAGTGGTTTATTTATTATATTTTCTATTAAATGTAAAAGGGATTCTGGCTTCTCAAGTTAAGATACAGTACACAGCATAAATGATTACACCCCTCTGAAACCCAACAAATTCAGAATTTTTTCTTTATCTAGGACATATTTTATTTTTTATTTTATTTTTTAAAGATATGTTATGTTCAGATGGGGTGTAATCATTTATACTGTGTACTGTACTTGCCTCATACTTTGTCTTATTAGGTTATTAGCTTACAAAAAGTTAGATGGTTAAGATCACTATATAATATTTTAATATCTAAATTGCTGTGTTTAATAATTTGTTGGGTTTAATTTTGTTCCTCTATATTTTGTAGCAAATTCTGAAAAGGCATTTAGCTAATTCATGCTGTGTACTGTATCTTAACTTGAGAAGCCAGAACCCCTTTTGCATTTAATAAAATACATAATTAAACACTTATATTACCTAAAAATGTATAAAATATTTGGTCAATTTGCAATGCTAATAACCATGGAAATGCGTCATTAGTCTGTAGCCTAAATATCTCTTAACAACACAATGCAATAAGACTTTCTGTTAATAAAGTATCTGGTAAGAATCTATTCTATATTAACAATGCATTAAATCACATTACACATTAATAAACCACAATAAATAAAACAAATGAAGTGATGTCTCATGTCTCAAGTCAAGTGAATTACGAGTCATTGGACAGGCGTCCAATCGCAACTGACTTCTGGAAAAGGGGAAAAGTAACCAATGACATTTGAGTTTATTAAAACAGTAAGTCCCGCCCCTCGACTGCCAAAAATAAAAGTGTTCGAGCGAGCAAAAGCAGCAGGCGAGAGCAGATAAAGCGCGAGCATGTGGGGAATGATCATGCGCGCGCGAGAGGGCTTGTATTGCGTGCTGAGATGATGTCATGCGCGCGCGCAGGGTTTGAATGAGCTCGCGAGTTCCCGTTTCTTCGCGTGTAGATCTGTTATCCTCTCGCGGAAGTCATTCACCGCGCGCGCTAGCATCAGTTGTGTGCTCGGTGATTATTGGCATTGATTTGCCGCCATAACACTGTTTATTTCATATATTTGTTCAGTTGTATCTATATTTGCAATTGGTAATTTTTGATTTGTTCTCTTTTAATTACTGACTGTTTACTTATCTTTATTAATGCTTGAATGTATATTTAGTTAGGCTAGTTGTTTTACTATAGTATTTTTAAACCACAGGCAAAATTTTCCAGTGCAATTGCTCTTTAGCTTGTTAATTTTTGTTCTGATACAATTAAATGTTTTGTATTAAGACTAAATCGGAGATTTTATTTTTTTACCTCATTGGAATTGGTAAGCACAAATAAAATTGGCATCGTTAAAATTTAAACGATGGTATAATATACACTGCGGTATGCTTGGTGTCAAAATGTTAGTGCTCGTAATGATCATAATCAGCTCATGATTACGAATTAGATCTGTGCATGAGGTTTTAAAGTGTCAGTTCCTTAATACTGTTTCTGTAGTTGATGTCCTTGAGAAAGTAAAAAACGTGCTGCTTTTGGCACTTAAGTAGTTGAAATAAAAATCAATGTATATTTAATTCATGAATGCACAATTACAATTCTATTAAGACTTTCTTTCTATTGTTATATTAACTGATACTGAAAGTAGGGTAATTTTTGTTGTATTTTTTGTAATTTGCTTGTATTGTGAAAAAATAGTTATTTTAGTCATTAACTCAATTTAAGATTAAGATTTTTTATACTTCTTGCAATTTTAATGCATGTGTTTGTAGGGATGTAACGATACCAAAAATCTAGTAGTCAGTACTGATAGGAACAAAAGTATTCGAGACCACAGAGAAAAAAAAAAATGTGTGTAATACACTGTGACTGTGTTCTCTTTGGTTGAGTGGTCATTGACTGAACACTGTCTCTCAGAGAACTTGCGAGTACATTATAGTTTAAAATCGCTTAAATTTATAAATTGGTATGATGTAAAACGATGTGCCATAAAGTCATGTGGATACTGTGAAGCCAGTTGTGCATTTTGAGAGTACAATATATAAAATATATAATATTTTTGTAAAATGTAATGCTTTTGTTTTAATCAAATTGTGTGTGGTTTTTTTTTTGTTGTTTTTTTTTTTGCAGAAGACTGTGAAACCTGATTTTGAGGTAAGATGTTACTTTTTTGATAAAATATAGTGATAACAGTCAATAGTGTATAGTATAAGGAAACATTTGGATAAAGTTGTGAATGTTTTACAATATTATTTGTATGGCTGCAGTTATCAACAATGAATGTCATTATTGATTAGTAGGGCTGGGTATCATTCAGATTTTACAATTCGATTCGCAAGCTCTCAATTTGATTCAATTTTCGATTTTGATTCTAAATTCGATTTCGATTCCACTGAATGAATAGCCTATATATTTAATACAAATCCTATATTTATAAAAAAAGAAAACAAAAAAGAAAAGCGAACATAAGTTTACAAGTGGTTAATTAATAAAAAAAAAATGATTAAGCAACAAACCTGTATATTAAACTCTTTATTTTAGGTACACTTGGGTGCATTAAAACAGAACCCAACTCTATATTTCAAATGCATACAATGAATAGACAGGATTTTGATGAAAGATGAAAAATTAATGCTGAAAATTGGACAAGTCAGAACAGTCGCATGCCTTGATCAAACAGGTTAACAATCCTCACATAAACCAAGTAAAAAAAACTTGCATAATTTATCTGTCTAGGTAGGACATATAGCCCTACAGAAATTGAATAACGTTATCAAACAGTCTGTGATGCATTAATTATAAAGTATATATAGGCTAATCCTTATTAAAGTTACAAAAGTTATTTAGTCAAGAGCATTGAGTGTTTATATCTGTTCACCTTTTTCTTTGATTAACTTTAACGACAGAGATAATTAGTGGCTACTGTGCCTTTATTAGACCAACCACTGCTGACAGACACGTGGATTTCACACGTGCCTCATTCACGTTCATTATAACTGCTCTTATGTTATTAAGATACTCGACAAAAAGACATTTTGGCATAATTCTGTGTGTTATTGTTCGTTCAAACGCGAAAGAGAACTGTATTCTGGGCTGTCTGGTGCGCACGCATGATATCAGCGCGAGTCTTTCTGTGTGTCACACAGGACATTCACGTCATATAATTGCGTAGGCTTGACAGCGCGATTGTGATATGATTAATTGTGCAACACTAGTTGAGGTTATTTTATGATTAAGATAAAACAAATTTCACAGCATTAATGGAGTTATAAAATGGAGTTTGCAAGCCTATGAACAGTGGAGGAAAACTAATACTGGCTTTAGGGTAATAGATAAATAAATATGGAAAAAAATCGATTCGTGGCCTTTGAGAATCGATTTTGAATTGACCACATTTTGAAAAATGATTAATCGAAAAATAGATTTTTTTGCCCAGCCCTATTGATTAGTCATCTGTGCACGGAAAGCTTAAGTCAGTTGTCAAATTACAGCTCTGAATAACGCATTTCTGTAGAGAAAATTACAGAAGAAACAGAGTGAGCTTCTGCTGTAAACGTGCGTGATCCAAGCTGATCAAAACATGAGGAAAAATGATTTCTAGCTTAACTAATGCATTAACATAATGTTAAAGGATTAGTTCACCTCAAAATGAAAATTTCCTGATAATGTGATTTTATATATAGTATACATTTTTTATTAATTTTTTTTAGTAAATGAACAGTTCGCTAGATAATAGAGATGCACCGATTACAATTTTCTGGGCCGATTCTGATTTCTGATTTCTGATTTTTCATTAAGTTTGACCTGCCGATACCGATTTTAGCCGATTCCGATTTCATTTTTTCTAACCACTTTACAGCACACACAAATATTTATTTTATATCTTTTCTGTAATAGAACATTTTACAATTTGCTAAGTACATTTTTTTTTGAACAGATAAACGTTATAAAATAGAACTATATAAATGACTCCAGGTGTGAGTAATTCACACACATTTAAAGTGCAGTGTTATGGAAGAACCATTTCCTTTTCACATTCAATATCCAATATTTTTTATATATATGTATTTAGCAAACTAAACGTCTGTATGAAAACGGGGAATGGCAATAAAATAATATATAAATTAAAATTAAATAAATATAGCCTTGCAGTATAAAGATATTTCTCAAAGCACACACACACAGGCCTATTGCAATCACTTGTACAAACTGAATAATAAAACAAGTTTAAATGGGTACATTTTCTATAAATATTAGTCTTCGTTTTCTTTTCTGACATAGTCTACTCCAGTTCTTGTTAAAACACGCAAATTCTGTGCATTTTGGGCACTTTTTTTGTGAAACCCTATTTAGGCTATTCTGTCCATCAAAAGTGTGCTTTCCCTTTAATTGAGCGTGAGCAGTGCAGCAAATAGACTCGGCGCCGAAACATGCGCTTCACTGCTCGCGATTCTCCTGTTTGACGCTCACGCGCTGCTCCTGCTCCCGTTTCAAATGCACTCATTGATTAACATGCACGGCGAAAAAAAAATACGCGCTTGCGGTCTGAACGGACGTCATTTCGAGGTTTCCTACATGTGTGTTCCGTGTGCATGTGTGATGCTGATGTTGCGTGATGTTAATCATGCGGCGCCCGAGTGCATTTGACCGGCATAAAATCGGCATTTGTCAGACTGACCGGCCGGTCGCCGGTCACGGCCGATCACGTTAAAATCGGCCAATTCCGGTCACCAGCCGATCAGTCGGTGCATCTCTACTAGATAAGACCCTATTCCTAAGCTAGGATCGTGCGGAGTCATTTGTTGACACGTTTATATTCTAGCACAAACAAACTTATATATTTTTTTTTAATATGCCATGTGCAATGTATTTCATAGCACAATACTGTTATATGGTAATTTTATTTGATGAATACATACTCTAAATCCATTAAATTCAGGAACACTGAATAAACCACTTCATACATCACCCAGTCTTTGAATGAAGTAGGCTATTGTCATGTGATGTTTGGAGGAGCAGCATATATTTTAATGAGAAAATGACATATCTGGCAATCCCGTTGTTTCATTTGTCCTGTCGCAGATACTGTCGGACAGTAAGGTTCAGTTTTTCCATGTTTCAGAAGTGATTCTATGTAGGCTATACTGGGTTAACACAATGCTTTTCCAGTCAGGGGGAAAGGATTGTTTTCCCCCACGCCAACTCCACCCAGCTATAACGCGACACACCGACCAAGTCTATTAGAGACAAAGAGTTAAAATTCAGAGCAAAAAATTTAAATTTTGCTGAAATATCTGTTGTTTGACGTTAAATTTAGGTTTAAAAGTCACCATGTAATTACATTATTTTTATGAGAGTAGCAACTATAAAATAACAATAGCATGCAATTGAATATAAATGTAAATTAGGAAAACTAATGTTTGTCCTTGCAGAACATTTGTCTTATCTGTTAACAAAAAAATTGTTCTTTATTGTTATCTTCATTTTTAATTTAGAGATATAAACTTTTGCTTTATAACTCATATAATGTATATCATAGATATATTCACTATATCTGTTTCCGGGCAGGATGTGGCATTGTGTGTTTTGTCAATAAAAGAAAATTGGAGAAATGTATTTAAAATCTAATAAGAGGATAAAGGTCTTAATTGTTATAAAGATGTAAATGAAATCAACAAACTTGGTTATACTGACATCTAGTGGTAAAACTAAGTAAAACAGGGTCGTGCAATCTGGTTGCTTTTAGAAGTGTTTCAGATATACGGTTATTTCTGGGGATTCAGAGCATGATGCATTGCTGATTATGGTATTAGTGCACTCACGTTATGTTCTCTAAAATACAAAGTTTATTTACAAGCATATTTACTTTGTAGATTTATGATATTATCTTTGTTACATATGTGTAAAATTAATTTAGTTCTGTGTTGGTATTTTGATAAGCTGATGTGTCATCTAAATAGTTGCCAGTTATTATTCAGTTATGTAGTTTTAAACTCAAAACATTTTACAATCCAATAAAGTTAATGCTTATATATTTTTAAAATCTTTGCATATAAAAACATTGTATCTGATAAATACCAAATTAAACATTGAAATGCAAAATTATCATCATTAATAGAAGATCTTGTTTTAATGTGAACAAACTCTAATGCATTTTATTTTTATATTTTTTTATTCTTTATTCTACTGTTTGTGAATTGTGATGCAATAATGTGTAATTTAATTTGTTTTTATGTTTTTGTGTGTACAGATGCCTCGCACAAAGCAAGCCCGGCGCTCCCAGGCCGCAAAGAAGAGGATGGCGGACCGGATGGCTGCTGATCCTGAAGAGGCTCTGCCACCTCTTAAAAAATTGGCAGAAGTAACAGAACGTTGTGTACATCACAACGGGGCTATAAAACTTGGTCATAACAGTGGTCAAACAACTGGTCAAACAACTGGTCAAACAACTGGTCTAACAACTGGTCTAACAACTGGTCTAACAACTGGTCTAACAACTGGTCTAACAACTGGTCTAACAACTGGTCTAACAACTGGTCTAACAACTGGTCTAACAACTGGTCTAAACAATGATGCTAAAAACACGGATCATAATAGTACTGTTAACATGACCATGAAAGCTGTTTCTGATTTGTGTCCACAGAAATCGTACATCAGAGGGTCTTTCCATCAGGGTGCAAAGTGTTTTGGCGACAATAGCGGCAGGCAATGTGCAGCAAACAGTTTAACTGCAATCTTGATGTGTAAGGTGAAAAATGTGTTGCGATGGACCCAGAGTGACCTGAATGATGTTCTGATGCGTGGAGATGACCTGTACAGTGCCATGAGAGACGCCGGCAAAATCAACGATCCTGTGAATGGCTACATAGAAGTTGCTGAGCTGCCTGACACACACACACTGAATAATTGTTGTTTTTCAATAAACTATTCTTCTGTGTCATATACTGGGTTGTTTGGAATTAATCGATACGATGAAGGTCTGCAAGGTGTTGCCATGTCATTTGATGATGCATTACATGAAGCATTCCAGAGGTTTGATGCGTGTTTGGTAAATATAAGGCAAACCATATGTGCAGCTGTCAGACAAGGTTTGTGGTATGCAGTGATTGATCCACATGCACGACTCAGTGATGGAACAGTTTCAGCTCGTGGTAAGAGTGTAGTGGTTTTCCATCCTAGCATAGACTCTTTAGTCATTCATTTCAGGAGACTGGGTGCATCTTTGAAAGCATATAAGCGTCCATTTGAGGTAACTGGGCTGCAGGCAAATGTGATTGACAACCACAGTGAGCATGATCGATTGGTGTGCCATCCAGTGGTGGAGGAAAATACTGAAGCAATAAGAGTGAGTAAAGGTGTAAACTCAGAAATGGCAAGTTGCAGTCACTCTATGACTGATTGCATAAGCACAGATCAAATACTTGTGAATGAAACATGTACACAACAGAACACTGGAATATCGCCTGAATTCTCAAGCAATGAAAATGCAGCTGATGTTGAATTTATTTCCCAAACTGACAGTGTTTCTTTGACTGATTTCACAAGCACAGATCAAATAAAGAAAACAGGACTGTTTTCTTCCTGCCCTAATGAAGATGCTTCTGAAGTTGAATTCATTAATCAAATTGACAGTGTTTCTTTTCAGTTTAATCCATTAAAAGTACAGCAACAAAAAACTATTTGCTTGAAGCTGAACATTGTACACGTTGTAAAAGAACAGAATAATCCAAATGAGATTGTTGAAATGGCTGAACCTTGTGAAACCAAAGATATTGTGGGTGACGGTAACTGCTTTTTCAGAGCGGTAGCTTATGCTGTAAGTGGAAGTGAACGAGAACACAGAAAACTGAGGCGTGCTGTGGTAACACACATAATCAAGAATGAAGGAAGGTACACTCAGTATCTGAGACAAGGACACAGTTCAGTTGTAAACTATATCAACACTTCAAGAATGAAATATGTTGGAACTTGGGCAACAGAGCTGGAAATACAAGCAACCAGTGATTTAATTGGTGTGGACATATTTACATACAGTCAAGACAAGTGGCTTAAATATTCAGCCTTAACTGTCTCAAATAGACATAGCTGTCAATTCAATGGGATTTACTTAAAACATGTAAATAGCTGTCACTATGAAGTTGTTGTATGTGTAAAAATAACAGATGGTAACTGTGCTTCCATTTGTAAATCATCATTTGATGATTCAATGTTGCATGGATCGTTAAATGCTAAATCAGACCCACGTACACTCTATAGAAAGAGAGTGCTATACAGCAGTAATCAGGACTTAAAAGAGGGGAAAGAAATGGAGGCAAAGAAAAGATATCATGACGATGAAATATACAAAGAGAAAAAAATTAAATTTGGCATTGAAAAGTATAAACAAAATGAACAGTATCAAGAAAAACTAAAAAAATATAGCACAGATAAATACACATCAAATGATTTGCATTGTAATGCTGTGAAAAAATATAGCATATGTAAGTATAGCACAGATGAAACACACAAAGAGTCTGTGAAGAAATATAGTATTCATAAATATAAGGAAAATGGAAAGCACAAGTCTAAGGTGATTGATTACAACAAAGAAAAATATAAAAATGATAATAGTTTTGCCAGTAGTATTAAAATTAGAAATGCTGAAACTCGACGAGATGCACAAATCCAAAGGAAAGAGATTGACTGTGTAATTGAGCAATTTAAAGAAAAAATATCTACAGGTCCTGACTATGTTTGTTCAGTTTGTCATCGTTCTTGCTTTAAAATGCAGGTCAAACACTGTACAATAAGTAAATATTCACAAAAATCAGTCCATGCAGGATATATTGCAGAAAAATGTATAACACTGAATTATTTGCATAAGTGTAATGAAGACTGCAGTAAAGTCTGTGTTTATAAAAATACTCCAGCTGAATCTCTGTGGATTTGTCACACATGTGATAGAAAGATTAGTGAAGGTAAAATGCCTGCTGAAAGTGTAGCAAACAATCTCGCTCTGGATCCAATTCCTGTTGAATTGAGCTGTTTAAACTCTCTTGAAGAACATCTAATAGCAATGCATATTCCATTCATGAAGATGCTGGCATTACCACGAGGAGGACAGAATGGGGTTCATGGACCAGTGACTTGTGTTCCATCTAATGTGACAGATGTGGTGAATGTTTTACCAAGATCAGAAAATGATGATTTAATGATACGAGTAAAACTTAAACGGAAATTAACGTACAAAGGACATTATGAATATAAATTTGTGCACACTGATCATGTCAAAACTGCTTTGGCATACTTAAAAGAAAATAACAAGTGGTATAGAGATGTAGAGTATAATGAAACTTGGATTAATCCTTTGAGTAAAACAGAGGAACAGGTCAATGATACAAGTGATAACACTGAACTAGATGTCGATGGATGTCAGGACATGTGTGTTGATAAAGAGCACAATGTTGACAATGAGGATGAAGAGATCACTGATGAAACACTTCATGATCGACAGCAACATGGTTTGTTTATGGATTCATGTTTACAGCCAGTGGACATTGCACAAGAGGTTTTAGATCAGCATTTTGATGGCATTATGTCACTTGCACCAGCAGAAGGCAATAATCCAGTGAGAATGTTAATGGATGAAACCAATGAAGCCAAATGTTTTCCAGTGCTCTTCCCAAAAGGAACAGGCACATTTCATGATCAACGACCTGAAAAATTAACGCTGTCTAGATACTTAAATAATAGAATTCTAAATGCAGATGGTCGTTTTGCTCAAAACCTAGATTACATCTTTTATGGACAATATTTGTCTGAGCTTAATCAAGTTATCTCAAATGTATCTATTGCTTTGCGGAAAGGCCATGACACAAGCAACAAAACAAATATTACTGCAGAAATGCTGACAAACAAAGAGTCATTGCAAAAGATTTTAAATTTTGATCAGGGTTATAAATTCTTGAAGCCAGTGAGAGGGAGTCCTGTTTTTTGGCAAAGTGTTCAAAAAGATTTGTTTGCAATGGTGAGACAATTAGGTATCCCAACCTGGTTTTGCTCATTTTCATCAGAGTAGTACTTATAGGGGGGCTTATGTCAAAATGATTAATGACTTTGACCTTTGACCTTTGTGACAGGTTGAACTTCCTGTGACCTTTTATGATTGATGGGTTGAACTTCCCGAATGGGGTTATGGGATTAACCTATTGACCTCTCCCACGCATCGATCATGTTGTATGACAGTTAGTATTGCCCTATTTGAATAGAACATATGTTTTTGCCGGATAAGTTTAATCCGTTTTAAACCTAGTTAGTCCTAAATCATAGTTTTGAAGGATAGTTTTGACGGAAGGAAATAAAACAGATGTTGTTTTGCCGGTGTCATGTTATACGGATGTGTGTGTGTGTGTGACAGACAACAAGCTTTGTGTCATATGTGTGTGTGTAAAGAAGGGTTATATGGTGTCATGTTGTACGGATGTATGTGTGTGTTATATAGGACATGTGTCACAGATGCCTTCGGCATCCCCGTCCCACCTTTGCATTCCAGAGCATCGGGCACTGACATCTGAACATGTGCTGTTCGGTCACTGTGAAACTGTGAAGCGTATGCCACACAAAAACTTCACATCCTTTTTAAAGTAAAATATAAATTGTAGCCAATTATTTTAGATGAATAAAATAATATAAAATAAAAAAGCCTACTAAAACCAATTGTTTTAGTTTTAGAAAAAAATTTTACATAAACATTCCATCCTTTATATAATATACATAATCTAAAGCAATTTAACTAAGGTTGAAAAAAATATTCTGTTCTTTTTAAAAGTATATAATGAAATGCTTACACAATATATCTTACTAAAAAGTATATAATAGAATGCTTACACAATATATGTTTGTATACATGTTTGTAAGTCGGACGGTCTCTGACTTCAGTGATCAAGATATCAGGGGCTGAAATTATAATCCTAAAAGTTTAAAAATGTTTTAAAGTTGTAATAATGCTTTTAAAATCAATGAATTATTAAAAGTGGTAAAACAAAAACACTCCTTTCCTGTATGAGCTCACCAGAGCACTCAGAATGGTGCACGCGTGTGTCTGTGTCCGCACCCCCTCTCCGTCTGAGCTCTGACCCCTCCTTTGCATACCAATCTCACACTAACAAAAGTTGGAAAACATACCTTTAAAAGTGTATAATATAAAATAAAATAATTTTACTAAGGTTGAAAAAATATTCTGTTCTTTTTAAAATAAAAAGCTTACTAAAACCAATTGTTTTAGTTTTAGAAAAAAATTACATAAAACATTATATCCTTTATATTCTATCATTTATATAATATAAATGATATAATCTAAAACAATTAAACTAAGGTTGAAAAACATTCTATCCTTTAAAAGTATATAATGAAATGCTTATACAATATATCTTACATGTAAAAATCATCTTACCTTATTTTAGAAAGTTGAAGTATGTCCTACCATGGATGTCCACAAAAATGCAATGTATGAATGGGTTCAAAATTGTTTTACACAACTGAATTCATCTAGTCATTCCTGAATGTCTCTCAAAGCACCGTCTCAAAACATAGGGAGCACGCCTCTAATGTATGTGCGTCAAAAGTAAAACACACGTGTCTGTGTGTGTGTGTGTGTGTGTGTGCTCTGACATATGAAACAGGACCCCACTCCACATTCCTGAGCCCAGTGAAAGTGTAAAGCCAGTAAAGTATATCTCATTTAAAGTGAGAATAATGTTTTATATTTCACAAATAACATAATATAAATATATTACAAAAATATACTGAAATGCTTGTAAAAAGAATAAAATTCATCTCACATGTTTAGAGAGTTACGACTTTTGAACTTATGTGTTCAAGAAGCTGTTGAGAGCTATAAATCACAGAGTGGTTCTCTCTCACACCAGCGTCTCTGACTCCTAGGGTTTATTCAGCGATCAGAATGAGACATTGTGTTAGGGCTAAATTTATTTCAAAGTTTAAATGATATCTTTATAACATGTTTTTAAATTAAATTCAATACATTATTAAAAGTCTTAATAAAAAAGTCTCTCAAACAGAGGCCCTCGCTCGTGTCTGTCAGCAGGCCGACGGGGGCGCGCGTGTGTCTGTGTGTCTATGCTGCATTCTGACATCCCCTCCTTCCATTTCCAGAGGTAACAGTGACACTGTGAAGTCTATCTCACACTAACTAAAGTTAAAAAACATTCTGTTCTTTATAAGTATATAAAAAAATATCTGCTGAAACCAATTGTTTTAGATAAACAAAAGTAATAAAATCCATCTTACATAAAACATTATATTCTTTATATTCTATCCTTTTATATAATATAATATAATACAAAATAACAGAGTGGTTCTCTCTCTCATTTAAAAGTATAACCTTAAAAAGTTTGCATTAGATATTTTAAAAGATTGATTAAATTAAATCTTTAAAGTTTCAATACATACTCATCTTCTATTTATCTGTACTTATGTATGATATAAATTATTTTTTTGCTTAACAGTGACCTAAAGTATAATTGTTATTAAACAATGTCTGTTCAAAAACTGTACTTGGTCGTCTTAAATCTCATTTATATGAAAAAGATTCAATCAGCATTTTTTGTCCATGTGGGGGTTTCAATTTTTATGGCTTTCCATAGCTATCCCGCACACCTAAACACGACCATCACAGAAAACTACATTTTCAAAATGAAATAAAAATAAATAATTTAATAAAATGTAAACAAAGTTTTAGCTAAATAAAAACACCTTACATTTCCAGAGAGGCGAAGTAGTTCTTTATGCAATGATAAAAACGATCCAAAAAAGCAAATAGTTTAAGTTGTCATAAACAGAACAAAACAAAACAAAAATCCTCCAGAGATAAACTCTGAGATAAAAAAATGAGTCTCGGTGGACAATGTCACAGTAAATCTAGTCTGGGTTTCAGAGCATACTACATCCAGAGTTTACACTAATTTCATTTAAAAGCATAACCTTAAAAGTTTAAATCAAATCATATTTTCTATTTATCTTCTTAGAAGATTTATGTATTATTGTTACTAAGCAGCGTCTGTCCAAAAACTTTAGATTGTTACATACAACATACAACATGAAACATGTTGTCAAAGTTTGTCACAATGTTTTTTAAGAAATCCTAGGACTTTACATTGCTCTTATTTAGACAAAGTTGTATCATTTGGAAAATCACCACACAATTTGAGAGATGCAATCTGTGATAAGTAAAAATCACACATCGTCTTAATTCAAAGTATAAGTATAAGATCGTATAAGATCATTTTTACTCGTATCTCCCGAACTAGGGTGAAACCCTTTACTGAGAATATACCACCGGCCATCTACTCAAAATATATGTAGAAGTTTCATATGTTAGCATTTGTTGATGGTGGCCGTATGAACAGACTTTGGGGGGAGCTATAGCAGGAAGCATGCCCTTTGACCTCCTCGATTTTGGAGGCTTTTTTGTTAAAGATTTCTCCCATCTAGTGGTTCTCCCATCTACTCGTTTTTTTCAACTTTGGTAAATGTGTCAAGAATCTATGACAACATGTCTTCCAATAGCACATCATCGAGTTTAACTGTACATGTTCTACCGTTATGATGTAGGGGAGCGCGGGGCACAACCTAACGCACGGTTAGTTGTAACACGCTTGTTTTAAATACTTCCGCACATGCTTGGATGACAAAACTTTGTGTATTTACTAGTTGCCATATCAACACTATATAGAAAAAAAATTCCGCCAAACTTCTTTTTTTTTGGAAGATATCCATAGACATTTATTAAACCATAGCAAAAGTAAATTTCTTACTTAAGTTAATTTTATCATCTCTATTTTTTGTGTTTATTTTAAATCAGACAAATCTGATATTATTGTAATCTCCAAGATGTTATTTAACAGTTGAGATAGTTATTTAATGCTTCGCTAACTAGCAGAAGACACTAGCCGGGTTTAAATCCCAGTTGTGCAGGCGGGGGCATTTTGTAAGACTGCGTTACAATGTGCCCCTATTAGAAATATGCTTTTATATTCTATACTTTTATTAATTTTATTGAGAAAACGTGAGAAAAAGGTGAATAAAGGACAACATGTCTTCCAATAGCACATCATCGAGTTTAACTGTACATGTTCTACCGTTATGATGTAGTACTTGTTACATGTTCTACCGTACATGTTCTACCGTTCTATATAGTGATTTACACAACCAAGCCATAGTACCTTTGACTTACCCGTCGAGAAGAAAGTAGATTCCTAGATAAAAGCTATCCCGATATTTATTTACATACCGATAAATAAAATTTGAATTTAATTAAAACTTCTCCTGTGGCTCAGCATAACTATGATCCTGCATTATATTGTACCGTGCAGTGCAGCCTTTCAAATGTGCCGTGGGAAATATCAACGTCTCCCATATGGTCTAGCGGTTAGGATTCCTGGTTTTCATCCAGGCTGCCCGGGTTCGACTCCCGGTATGGGAAGACAATTTTTTTTTACATTGCCAACAAAATTCAAGTTATTCAAGTTCATCAATAATAATTTTTAGTCTTAGAGGCCTACACGAACTGCAGAAACATGCAGTTTCTTGAAGATTCGGTACCGAATCATTTTCACAAATACAATTAAATTGAATTCAGAAAATTTCACTATGGAATACTTTATCTATCATAATTTCAATTTAGTACGTCATCATTTCAACTTTTCATCTCATTATCATGACGCATAGTCATAATTTAAATTTTTTATGTCAGAATTACAATTTTTGTCAATTACGCCTTTTTAATGTTTTAAAGTCATAATTTGGTTGTTGACTATAGTAGTGTTGCACCTGCATGTCCACTAACTCGCTTGTGAGAGTCAGAGTGTGTAAAGTAAACTCTCATTAGTGTTAGTAGAGTATTAGTGGACTGGTAGGGTTAGAATAAGTAATATTAGAATAAAATATCTGTTGGGGAGCATGACAATAAAGAGTTAGCAGATATTAAGCACATATTAAAATTACCATTTTACAATGACGCCTTTTTAATGTAATACTTAAAACGTTTTTTAAGTCATAATTTGGTTGTTGACTATAGTAGTGTTGATGATGAAACCTGCTAGTGCTTTTTGTACCTCTCTGGTATTATAGTGTTTCAAGATGGCGGAACGACACGGAAGCCTCCTTGGACTTACCCGCCCCATGTAAATAAAAGATAAGAAATGATCTTTCTTAAAATCAGATCATTGGCACAGATCATTTTACACCCATGAGGACATATTTATGAATAAAGACAATGATTTTAGCTAATAAAATACCATTTTTTCAATCTACACATGAGAGACCTTCAGAAGTCAGAACTTCAGGGGTCAACGGTTTAGGCCCGTTGGCGAAAACACTGCATGTGTAAGGTAGTTTTCCAGATATTCACCCAAAATCAAATACTGTATGACACTTTTCAAAGTTAGAATAACCTGTTGTGTTCTGACACAAGGCCATTAACCGGTTCTTTTTTTGTTTTATAAATGTACTTTGCTTATTTCTAAATATCAACCTGATAAATATGAATACACGATTAAACAAGATAATTTTTAAGAAAAAAAACATTTTTAAGAAAAATACAACTAAACCATGATAATGTTTAGTTTAGATGTTGATGATTCTTTGACAGTCCTACATAAATGTTTCAGGCATAGTGCAACCAGATTTCTCTAACATCTCACTCACAACGCAAAACGTTGTAAATAAACATTTTCAAACTGTAATTTTATTTTATTGATTATGGTGATTTAAAGTTTTTGTTATTAACTAACACTTCAACATCCGGCACAAAATTAAAGAGATCTCAGTTCACAATCTACATTGTTAGATATTCTCCTATGTATGTAAGTAGTTGTGCTTAAATCTTTGGCTGTATCTTGACACAGCATAGTGATACAAAGTTCCACACTCTATGGACTAACTTATCAGACACTCACCACACTGATGTTAACATCACCATATATTGTCTTTTCTACCATGATTGGAGCAACTATTGTCCCACCATTCTTCTGGTCAATTGTGAAGGTAAGCTGATTAGGGATCTGAATTAATAGCCGTCCGAATGATGTAGAATTATTATTATTATTAGTATTATTATGCTGTCGTTGTAGATGGTTGTTAGGCTGTTGGTTTGTCATGTTTCCAGAATGTGTTTGAATGCTCAGCGTCTGAACGTCACCATCTGTTAAAAAAAAAATGTTTTAAGAAGATTGAAGATTGAGAACCGTATGGACTACTAACAAAGTAAAATTATACATTTTTTCCTACGTTTGATATTATTTTTTCTGATTTTTTTCACTATGGACTTGATCCTTTTTAATGCTGTTTTCTCTCCATATTTATTCTGTAGTTCCTCTACTGTGTCTTCCAACCTCCATGTTGTTCTTCTCCAGCTGTGTTAACCAAAGACAAGCAGTTAGAAGAATATAATGTATGTACAGCAAAAATAAAGTTAACATAAAATAAACACATTCATACACCAGTTCAAAGTCAATGAACCGGCTGATGCTGCAGGTGTTAGAGCACATGATGGATGGTGAACAGACGCACATCAGGTTAAACCAGAGCTAAAACAATAGTCTATGTTAGGACAATAGTATCTGATAATAGCTGATAACGGTCAAAGTGCGAGATAAGTTGCAAGTAGCCAAACTAAACATTTCATATTTGACAGAATGACAAAAATAATCAACTTTTTTTCTAAATTGTGATTTAATGTGAGAGGAGAAGAAACACATAACATGTGTACATGAATGAATGTGTACAATTTAATAAACGTATTTACCTAACATCCATAAAGTAAATTAAGGCTAAGTTCCTTTTTGTGGACAAAGTGAACTTTGGAACTCTTTTATCAAAAATATGTTGATAATGATAGTTTGGCATGCATGGGATTGGTTGTCCATAGTGAGAGAGAAATACTTTTATTATAGAAATGGCTATTTTTTATTCTATTCTTTAATCCACAAATAAAATAGGTTTTTATACCTGCTCAAGTACTTCTTGATGAGTTTCTTCTGTATTAAACAGCGAATCTTCTCAGTCAGATCGTCGCAAGATCTCAGGAATCCTTTCACACTGCTCGTGTTCACGCGCTCCATCGCTGCACTTGTGTGTATGACTCGAACGATTCAAACTTCTCTCTGGCGACATGTAGGACTTGTTGGTTATGCAGGAACTAGTTATTTATGGCTTTCCTGAGGCCAACCTCCATACATTCTACACAACAGGGTGGGTGGACCCCAGCCTGATAAATATTTCAGGACATTACACGCTCTACTCTAGCTCTACTAGCCTCGGACTGCTGCGCCACTGCAACAAAAGTTGAAAGTCCTGTTTGTCTGAACCTGACGCAAACTTCTGACCCTCAAACTTCTGCGCATTAACGCACGATTGTACCGCAAGGGAGATTCCAGGAACAAAAAGTTGGAAAAAAATTTGAAAAGCTGAAAAAAAATGGCGACGCAAAACCTAAAGGAGAGTGACTCCCCGTTGAGTTCTGGCGATACGGGGTACAATTATCCTCCGGCGTGTGAGTGTGCCACGGGCAAAGAGTGTCGTTTAAGAGCTATGCTGGACTCTATGTTTAAAGATTATTTTAGAGGCCAAATGGTTGGCTTGATGCACAGGATCATCGACGCTGCGTGTGATATGAAAAAAGATTGTGCGCAGGACACCAAACGTGTGACAAATCTCAAAAATGAAATGGATGACGTAAGAGGCTTGACAAAGCCATGGCCTGATGTAACGCCCATGTTTTTTGACGGCAAAGAGCCGAACGGCGTAATCCTCAGAAAAGTTTTGGATGTGTTGCGTGAATGTAGTGACAAATTCGAAATCATTGAAATACTCGCTATATGGACATTTGTAACTGATCTCTGTGTGTCACTGGTGTCAAAAAATGCAAAAACTGACGTTGGTGAATTAGTTGAAAGTCTGGTCAACTATAGCCTGGAGCAAAACATGATAGCCTGCAGAGATTTTCTATTCTGGTTAGACCATCTGTAAATGTCTTTCACTCAAATTTCTTCAATGTATGAAAGTATAATGTTGAAATAAAATTCTGGTAAAAAAATGTCTGAGCTTATAAAAATACTATTATAATAATAATATTTAGAATAATTCAATATTTCAATATTTGTTTTCTGCATTTTATGTGCATGCATGTGCAACCATTTACATTCCAGACACGCCCTGTGGCCCCATTTTTTTCAATTGTCATTTTTATGAGAGTTTTCCCCCCCTGCGACATCCGTTTCAGGCCAAACGGAGGAGTTTACTTAAACATGGATATGTCTCACCAGCAACCTCCGGCTTGTCACAATCCTGGCATGCGTCGGGAACAGGAACGCCTTAACACCTTTCAGAATTGGACTCTTGCACCAGTAAGTCCGGCCGAGCTTGCCAAAGCTGGTTTCTACTACCTTGGCCAGGGCGACAGAGTGGCTTGCTTCAGTTGTGGAGGCCAGCTTAGCAACTGGGAACCGGGAGATCGTGCAGTATCAGAGCACCAGAGGCATTACCCCAACTGCCCCTTAGTTCGAGGTGACCGTGCAGATAATGTACCTTTATCTAGCCTTTTCAATGTATCGGCAATGCAACGGTGTGAAGAAAGGTTGCTCACATTTGTCTACTGGCCCACAAGAATAACTGTTCGACCAGACCAATTGGCTAAGGCTGGTTTTTACTATGTTGGTCGTAATGATGACGTGAAGTGCTTTTCTTGCGATGGTGGACTCGGATGTTGGGAGTCTGGTGATGATCCATGGGTAGAACATGCCAAGTGGTTTCCAAGATGTGAATACGTGCTGCAAGAAAAGGGCCAAGAGTTTGTTCATCAGATTCAAGCAAGATTTCCAAGACTATTTGAGCGGCTATTGACTCATGGAGACACGAGAGAATTTGTGAGAGAACAAGAGAACAATCCTGTGGTGGAGTCTGCTTTAGAGATGGAATTTGAGTGTGGCCTGACGACCGAGACAAATGAAGCTGCATCCCCGAGTCAAGATCTTTCAGACTTGTCTATGGAGGAACAGTTAAGAAGACTTCAAGAGGAGCGCACATGCAAAGTTTGCATGGATAAGGAAGTGAACATTGTCTTCATCCCCTGTGGTCACCTAGTTGTGTGCAAAGAATGTGCACCTTCTCTGAGCAAGTGCCCCATATGTAGAGGCTTGGTCAAAGGCGCCGTCCGTACTTTCCTATCATAAAGTTTTCCTATCATTTGGATTTAACTTGATGAATAAACACAAAGGACAAGTTTATTATTTTCACTCGATCCAGTGACAACATTTTTGGATTTACAAACATTTAGAAAGTAGTTAGGATGTGCATGCTTTAAGTTAATGTTTTTTAAGAATAATTTTGCGTAGGCTTTAAGTTCATTTAACTATTAAGAGGTTATTTGAAAAGTAAGTTAGTTGAAATTAAAATGTGATATCCATATCGCGTTAAACACATCATTACTGTGTTTAATAGATTCAATAGTGATCAAGCACCCGCTGAGTTTTTCTTCAAACAAAAGTAATTTTGTTGTATGCACAGATTTTGAGGGTCGCTTATAGAAACAGGCGTCCTTGTCTTTAAAAACATAGAACCAGAGATATAATTAAAAATATTAAAATATACATTTTAGCGCTATTTACGGTATAATGTAAATGTCTCTCGTATCAAATCAAGACTCTAATCAAGATACAAATCATGCAAATACCGTCGTGTATGAACAAAGAGATATATAAATAGATAAAGAGATAAAGAAAACGCCATACAAAAACATCACAACCGGCAGTATGGTAAGTGTTACGCTGGCGATGTTAAACAATTTTAAAACAGGGTGTTTCAGAAGAAATGCAAACAAAATCTTTTGCTCTTGTTTCAGAGTCGGTACGCTCCTGTGAAAACTATGTGAACTTTGATGAGGCCGAGAACAATAGCGCTTTTATTTAACAATTATTTTCAATAATATTGAAAAACGGTTCAATAACAATGTTCAATATAAACAAGAATCTGACCGATGACTGTTAGATAGATGATTTATCTAACGAATGAAATGTACGATATGTTAAAACATGTCGGCATTATGCAGAATAAAAAGAAGATCATAAAACTCTGGTGTCAAAGTGTGGACGGAATAAAAAAATGAATCAATTTACGTAAAAATACCACTTGTCAACCGTAATTCATTAGCTTAACTGTGTAATAGTTAAACGAGTTATAGCGTAATAGGTAACAGAAAAACAGCCATACTCATCTTTCACGTCGATGTTTCGTAGGCATCGCAGAAAGATTTAGTCATTTTTTTTTTAGTCATATTTTTTTTTTTTCTTTTTTTTTTTATAAAACAAAAAAGAACCGGTTAAAGGCCTATCGTGTAGAAGGACCTATAATGTATAGGATACTTTCCTAACATGTTTGACCACGCTCTATGTACTTTTTGCAAACTGTACAAAAAGAAACAAGATGTCAATGACAGACATTCAAAACGGATCACTATAGTGGCTTTTCTGTATTTGTTTTAAATGGCTCATGATGATGCATTTACTTTTAACCCAGTTGACCTCTAGAACTTACTTTTCGTGTTAATACTTTGTGTGATTCGTATTTGTGTGATTGATATCAATTTAGTCAAACTAAATTCTTAAGCGTCATTTATTTCTATAAACGTCTTCACCTAAAACACAGTCCAACGTACAACATGTGAAACAGTGTCGCCTGCTATCTGAACAAGATGACTAAAATAGCGGAGTAATAAACTTTTGTGTATTTATTTGTGTATCACAAATTCTTAGTGATTTGGTCTTTTTGAATCTTACATGGACATGTGTGATTCCAAAGATGATGTTTTAAAGTTATAGGGTGAGGAACTTTGTATCGCTAAGGTGTGACAAAATACAGCCAAAGATTTAAGCACAACTACTTACATACATAGGAGAATATCTAACAATGTAGATTGTGAACTGAGATCTCTTTAATTTTGTGCCGGATGTTGAAGTGTTAGTTAATAACAAAAACTTTAAATCACCATAATCAATAAAATAAAATTACAGTTTGAAAATGTTTATTTACAACGTTTTGCGTTGTGAGTGAGATGTTAGAGAAATCTGGTTGCACTATGCCTGAAACATTTATGTAGGACTGTCAAAAAATCATCAACATCTAAACTAAACATTATCATGGTTTAGTTGTATTTTTCTTAAAAATGTTTTTTTTCTTAAAAATTATCTTGTTTAATCGTGTATTCATATTTATCAGGTTGATATTTAGAAATAAGCAAAGTACATTTATAAAACAAAAAAAGAACCGGTTAATGGCCTTGTGTCAGAACACAACAGGTTATTCTAACTTTGAAAAGTGTCATACAGTATTTGATTTTGGGTGAATATCTGGAAAACTACCTTACACATGCAGTGTTTTCGCCAACGGGCCTAAACCGTTGACCCCTGAAGTTCTGACTTCTGAAGGTCTCTCATGTGTAGATTGAAAAAATGGTATTTTATTAGCTAAAATCATTGTCTTTATTCATAAATATGTCCTCATGGGTGTAAAATGATCTGTGCCAATGATCTGATTTTAAGAAAGATCATTTCTTATCTTTTATTTACATGGGGCGGGTAAGTCCAAGGAGGCTTCCGTGTCGTTCCGCCATCTTGAAACACTATAATACCAGAGAGGTACAAAAAGCACTAGCAGGTTTCATCATCAACACTACTATAGTCAACAACCAAATTATGACTTAAAAAACGTTTTAAGTATTACATTAAAAAGGCGTCATTGTAAAATGGTAATTTTAATATGTGCTTAATATCTGCTAACTCTTTATTGTCATGCTCCCCAACAGATATTTTATTCTAATATTACTTATTCTAACCCTACCAGTCCACTAATACTCTACTAACACTAATGAGAGTTTACTTTACACACTCTGACTCTCACAAGCGAGTTAGTGGACATGCAGGTGCAACACTACTATAGTCAACAACCAAATTATGACTTTAAAACATTAAAAAGGCGTAATTGACAAAAATTGTAATTCTGACATAAAAAATTTAAATTATGACTATGCGTCATGATAATGAGATGAAAAGTTGAAATGATGACGTACTAAATTGAAATTATGATAGATAAAGTATTCCATAGTGAAATTTTCTGAATTCAATTTAATTGTATTTGTGAAAATGATTCGGTACCGAATCTTCAAGAAACTGCATGTTTCTGCAGTTCGTGTAGGCCTCTAAGACTAAAAATTATTATTGATGAACTTGAATAACTTGAATTTTGTTGGCAATGTAAAAAAAAATTGTCTTCCCATACCGGGAGTCGAACCCGGGCAGCCTGGATGAAAACCAGGAATCCTAACCGCTAGACCATATGGGAGACGTTGATATTTCCCACGGCACATTTGAAAGGCTGCACTGCACGGTACAATATAATGCAGGATCATAGTTATGCTGAGCCACAGGAGAAGTTTTAATTAAATTCAAATTTTATTTATCGGTATGTAAATAAATATCGGGATAGCTTTTATCTAGGAATCTACTTTCTTCTCGACGGGTAAGTCAAAGGTACTATGGCTTGGTTGTGTAAATCACTATATAGAACGGTAGAACATGTACGGTAGAACATGTAACAAGTACTACATCATAACGGTAGAACATGTACAGTTAAACTCGATGATGTGCTATTGGAAGACATGTTGTCCTTTATTCACCTTTTTCTCACGTTTTCTCAATAAAATTAATAAAAGTATAGAATATAAAAGCATATTTCTAATAGGGGCACATTGTAACGCAGTCTTACAAAATGCCCCCGCCTGCACAACTGGGATTTAAACCCGGCTAGTGTCTTCTGCTAGTTAGCGAAGCATTAAATAACTATCTCAACTGTTAAATAACATCTTGGAGATTACAATAATATCAGATTTGTCTGATTTAAAATAAACACAAAAAATAGAGATGATAAAATTAACTTAAGTAAGAAATTTACTTTTGCTATGGTTTAATAAATGTCTATGGATATCTTCCAAAAAAAAAGAAGTTTGGCGGAATTTTTTTTCTATATAGTGTTGATATGGCAACTAGTAAATACACAAAGTTTTGTCATCCAAGCATGTGCGGAAGTATTTAAAACAAGCGTGTTACAACTAACCGTGCGTTAGGTTGTGCCCCGCGCTCCCCTACATCATAACGGTAGAACATGTACAGTTAAACTCGATGATGTGCTATTGGAAGACATGTTGTCATAGATTCTTGACACATTTACCAAAGTTGAAAAAAACGAGTAGATGGGAGAACCACTAGATGGGAGAAATCTTTAACAAAAAAGCCTCCAAAATCGAGGAGGTCAAAGGGCATGCTTCCTGCTATAGCTCCCCCCAAAGTCTGTTCATACGGCCACCATCAACAAATGCTAACATATGAAACTTCTACATATATTTTGAGTAGATGGCCGGTGGTATATTCTCAGTAAAGGGTTTCACCCTAGTTCGGGAGATACGAGTAAAAATGATCTTATACGATCTTATACTTATACTTTGAATTAAGACGATGTGTGATTTTTACTTATCACAGATTGCATCTCTCAAATTGTGTGGTGATTTTCCAAATGATACAACTTTGTCTAAATAAGAGCAATGTAAAGTCCTAGGATTTCTTAAAAAACATTGTGACAAACTTTGACAACATGTTTCATGTTGTATGTTGTATGTAACAATCTAAAGTTTTTGGACAGACGCTGCTTAGTAACAATAATACATAAATCTTCTAAGAAGATAAATAGAAAATATGATTTGATTTAAACTTTTAAGGTTATGCTTTTAAATGAAATTAGTGTAAACTCTGGATGTAGTATGCTCTGAAACCCAGACTAGATTTACTGTGACATTGTCCACCGAGACTCATTTTTTTATCTCAGAGTTTATCTCTGGAGGATTTTTGTTTTGTTTTGTTCTGTTTATGACAACTTAAACTATTTGCTTTTTTGGATCGTTTTTATCATTGCATAAAGAACTACTTCGCCTCTCTGGAAATGTAAGGTGTTTTTATTTAGCTAAAACTTTGTTTACATTTTATTAAATTATTTATTTTTATTTCATTTTGAAAATGTAGTTTTCTGTGATGGTCGTGTTTAGGTGTGCGGGATAGCTATGGAAAGCCATAAAAATTGAAACCCCCACATGGACAAAAAATGCTGATTGAATCTTTTTCATATAAATGAGATTTAAGACGACCAAGTACAGTTTTTGAACAGACATTGTTTAATAACAATTATACTTTAGGTCACTGTTAAGCAAAAAAATAATTTATATCATACATAAGTACAGATAAATAGAAGATGAGTATGTATTGAAACTTTAAAGATTTAATTTAATCAATCTTTTAAAATATCTAATGCAAACTTTTTAAGGTTATACTTTTAAATGAGAGAGAGAACCACTCTGTTATTTTGTATTATATTATATTATATAAAAGGATAGAATATAAAGAATATAATGTTTTATGTAAGATGGATTTTATTACTTTTGTTTATCTAAAACAATTGGTTTCAGCAGATATTTTTTTATATACTTATAAAGAACAGAATGTTTTTTAACTTTAGTTAGTGTGAGATAGACTTCACAGTGTCACTGTTACCTCTGGAAATGGAAGGAGGGGATGTCAGAATGCAGCATAGACACACAGACACACGCGCGCCCCCGTCGGCCTGCTGACAGACACGAGCGAGGGCCTCTGTTTGAGAGACTTTTTTATTAAGACTTTTAATAATGTATTGAATTTAATTTAAAAACATGTTATAAAGATATCATTTAAACTTTGAAATAAATTTAGCCCTAACACAATGTCTCATTCTGATCGCTGAATAAACCCTAGGAGTCAGAGACGCTGGTGTGAGAGAGAACCACTCTGTGATTTATAGCTCTCAACAGCTTCTTGAACACATAAGTTCAAAAGTCGTAACTCTCTAAACATGTGAGATGAATTTTATTCTTTTTACAAGCATTTCAGTATATTTTTGTAATATATTTATATTATGTTATTTGTGAAATATAAAACATTATTCTCACTTTAAATGAGATATACTTTACTGGCTTTACACTTTCACTGGGCTCAGGAATGTGGAGTGGGGTCCTGTTTCATATGTCAGAGCACACACACACACACACACACACAGACACGTGTGTTTTACTTTTGACGCACATACATTAGAGGCGTGCTCCCTATGTTTTGAGACGGTGCTTTGAGAGACATTCAGGAATGACTAGATGAATTCAGTTGTGTAAAACAATTTTGAACCCATTCATACATTGCATTTTTGTGGACATCCATGGTAGGACATACTTCAACTTTCTAAAATAAGGTAAGATGATTTTTACATGTAAGATATATTGTATAAGCATTTCATTATATACTTTTAAAGGATAGAATGTTTTTCAACCTTAGTTTAATTGTTTTAGATTATATCATTTATATTATATAAATGATAGAATATAAAGGATATAATGTTTTATGTAATTTTTTTCTAAAACTAAAACAATTGGTTTTAGTAAGCTTTTTATTTTAAGGCGAGACACGGCAGGCAAAAACATCGATTTTCATGCAGTGGTCAATTTTGAGATTTTGGGCTAGTTTACTCCTTCAATATGTGTTCTTTCAAGCTGTTATAAAGAAAACGTTGAAAATATACATTAAGATGTTATTTTATTACATTTTGTTTACTTGCGGCTGTAAGTTTCTCCCGAATTTACCAGGAAGTTAGCATTACAACGCGACACGCCGAGCTCCGTCTGTTTACTGAAGTCTGTCATGACCGGTATCACTGTGAAGCTCTGAGTCTCCTGCACAACGCTATGTAACCCAAATATGGGCATTTCCTTTCTATCAGTAACCAATCGTGAATGTCCAAAGGGGGATTTAAAGCTACGACGATTTCTCATTTAGAGCTTTTTAAATCTTTAACTGCCGTTTTCTCAAAATGAGTTTTTGTCATTCTCCAGTAGAAATATCTCAGCCTATGTAGCACCTATGTACACCAAACTTTCCAGTTATATACTTAGCAGTATTCTGAAGATATTTTCAGAGGGATTTGTTAATAAATCATTCCTGGCCTGATTTATGTGACATTTTAATCAAAAAAATATGGTGAAAATCTATTTTTTATGGCTATGGACAGTATATTTTGATTCCCTAGGTAATGAAAGCATATATCCTGAAATCCCTCTGAGTTTTTATTTTCATCTTGTGTGTAAACAAAATGAAAAAATAAATTTTCACCTGGCTTTATCATATGTTCAGATCTATCTACCGAAAATATATGCAAAATCGTGCATATTTAATGAGATAATGCCTAATTTGCATAATTAAACATACAAATTTCTAAAACTTGTAATACATTTTTTTTATATACTTGTGAAAGTAATCAACTGAGGAAGTTTCATGGTGATATCTATTATTTTAAAATGTTACCCTATTCACCTGTAGTGTCTCGCCTTAAAAAGAACAGAATATTTTTTCAACCTTAGTAAAATTATTTTATTTTATATTATACACTTTTAAAGGTATGTTTTCCAACTTTTGTTAGTGTGAGATTGGTATGCAAAGGAGGGGTCAGAGCTCAGACGGAGAGGGGGCGCGGACACAGACACACGCGTGCACCATTCTGAGTGCTCTGGTGAGCTCATACAGGAAAGGAGTGTTTTTGTTTTACCACTTTTAATAATTCATTGATTTTAAAAGCATTATTACAACTTTAAAACATTTTTAAACTTTTAGGATTATAATTTCAGCCCCTGATATCTTGATCACTGAAGTCAGAGACCGTCCGACTTACAAACATGTATACAAACATATATTGTGTAAGCATTCTATTATATACTTTTTAGTAAGATATATTGTGTAAGCATTTCATTATATACTTTTAAAAAGAACAGAATATTTTTTTCAACCTTAGTTAAATTGCTTTAGATTATGTATATTATATAAAGGATGGAATGTTTATGTAAATTTTTTTTCTAAAACTAAAACAATTGGTTTTAGTAGGCTTTTTTATTTTATATTATTTTATTCATCTAAAATAATTGGCTACAATTTATATTTTACTTTAAAAAGGATGTGAAGTTTTTGTGTGGCATACGCTTCACAGTTTCACAGTGACCGAACAGCACATGTTCAGATGTCAGTGCCCGATGCTCTGGAATGCAAAGGTGGGACGGGGATGCCGAAGGCATCTGTGACACATGTCCTATATAACACACACATACATCCGTACAACATGACACCATATAACCCTTCTTTACACACACACATATGACACAAAGCTTGTTGTCTGTCACACACACACACACATCCGTATAACATGACACCGGCAAAACAACATCTGTTTTATTTCCTTCCGTCAAAACTATCCTTCAAAACTATGATTTAGGACTAACTAGGTTTAAAACGGATTAAACTTATCCGGCAAAAACATATGTTCTATTCAAATAGGGCAATACTAACTGTCATACAACATGATCGATGCGTGGGAGAGGTCAATAGGTTAATCCCATAACCCCATTCGGGAAGTTCAACCCATCAATCATAAAAGGTCACAGGAAGTTCAACCTGTCACAAAGGTCAAAGGTCAAAGTCATTAATCATTTTGACATAAGCCCCCCTATAAGTACTACTCATCAGCAGACTTGCGATGGCCAGAGTTAATGCAATCTATTGTGAAACAAGAATGCTGTGAAACTCCTATTGATGAACTGGACTGGTCTGATAGATGTGGGATGCTTAAACGCAATCCTGTAACTGCTGCCAGAATGTTTGACCATCGATTTCATTGTTTTCTAAGAGATGTGATCATGTCGCCAGCCCAGCCAATCGGAAAAATTATAGATTATTTCTATCGAATCGAATTTCAGCAACGTGGATCCCCTCATACACATTGTCTCTTTTGGGTTGAAAATGCACCACAAGTGGATAGAGATGACGATGATGAAGTTGTATCTTTTGTTGATAAATATGTCACTTGTGAAATGCCACCTGAACAGGAGGAAGAAATGCATGAAATTGTGAGCACTGTCCAACAACACAGCAAAAGACATTCAAAAACATGTAAAAAGAAAGGAACTGTCTGTCGGTTCAACTTCCCACGTCCACCAAGCAAAAATACTTTCATTACAAGAAGCAGCAAGAGTGATAAAGATGAAAAAGAAACAGATGATGAAAACAATGAAGATAAATGCAAAAAGACAAACAACTGCCAACAAATATCAAAAGAGCTAGCTGAAACTATAATGAAAAGAGTGAGAGAATGTTTATTGAATAGTGATGCTGACTTTGACTCAGTTGACTCTATGTTTGAATCTATTGGTATAAATCAAGAGACATTTGAAATGGCTTACAATAAAATGACAAAGAAAACAAGCGTTGTGTTGAAAAGGAAGCCAAATGATGTATGGGTGAATCAATATAACCCAGATCTTTTACGATGCTGGAATGCAAACATGGACATACAGTTTGTTGTTGATGCTTACTCATGTATAGTATATATCATTTCGTATATTTCTAAAGCTGAGAGAGAAATGGGATTGTTGTTGGCTAATGCTCAAAAAGAAGCACACAAGCAAGGTAATATGGATGCTAAACAGGCTTTAAGAAAACTAGGAAGTGTGTTTTTACATAATCGAGAGGTCTCAGCTCAAGAGAGTGTGTATCGACTGACTAACATGAAACTAAAAGAAGGATCAAGGAAAGTGGTGTTTATTCCAACTGGTAGTAATCAAATTAGAATGAGTTTGCCCTTAAACACCATACATAAAAAAGCTGAATGTGCAGGAGATGATGGTGATGGCATATGGATGAAAAGCATCTCGGACAGATACAGAGCCCGTCCACATACAGATGAATTCAATGGAATGTGTTTAGCAACCTTTGCATCAGAATACAGAGTTTTGACTGCATCTGAAAAATGTTCAGACAGAGTAAGACTGGAAAATGACATGGGATTTGTGAGAAAAAGAACTCGTACAGAGTCTGCCATTGTTCGATATGCTCGTTTTTCACCCACTAAAAATTCAGAAAATTATTATCAAAGTATTTTAGAATTGTTTTTGCCTCATTTTGTGCGAGATCAATTGAAACCAACAAATTTCACTACACATAAGGATTTTTATGAGACTGGATTTGTAACAATTTCAAATGGTGAGCTTGAATCAGTGAAAATGATAGTGGAAACTAACATGGGAAAATTTGAGAAAGAAGCAGACACAATACAAAGAGCTCAAGATGATTTAGAACAACATGGACCAATGGAAGATGCTTGGGCCCAAATCTGTCCAGAAGCAGAACTTGAACGTCTCGAATGTCTGGAGAGTAAGAAATACCAAATAGAAGCAGAAGAAGGTGATGATATCATTCCTGATCTATTACCAAATGTGGGTACTTCCAAGATAGAAAACAATCCATCAGCGATGACTAAGCAAGATGCCATGGATTTACTGCGTTCTTTGAATGAGAAGCAGTCAGAAATCTTTTACAAAGTGCGGCAATGGTGTTTAGCAAAAGTGCAAGGTGAAAATCCAGATCCATTTCATGTGTTCATATCTGGTCCAGGAGGTGTTGGAAAGTCAGTACTGATTAAAGCCATCTATTATGAAACCTCTCGTA
Source organism: Squalius cephalus (assembly GCF_949319135.1). NCBI lineage: Eukaryota > Metazoa > Chordata > Actinopteri > Cypriniformes > Leuciscidae > Squalius > Squalius cephalus. Next base: position 32,685,527 of record NC_137127.1, on the reverse strand, counting down.
TACTTTCAAAATTAACAGACAACCCAGATGAGACACATGTGCTATTGAGTGCTCCTACTGGTGTGTCTGCCTACCAGATAAATGGGTCTACTGTACATTCCAGTCTCTCCATCGGAATAAATGCATCACTGCCATATCAGCCACTTGGAGATGAAAAAATTAATTCCTTGAGAGCCAAACTTGGAAAACTGCAGATATTAATTATTGATGAAATTTCAATGGTTGATCATAAACTTCTAGCATATATTCATGGAAGATTAAGACAGATCAAACAAACAGGTGATTACTCTGCATTCGGAAAGGTCTCTGTCATAGCAGTTGGAGATTTTTATCAGCTGTCTCCTGTCAAAGGAAAACCACTTTACACCGAACCAGTGAACTGTGTGAATCTTTGGGAAACTAACTTCAGTTTTGTTGAACTTACAGAGATTATGCGCCAGAAGGACAAACAGTTTGCAGAATTATTAAATCGTTTAAGGCAACGTAAAAAAGATGAAGTAATGCTTGAAGAAGATATTGCTATGCTTAAAACATGTGAAACAGGTGATGGTGATGAGAGTACAGATATCCACATTTATGCAACTAATAGTGAGGTTGATGAACATAATCTAAAAATGGTGCACAAAATATGCTGTGACACAATTACTGTGAACGCCCAAGATTTTGAGAGAAATGCTAAAACTGGCCGAATGGAAAAAATGGATGGGTTTCATCTCAGAGTTCACAACAGTTCTTTGGAAAAATCCCTTGAATTAGCGATTGATGCCCGAGTAATGCTACTGAAAAATATCAATGTATCAGATGGTCTTGTGAATGGAATTTTTGGGACAATTAAATTATTCTGTTATGAAAATGATGAAATATTTCCATCCAAAATATATATTGAATTTGATGATGAACGAGCTGGTAAAGAAGCTAGAGGTAAAAATCCATGTTTAAAACCTGGACTAGAGAAAAGCACACCAATCAAGCCTGAAGAAGAGAAAGTGACAAGCAGTGGTGGTGTCAGGAGACAGTTTCCTTTGAAATTGGCATGGGCTTCCACAGTTCACAAAGTGCAAGGTTTGACAGTGAACAAAGCTATTGTTTCATTGAAAAAGATATTTGCTCCAGGACAAGCATATGTAGCATTAAGTCGAGTGACGTCTCTTGATGGACTCATAATAGAAGATTTAAAAGAAAAAGCTATTTTTGCAAAAGACAATATTGAGGAAGCTCTACAGAGAATGCCTCCGTTCATTGATCCATGTGGAACCACAGAAAATGTAACATTTCAAATGATGTTACACAATGTCCAAGGGCTCATTCCACATATTTTAGATATTCGGAAAGATAACAGGTATTGTCAAGCAGATATGATTTGTGTAACAGAGACGTGGCTAAAACCAAACTATTTGGAGAACGATATCAGTCTTTCTGGATACCACTTTCATGACAAAACACGAGGTGTTGCATATGACACAAGTGAAGATGTTTTTGCTACACTTAAAGAAGAAAATCATGGTGGTGTTGGCATATATCACAGAGAGAATGTAAAAGCTGCTTTAGTTGATTTACCATGCATTAACATTGAATGTCTAATGTGCAATATACAAGACTTAAACACAACTGTAGCAGTCGTGTACAGACCATCATCATATAACATAGCGTTATTTAGAGAGAACTTGATTACCTTAATTCATCAAATAAACTGCTTATCAGGTGGCAAAATAATTCTAGGAGATTTCAATGAAAACATTTTCAATAAATCAACTATTCATGATGTCATGCAGCATTTTGGCTTCACACAAATTGTTGAAAATGCAACAACTGAAAATGGCACATTAATTGACCATATATATATTAAAGATATTGAATTAAATCAAATAAAGATTGACATTATGCCCACATACTTTAGCTATCATGACTGCGTTGTGCTGAAGTGGCTGTTATAATGCAACGTCCATCTAGGGGGGGGGGGGGGGGTGGGGGGGGTGGCAGAGGTGGATGACTAACACTGGACGGCCTCTGTGGGAATTCATGCTGCCTTCACGTGCTATCGGAATTAGTGTAAATATTTTTTTAGTTGGAAATTCAACATAATATTTACTAAAAATCTTAAACAACTGAATGTTGATCAGTAAGATTTATGAAATAGATAGGCAAGAATCACTATAGATGCTATCCATAATACTATTTTTCTGTACAACAAAACACATGAACATGTCAAACCCATAATCATGGCATAAGAAGTCAGAAATAGGAAATTTCCGATAGCACGTGAAGGCAGCATTAGACATTGGGATTTATAGTGGGTGTTAAGGCCACCTACAAATACATTTCCCAAATCATAAATCCAAAAATCATAATGAACTGTTAATATTTTATTATTTAAATATACATGTCAATATATATATATATATATATATATATAAAATTCAATGGCCTTAACACCCACACAAACATTTCATTCATTCATTCATTCATTCATTCATTCATTCATTCATTCATTCATTCATTCATTCCTTCCTTCCTTCCTTCCTTCCTTCCTTCCTTCCTTCATTCATTCATTCATTCCTTCATTCATTCATTCATTTTATTTATTTATTTGATGTATTTTATTGATCAAAATGTCTGTGTAATGTCATTTTACAATGAATTTGTATGGAGACCTGCATCATACTGTTGGCTGATTTATAGTAAAGTACTTCAATAGGTGGTGTAAAAAAATATTTGCAGCAAAACAATAAATGGGAAGATAAATAAAAAAGAAAGAAAAGACAAAGATGGACTTTAACAAATATTACACTATCTTTGCTGCTTCATTCTCATCATATTCCAACACTTCAAGTATTGATAAACAGGTAAGACTATTTTATCTTTTAAATTGGTTATAACTTTCATTACTCTGTAATATATGTTTCTGGTATAAGGATATTGTATTAAATTGCTTTAAGCACAATGTTTTATAAGTACATTATTCACTGATATAAGTTGTAAAGTGTAAAAAATCCTAATCATATCCTCATTGTCTATAGGTACATGAAATGTCTCACGCTGCTTTGATGACCACATCATCTTCATTATTAGGACAATATTCAACTCCAGAAACCAGCTGAAGATTACATTCTGCAAATCAATGAAACAGTTTGACTGTAGACAACAATGTCCAGATCATCACACTATCATCACCATTGTAGACTATATATGTGTGGCTCAGTTCAGCATTCAGATCATCACACCATCATAACCATTGTGGACTGTTGACTCTAGGCAAGTCATGGATTCCTGCTCTCAATACCAAATGCGGACCCTCCATCTGTGTGTCTCAGTTCAGCAGTAATTCTTATTCATCACAGTGCAAGGTAACTTTTTCTATTGTTGTCTGTTTATTTTTGTGACTTTGAGCTTATTGCAGCTTTAGCTTTCTGTGTTGAACTTTCTGAAATGCTAATCTCCAGTTTTTGTGTTTCACAGAAGCCAATTTTGTCTGTGATTGATGAAATTGTAGTGGTGTGGTCCTGCATATACTGAAGCACCAACCACACTGTCATTACTGAGGACTGAGCTGAGTGCCCACTGAATTATTGTCATGGGATGACCTGAATTATGCCACATTAAAATATCTTCAGTTTTCACTGGTTCAGTAAACTATCAAGGTGTCTTCATCTCTGCTGGTTCATCCCAGTCATTAGATGTCTTTGTTGCCACTGCTTCAGTCCAGTTCAATGTCATCTTCATCACCACTGGTCCTGCCCAGCTCCAAGTGTGTTTTGCTGCAGCTGGTCACAGCTTTAAGTCTCCTTCGTCACCATCTCTGCCTGGATCTACACTGTCAGACTCTTGGTTCCAGCCTGCCTCTTACCTCCATCTTCTCCTCTAAATCATTTTTTGCCTCCTCCCTCCTTGTTTTTCTTCAATGCATTCAAAAGGAATGAATGAATGGTTTATTTTTTATTGTTGATATTTTTAGTTTTTTAAATTAAAAATTGTATTATATAATTTCACATTTTATGTGGACTTGTCTTTTACTCTATATTGCTTCTTTAATGTATTTAACAACTATATTTTTTATTGAAAATTATATTTTTGATTTCAAAATATTGTTTCAATGCATTCTAAAGGAATTAATTAATGTTTCATTTTTTATTGTTGATCTTTTGAGTTTTTTAATTAACTTTTATATTTTGTAATTTCATATTTTATGTGGACTTATTTTTTACTGTTTATTGTCTATTTAATATACTATTTAACAACTATACTTTTTATTGAATGTTACTTTTGCTTTCAAAATGTTTTCAACTAATTTAAAAGGAATGAATGAATGAATGAATGCTTTATTTTTATTGTTGATATTTTTAGTTTAATTTTCACATACTATTTCATACTTCAAAATTATTCTTATTTAATGTGCAAAATAGTTTTGAACATATATTAACACAAATACTTTTCTACTTTCATATGTGAAAACAATTGAAATGAATGAATGAACTAATGAATATTTATTTACAACTGTTGGATATCTTTCTAACATTTTCTTAGTTTAAAAAAATATTATTATTAAATTTATGATTTTTCAATTACTATTTATATTTTTATTTATTTTGATGTGTAGTATTTTACATTTTATTTCTATATTCTGTCATTTCAAATACAATACTTCACAATTATGTATTTTCATTTAATGTGGTTATTCAAAAAAAAAAAAAAAAAAAAAACTTTTACCACAGAGACATAGTTCAATATGCAAAAAAATTAAATTGAATTAATTGATTAATTTTCTCTCAGTATTTCATGTTACTTATTTACATATGCATTGTTTTAAAATAAACATTGTATTATTCTGTTAATAAAATACAGTTTTGTTTTCTATGACTTGGTTTGATTCCATGTTTTTTTTTTTTAATGGCACATTTTCCATATTAACTCTAATTAAAATACTTAAGCACATTTTGTTATACATATAGATATTTGAAATAAATGATAAATGCTTATTACATGTTTCCCGTTTAAAACACAATTTTCAGTTTACATTGTAATCATATAACTTTACTGAAAAGAATATACCTAAAATTAACAATAAATTGGAAAACCTTAAAAAATGTGATTTGTAATGTTATTATAATGATTTTGTAAAGATTAAATATCATTTCAAATGAAATTAGTTACAATATTAGTGAGCAGAATGTATTAAGTAGTAATACTGCCATTTAGTGGTAATTTCAGAAAATTTTCCATAAAAAATAGGAGAATTATCATTCTTGAGCTTTTTTACTTTTTTAGAGGCACGTATGGCCCAATCTCCATGAAGTTTTGCATACTTGTTTAGAGTCATATGTCTGTTTTACTATTGTAATTCCTAGAGTTGTAAACATTATGCTTCTTGTAATGTACTGAAATGAAAGGATGACACAAATGTGCATAAAAAGGATACATTAAAACACAGAGAAAAGATAAGCTTAAACAATAATACTTGATACACAGTTTTACAAATGTGTACACAAACACACACAAGATATGTTTTATTGAGATATGTTTTATTGAGATTTAACTTTTAATGGTCATTAAGCATTTCATATTTTTCTTTGTGATCCAATAATATAAAACTATATTACAGTGCATCATGATAATTCAAAATAGCTTTAATAATTTCTTTGTTAACATGCTGAAAGCTGGAAAAAAGCATTCAAAATACTTTATATGTAATGCTGCTGTGCCATCTAGTGGACAACAATGGTATTACAGCCTCAATCTTACAGTTGAAATTACTGTGAGCCCTCTTAGCATCAGAAGTCTATGAAATCTTGCATGTTTCTTCAAAATAACTTGTTCTCCACATGTACAAAGCTTTGTGAAGTTTATAGTTTGTGCAAACAATATATAGAAATGTTACTTATTATTAGGGTTGGGTATTGGTTGGGTTTTATCCGATACCAGTACCTACTACCTACTCTGTATTTTTTAAACAGTTCCAGTACTTAAGCGGTTCTCGAACCGGTACTTAAGAAAACGAAACCGCACACACTTTATCAAAAAAAATAATACCTGTTTGTGTGTGTGTGTGTGTGTGTGTGTGTGTGTGTGTGTGTGTGTGTGTGTGTGTCCATGTCCAAACTGGACACAATATTAACTTAAATCTTTAAAGATTTTCTGATTAAATGAAAAATCGTGCCGTTTAATATGCTACTGATGTAGCCTTAAACACTTAAGTTAAAATCAAAATTTTGTTTTCTCATATTATGATTTTTACTTTAAAACATCTGACACTGAGCAGAAATATTTAACACACACAGTATAGCCTCATATAAATATACTTGATATACTTTATACTTGATATGCAAGACTTGCAGTTGACATTAAAATACTAGACTTACCATGTCCACCACGACACTGGCAGCTGAACTTGAACTTTCATCAAGCGTGTCTGAGGTTTTGGGTTCTAATCCGCATTCGTACATTATTATTATTTTTTTTTACAGATTATGCTCATCAGTGGTTGTATATCGAGCAGTGACACGTTTGTGTGCATTATATTTTGTGATTTCACTGGAACGAATAGAGAGTCTCCACAATGGATTGAAGCGTGCGTCCGAGTGAAGACAGTGCGGTGTGCGTAAACCACAAGAGAACACACTATATTCGCGCCACTGATCGCAGCAGCAATGAGCACTTTGATCACTTTGTGTTATAGCGCCACCATGTGGCCAATCAACGTGATTAAGCACAAAAGCATCAAAAGTTATAAAGTTTTATTTAGCAAGCATGTAACCACTGACATCATAGATGAAGAGACCATGTTCTAGCATGATTTACCATAGTTTATCATGATTTATCATGGTTTACCATGGTTTACCCTGTTCCAGCATAGTTTACAATGATTAACCATGTTCTAGCATGATTTACCATGATATACCACATTCTAACATGATTTACCATAGTTTATCATGATTTACCTTGGTACACCACATTCTAGTATTATTTTTAATGGTTTACCATGTTTCTAGCGCGATTTACCATGATTTACCACATTACTAGCAATTACGTGAAGTGTCAGTGCCAATGAAGTGATAAACACAGACAAAATATGATTGTGTTATAATAGTTTTCCATGTAAACTCAATAATGCATGCTTACACACACACACACACACACACACACACACACACACACACACACACACACACAAAGTCAAATGTTGTTGTTGTTTTTTCAATGCTATTGGGGTATGTCATTCTGAAAATATATTTGAATGGTCTATAAACATTTTACAAAGTCTTTGTAAACTATTAATCAGATGATTCAACCTAAGACTACACACACACACATTCTGTTGTAGATACAAACATTTAAACTATATGATGTGATCAAACTGTTTTTTGCAAGTCTCCTTCAAGATTCAGATTCCTCAATGTGACACAAATGTCAGTAGTAATACTTCAATAGATTAATTTTCACTAAAGGTGATTGTAAATGTTAAAAGAGTGATTTTATTAAGTCTAAATATGAATTATAGAACAATATTAAATAGTATGACAAAATGACTATTTTAAACAACAGGGGGCAGTAAAATACCACTTATTGAGTTAACATGCCATTATATTCATATCATTTTCACATTTTTAACTGTTATAGAGGCAAATTTTATCCGATCTGTCTGAAAATTTTCATGCTTGTTTAGAGTCTTACGTCACATGTTCTGACTTGTTTTTAAGAAGATCTGAGCATTCATTGAAGACATATAGGCTTTCAGATACACTTGGTCAAGGCCACATATTGAAGTGACCCTATTATAGCCATCCAAATGAAGTAGTTCAACATTTTCTGATAATTATTGATCTAGAGAGTCCAGAGAATTGTACTGCACTAGTTTTGAACATTATGATATGAAAATTATTTGATCATAGATGAAACAGACCATTTGCAGCCAATACAGGCAATTTACCATAGGAAATATATGGTTTTAAAGCTTTTTAACAGTTATAGCGCCAACTATGGTCCGATCTCCATAAAATTTGGCATGCTTGTTAATGATGTTATGGCACATATTCCCACCAATTTTTGTAAAGTTCTGAGTTTTCATTTATGATTTATAGGCTTTTTAGTGCATTTTGCCACACTCATTTTCTTTATGACCCTATTATAGCCATGCGCAAAATAAAAAAGTTCAACTTTTTTTTGATAATTATTGATCTAGAGAGTCCATAGAATTGTTCTAAACTGGTCTGGTTCCGATCGGGCGAAAAACCTAGGACTAGTTCGTAAAAGTAGGTTTTTAACATATTCGCGAATAATTTATGAACGGTTTGATTGACAGCAATGGTTCTTGAGGCAAAGTTGTTCAGCATGAGCAGATCTATCAAATGATATGCATTTTGTGACAATAAGTGTAACACCACGTGATTACAGAGCCATAAAACTCGTTAGCGCCAACTAGTGGCCGATTTCTTTCAAAATTCTTACAGACCTCTAGGGCTATGAGTTGAACATGCCCACCTAGTTTCGTTCCAATCGGCCTCCGTTAACCCTGTCTAATAGGTGCTCAAACTTCATTGGCCGATGGCGGCCATGTTTTTTGAGATACACCAATGTCCTCATAGACATACATGGGGCCTTGGACCAAGACACTGCATACTAATTTTCAAGTCAATCGGACTAATGGTCAGGTGGTTATAGCCTGTTTTATGTTTTTTTCATGTTATAGCGCCACCATGTGGCTAATTGCCACGATTTTTTTACTGTGACCCCAGATTGAGCTCTTACATATACGTACCGAGTTTGGTGAAGATACCTCATTTACTTCTGGAGTTATAGCTGTTTTAGTACAATAGGCTCCTTCCACAACATACATTTTGGTGCCCCTTAGCGACCGTGAATCGAAATTTCTACTTTTTTTCGATAATTATTGATATTCAGTCTCCAGAGAACATTTCTGCACTGGTTTGGTTCCGATCGGACGAAAAACCTAGGACTAGTTCGCAAAAGTAGGTTTTGAACAAAATTCAAAATGGCGGAAAAATTTGCATACTGGAAATGAAATCGGAGATATACGTTTTGTTCGTCAGGTATCCAGCTTTCCAATGATATAAGACACTTGAGTCTACGACATACGGTCTAGGAGTTATGAACAGTTTCGCGCTTTTGGTTGCTATAGCGCCACCTATGGGCCAATCGGGGTCATACTCTCTGCACCTCTCCTCGATTTTTGTACTACCATCTGGCAAAGTTTCAAGGTTCCAGCTCTTACGGTTTGGGCTGCACGATGCGTTTTAGCGGAGAAGAAAAATAATAATAATTAAAGCTGCAAGCAGCATTTATCGGGGTTCAAGCAGTTAAAGCCTTTTAGGCATTTAAGCACAAAAGCATCAAAAGTTATTACGATTTATTTAGCAAGCATGTAACCACGGACATAATAGATGGAAAAGACCATTTACAGCCAATGCAGGCAGTTTACCATGGGATATATATGGTTTTAAAGCTTTTTAACAGTTATAGCGCCACCTATGGTCCGATCTCCATAAAAATGTTTACTGTGACCTCAAATTGAACCCATACACATGTGTACTGAGTTTGGTGAAGATATCTCATTTACTTCTTGAGTTATAGCCATTTTAGTAAAATAGGCTCCTCCCACAACAATTTACCACATTCTAGTATTATTTACTATGATTCTAGCCTGATTTGCCATATTCTAGCATGATTTACCATGATATACTACATTCTAGTATGATTTACCATTGTTTACTGTGATTGTAGCATGGTTTACCATAGTTTATCATGATTTATCATAGTTTACCATGATTTATCATAGTTTACCATGATTTACCCTGTTCTAGCATAGTTTACCATGATTTATCATGTTCTAGCATGATTTACCATGATATACCACATTCTAACATGATTTACCATAGTTTATTGTGATTTATCATGGCTTACCATGATTTACCCTGTTCTAGCATAGTTTACCATGATTTACCATGTTAATTGTCAATAGTAATTGTTACAGTATATAAGTGATTTTTAGTGTCTTATTGTTATATAAGTGATTTTTAGTGTCTAATGAATGCAAAAGCATATGTGAGTAGACTTCATTAATAAGTAGAATGACCAGCAGAGGGCAGTAGAAGACCACATATTGGCTCACTTTTACTTAAGACTTCTTGATTTTCACCATTTTTCTGCACTAAAGCAAAACAGTTTTTCCATTTTAACTCCATAATGCATGTTTACACACACACACACACACACACACACACACACACACACAAAGACAAATGTTGTTGTTGTTTTTTCAATGCTATTGGGATATGTCATTATATAAAATATTATTTGAATGGTCTAAACATTTCACAAAGTCTTTGTAAGCTATTAATCAGATGATTCAGAATTTATTCAGAAACCTAAGACTACATACACACATTATGTTGTAGATACAGACGTTTGAAATATATGATGTGATCAAACTGTTATAATAATACTTTAACAGATGGATTTTGACTAAATGTAATTGTAAATGTTAAAATAGTGATTTTATAAAGTCTAAATATAAATTATAGAACAATATGACAAAATGACTATTTTAAACAGCAGGGGGCAGTAAAAAACCACTTATTGGCTTAATATGCCATTATATTCATATCATTTTCACCTTTTCAACTGTTATAGAGGCAAATTTTGTCCGATCTGTCTGAAAATTTTCATGCATGTTCAGAGTGATATTTTACATGTTCTGACTTGTTTTTAAGAAGGTCTGAGCATTGATTAAAGAGAAATAGGCTTTCGGGGACACTTGGTAAAGTCCACATTTTGAAGTGAACCTATTATAGCTATCCAAATGAAGTAGTTCAACTTTTTCTGACAATTATTGATCTAGTAAGTACAGAGAATTGTATTGCACTAGTTTTGAACATTATGATATGATAATTATATGATCAGAGATGGAAAAGACCATTTACAGCCAATACAGGCAGTTAACCATAGGAAATCTATGGTTTTAAAGCTTTTTAACTGTTATAGCGCCACCTTTGGTCCGATCTCCATAAAATTTCTCATGCTTGTTTGTGATGTTATGTCACATATACTCACCAATTTTTGTGAAGTTCAGAGTTTTCATTTAGGATTTATAGGCTTTTTAGTGTATTTTGCCACGCCCATTTTATAATTGACTTTATTACAGCCATCCAAATGCAAAAGTTCAACTTTTTTTTGATAATTATTGATCTAGAGAGTCCATAGAATTGTCCTAGACTGGTCTGGTTCCGATCGGACGAAAAACCAGGGACTAGTTTGCAAAAGTAGGTTTTGAACATATTCATGAATATTTAATGAACTGTTTGATTGACAGCAACGGTTCTTGAGGCAAAGTTGTTCAGCATGAGCAGATCTATCAAATGATATGCATATTGTGTGGATGAGTGTAACACCACGTGATTACAGAGCCATAAAACTCGTTAGCGCCAACTAGTGGCCGATTTCTTTCAAAATTCTTAAGGACCTCTAGGGCCATGAGTCGAACATGCCCACCGAGTTTCGTTCTGATCGGCCTCCGTTAACCTTGTCTAATAGGTGCTCAACTTCATTGGCCAATGGCAGCCATGTTTTTTGAGATACACCAATGTCCTCATAGACATACATGGCACCTTGGACCAAGACACTGCATACCAATTTTCAAGTCAATCGGACTAACGGTCAGGTGGTTATAGCCTGTTTTATGTTTTTTTCATGTTATAGCGCCACCATGTGGCCAATCGCCGCGATTTTTTTACCGCGACCTCAGATTGACCTCTTACATATGTGTACCAAGTTTGGTGAAAATACCTCATTTACTTCTGGAGTTATAACCATTTTAGTAAAATAGGCTCCTCCCACAACGTCCATTTTGGCGCCCCTTAGCGTCCGTAAATCGAAATTTCAACTTTTTTTCGATAATTATTAATCTTCAGACTCTAGAGAACATTTCTGCACTGGTTTGGTTCCGATCGGGCAAAAAACCACGGACTAGTTCGCAAAAGTAGGTTTTTGAAAAAAATCAAAATGGCGGAAAATCTATCATGACGGAAATGAAATCGGAGATATACGTTTTGTTCGTCAGGCGTCCAGCTTTCCAATGATATAAGACACTTGAGTCTACGACATACGGTCTAGGAGTTATGAGCAGTTTCGCGCTTTTGGTCGCTATAGCGCCACCTATGGGCCAATCGGGGTCATAATCTCTGAACCTCTCCTCGATTTTTGTACTACCATCTGGCAAAGTTTCAATGCTCTAGCCCCTACGGTTTGGGCTGCACGATGCGTTTTACGGCAGAGGAATAATAATAATAATAATAATTAAAGCTGCAAGCAGCATTTATCGGGGTTCAAGCAGTTAAGGCATTTAAGCACAAAAGCATCAAAAGTTATTAAGATTTATTTAATAAGCATGTAACCACTGACATAATAGATGGAAAAGACCATTTACAGCCAATACAGGCAATTTACCATGTGATATATATGGTTTTAAAGCTTTTTAACAGTTATAGCGCCACCTATGGTCCGATCTCCATAGAATTGTTTACTGTGACCTCAAATTGAACCCATACACATGTGTACTGAGTTTGGTGAAGATATCTCATTTACTTCTTGAGTTATAGCCATTTTAGTAAAATAGGCTCCTCCCACAACAATTTAGCATATTCTAGTATTATTTACTATGATTCTAGCATGATTTGCCATATTCTAGCATAATTTACCATGATATACTACATTCTAGTATGATTTACCATTGTTTACTGTGATTCAAGCATGGATTACCATAGTTTATCATGATTTATCATAGTTTACCATGATTTACCATGTTCTAGCATGATTTACCATGATATACCACATTCTAACATGATTTACCATAGTTTATTATGATTTATCATGGCTTACCATGATTTACCCTGTTCTAGCATAGTTTACCATGATTTACCATGTTCTAGCATGATGTACCATGATATACCATGTTCTAGAATGATGTACCAGTTCTAGAATGATGTACCAGGATTGTAGTATGATTTACCTTGATACACCACATTCTAGTATTATTTATTATGATTTACCATGTTTTTAGTGTGATTTACCATGATTTACCACATTGCTAGCAATTATGTGAAGTATCAGTAAAAATGAAGTGATAAACTCTGACAAAATATGATTGTGCTACAATAGTAATTGTTATATAAGTGATTTTTTAGTGTTTTATTGTTATATAAGTGATTTTTAGTGTCTAATGAATGCAAAAGCATATGTGAGTAGACTTCATTAATAAGTAGAATGGCCAGCAGAGGGCAGTAGAAGACCACTTATTGGCTCACTTTCACTTTAAACTTCTTGATTTTCACCATTTTTCTGCACTAAAGCAAACCAGTTTTTCCATTTTAACTCCATAATGCATGTTTACACACACACACACACACACACACACACACACACACACACACACACACACACACACACACACACACACACACACACACACACACAAGACAAATGTTGTTGTTGTTTTTTCAATGCTATTGGGATATGTCATTATGAAAATATATTTGAATGGTCTATAAACATTTCACAAAGTCTTTGTAAGCTATTAATCAGATCATTCAGAATTTATTCAGAAACCTAAGACTACACACACACATTCTGTTGTAGATACAGACATTTGAAGTATATGATGTGATCAAACTGTTTACTGCAAATCTCCTTCAGGATTCACTTTCCTCAATGTGACAATTGTTAGTAGTAATACTTCAATAGATGAATTTGACTACATGTGATTGTAAATGTTAAAAGAGTTATTCTATAACGTCTAAATATGAATTCTACAACAATATGACAAAATGACTATTTTAAACAGCAGGGGGCAGTAGAATACCACTTATTGGCTTAATATGCCATTATATTCATATCATTTTCACCTTTTTAACTGTTATAGAGGCAAATTTTGACTGATCTGTCTGAAAAGGTTCATTTTTGTTTAGAGTGATATTTCACATGTTATGACTTGTTTTGAAGAAGCTCTGAGCATTCATTGAAGAGATATAGGCTTTCGGGGAGACTTGGTCAAGGCCACATTTTGAAGTGACCCTATTATAGCCATACAAATGAAGTAGTTCAACTTTTTCTGATAATTACTGATCTAGAGAGTCCAGAGAATTGTACTGCACTAGTTTTGAACATTATTATATGAAAATTATATGATTATAGATGGAAAAGACCATTTACAGCCAATACAGGCAATTTACCATAGGAAATATATGGTTTTAAAGTTTTTTAACAGTTATAGCGCCACCTATGGTCCGATCTCCATAACATTTCGCATGGTTATTAATGATGTTAGGTCACATACGCTCATCCAATTTTTGTGAAGTTCTGAGTTTTTTTATATATGATTTATAGGCTCTTTAGTGTATTTTGCCACACCCATTTTATAAATGACCCTATTACAGCCACCCAAATGCAAAAGTTCAACTTTTTTTCGATAATTATTGATCTAGAGAGTCCAGAGAATTGCCCTAGACTGGTCTGGTTCCGATCGGGCAAAAAACCTAGGACTAGTTCGCAAAAGTAGGTTTTTAACATATTCGCGAATAATTAATGAATGGTTTGATTGACATTAGTGGTTCTTGAGGCAAAGTTGTTGAGCATGAGCAGATCTATCTAATGATATGCATTTTGTGACAATAAGTGTAACACCACGTGATTACAGAGCCTTAAAACTCGTTTGTGCCAACTAGTGGCCGATTTCTTTCAAAATTCTTACAGACCTCTAGGGGCTTGAGCCGAACATGCCCACCGAGTTTCGTTCCGATCGGACTTCGTTAATAGGTGCTCAAACCTCATTTGCCAATGGCGGCCATGTTTTTCGAGATACGCCAATATCCTTTTAGACATACATGGCCCCTTGGGCCAAGACACTGCACACCAAATTTCAAGTCATTCGGAAAAACGGTCAGGTGTCTATACGTTTTTTTTATTTTATAGCGCCACCATGAGGCCAATCGACGCAATTTTTTTACTGTGACCTCAAATTGACCTCCTACATATGTTTACCAAGTTTGGTGAAGATATCTCATTTCGTTCACGAGTTATAACAATTTTAGTAAAACTGACTCCGCCTCCTTCGAACATTTTGGCACCCCGTAGCGACCATGAATCGAAATTTCAACTTTTTTTCGATAATTATTTATATTCAGACTCCAGAGAACATTTCTGCACTGGTTTGGTTCCGATCGGACAAAAAACCACAGACTAGTTCGCAAAAGTAGGTTTTTGACAAAATTCAAAATGGCGGAAAAATTTGCCAACCGGAAATGAAATCGGAGATATACGTTTTGTCCGTCTTGATCCAAGGATTATAGTGATATAAGACACTTGAGTCTACGACAAACCGTCTAGGAGTTATTAGCGATTTTATACTTTTGCTTACTATAGCGCCACCTATTGGCCAATCGGGGTCATAATTTGATAACCTCTCCTCGATTTTTGTACTACCTTCTGGCAAAGTCTCAAGTCTCCAGCACTTACGGTTTGGGCTGCACGATGCGTTTTACGGCAGAATAATAATAATAAAAATCAGGACAATTACAATAGGGTTTCAGCACTTCGTGCTTGAACCCCTAATAATAATTAAAGCTGCAAGCAGCATTTATCGGGGTTCAAGCAGTTAAGGCCTTTAAGGCATTTAAGCACAAAAGCATCAAAAGTTATTAAGATTTATTTAATAAGCATGTAACCACTGACATAATAGATGGAAAAGACCATTTACAGCCAATACAGGCAATTTACCATGTGATATATATGGTTTTAAAGCTTTTTTAACAGTTATAGCGCCACCTATGGTCCGATCTCCATAGAATTGTTTACTGTGACCTCAAATTGAACCCATACACATGTGTACTGAGTTTGGTGAAGATATCTCATTTACTTCTTGAGTTATAGCCATTTTAGTAAAATAGGCTCCTCCCACAACAATTTAGCATATTCTAGTATTATTTACTATGATTCTAGCATGATTTGCCATATTCTAGCATAATTTACCATGATATACTACATTCTAGTATGATTTACCATTGTTTACTGTGATTCTAGCATGGATTACCATAGTTTATCATGATTTATCATAGTTTACCATGATTCATCATAGTTTACCATGATTCATCATAGTTTACCATGATTTACCCTGTTCTAGCATAGTTTACCATGATTTACCATGTTCTAGCATGATTTACCATGATATACCACATTCTAACATGATTTACCATAGTTTATTATGATTTATCATGGCTTACCATGATTTACCCTGTTCTAGCATAGTTTACCATGATTTACCATGTTCTAGCATGATGTACCATGATATACCATGTTCTAGAATGATGTACCAGGATTGTAGTATGATTTACCTTGATACACCACATTCTAGTATTATTTATTATGATTTACCATGTTTTTAGTGTAATTTACCATGATTTACCACATTGCTAGCAATTATGTGAAGTATCAGTAAAAATGAAGTGATCAACTCTGACAAAATATGATTGTGCTACAATAGTAATTGTTATATAAGTGATTTTTTTTGTGTTTTATTGTTATATAAGTGATTTTTAGTGTCTAATGAATGCAAAAGCATATGTGAGTAGACTTCATTAATAAGTAGAATGGCCAGCAGAGGGCAGTAGAAGACCACATATTGGCTCACTTTCACTTTAAACTTCTTGATTTTCACCATTTTTCTGCACTAAAGCAAACCAGTTTTTCCATTTTAACTCCATAATGCATGTTTACACACACACACACACACACACACACACACACACACGCACGCACGCACGCACGCACGCACGCACGCACGCACGCACACACACACACACACACACACACAAAGACAAATGTTGTTGTTGTTATTTCAATGCTATTGGGATATGTCATTATGAAAATATATTTGAATGGTCTATAAACATTTCACAAAGTCTTTGCAAGCTATTAATCAGATGATTCAGAATTTATTCAGAAACCTAAGACTACACACACACATTATGTTGTAGATGCAGACATTTGAAATGTATGATGTGATCAAACTGTCAATACTAATACTTTAACAGATGGATTTTGACTAAATGTAATTGTAAATGTTAAAATAGTGATTTTATAAAGTCTAAATATAAATTATAGAACAATATGACAAAATGACTATTTTGAACAGCAGGGGGCAGTAAAATACCACTTATTGGCTTAACATGCCATTATAATCATATCATTTTCACCTTTTTAACTGTTATAGAGGCAAATTTTGTCTGATCTGTCTGAAAATTTTCATGCATGTTCAGAGTGATATTTCACATGTTCTGACTTGTTTTTAAGAAGGTCTGAGTCATTCATTAAAGAGATATAGGCTTTCGGGGACACTTGGTAAAGGCTACATTTTGAAGTGAACCTATTATAGCTATCCAAATGAAGTAGTTCAACTTTTTCTGACAATTATTGATCTAGTGAGTCCAGAGAATTGTATTGCACTAGTTTTGAACATTATGATGTGAAAATTATATGATCAGACATGGAAAAGACCATTTACAGCCAATACAGGCAGTTTACCATAGGAAATATATGGTTTTAAAGCTTTTTAACAGTTATAGCGCCAACTATTGTCCAATCTCCATAACATTTTGCAAGCTTGTTTGTGATGTTATGACACATATGCTCACCAATTTTTGTGAAGTTCTGAGTTTTCATTTAGGATTTATAGGCTTTTGAGTGTATTTTGCCACACCCATTTTATAAATGACCCTATTACAGCCATACAAATACAAAAGTTCAACTTTTTTTTGATAATTATTGATCTAGAGAGTCCATAGAATTGTCCTAGACTGGTCTGGTTCCGATCGGGCGAAAAACCAGGGACTAGTTCGCAAAAGTAGGTTTTTAACATATTCATGAATATTTAATGAACGGTTTGATTGACAGCAATGGTTCTAGAGGCAAAGTTGTTCAGCATGAGCAGATCTATCAAATGATATGCATTTTGTGACAATATATCTAACACCACGTGATTACAGAGCCATAAAACTCGTTAGCGCCAACTAGTGGCCGATTTCTTTCAAAATTCTTACAGACCTCTAGGGCCATGAGTCGAACATGCCCACCGAGTTTCGTTCCGATCGGCCTCCGTTAACCTTGTCTAATAGGTGCTCAACTTCATTGGCCAATGGCGGCCATGTTTTTTGAGATACACCAATGTCCTCATAGACATACATGGCACCTTGGACCAAGACACTGCATACCAATTTTCAAGTCAATCGGACTAACGGTCAGGTGGTTATAGCCTGTTTTATGTTTTTTTCATGTTATAGCGCCACCATGTGGCCAATCGCCGCGATTTTTTTACCGTGACCTCAGATTGACCTCTTACATATGTGTACCAAGTTTGGTGAAAATACCTCATTTACTTCTGGAGTTATAGCCATTTTAGTAAAATAGGCTCCGCCCACAACGTTAATTTTGCGCCCCCTAGCGACCCTGAATCGAAATTTCAACTTTTTTTCGATAATTATTGATCTTCAGTCTCCAGAGAACAATTCTGCACTGGTTTGGTTCCGATCGAGCAAAAAACCAGGGACTAGTTCGCAAAAGTAGGTTTTCGACAAAATTCAAAATGGCGGAAAATCTATCATGACGGAAATGAAATCGGAGATATACGTTTTGTTCGTCAGACGACCAGCTTTCCAATGATATAAGACACTTGTGTCTACGACATACGGTCCAGGAGTTATGACCACTTTCGCGCTTTTGGTTGTTATAGCGCCACCTATGGGCCAATCGAGGTCATAATTTGATAACCTCTCCTCGATTTTTGTACTACCATCTGGCAAAGTTTCAAAGCTCTAGCCCTTACGGTTTGGGCTGCACGATGCGTTTTACGGCGGAATAATAATAATAATTAAAGCTGCAAGCAGCATTTATCGGGGTTCAAGCAGTTAAGGCGTTTAAGGTTTTTAAGCACAAAAGCATCAAAAGTCATTAAGATTTATTTAGCAAGCATGTAACCACTGACATAATAGATTGGAAAAGACCATTTACAGCCAATACAGGCAATTTACCATGGGATATATATGGTTTTAAAGCTTTTTAACAGTTATAGCGCCACCTATGGTCCGATCTCCATAAAATTGTTTATTGTGACCTCAAATTGAACCCATACACATGTGTACTGAGTTTGGTGAAGATATCTCATTTACTTCTTGAGTTATAGCCATTTTAGTAAAATAGGCTCCTCCCACAAAAATTGACCACATTCTAGTATTATTTACTATGATTCTAGTTTACCATAGTTTATCATGATTTATCATAGCTTTCCATGATTTACCATGTTAATTGTCAATAGTAATTGTTATATAAGTGATTTTTAGTGTCTTATTGTTATATAAGTGATTTTTAGAGTCTAATGAATGCAAAAGCATATGTGAGTAGACTTCATTAATAAGTAGAATGACCAGCAGAGGGCAGTAGAAGACCACATATTGGCTCACTTTTACTTCAGACTTCTTGATTTTCACCATTTTTCTGCACTAAAGCAAAACAGTTTTTCCATTTTAACTCCATAATGCATGTTTACACACACACACACACACACACACACACACACACACACACACACACACACACACACACACACACAGACAAAGACAAATGTTGTTATTTTTTCAATGCTATTGGGATATGTCATTATATAAAATATTATTTGAATGGTCTATAAACATTTCACAAAGTCTTTGTAAGCTATTAATCAGATGATTCAGAATTTATTCAGAAACCTAAGACTACACACACACATTATGTTGTAGATACAGACGTTTGAAATATATGATGTGATCAAACTGTCAATACTAATACTTTAACAGATGGATTTTGACTAAATGTAATTGTAAATGTCAAAATAGTGATTTTATAAAGTCTAAATATAAATTATAGAACAATATGACAAAATGACTATTTTAAACAGCAGGGGGCAGTAAAATACCACTTATTGGCTTAATATACCATTATATTCATATCATTTTCACCTTTTTAACTGTTATAGAGGCAAATTTTGTCCGATCTGTCTGAAAATTTCCATGCATGTTCAGAGTGATATTTCACATGTTCTGACTTGTTTTTAAGAAGGTTTGAACATTCATTAAAGAGATATAGGCTTTCGGGGACACTTGGTAAAGGCCACATTTTGAAGTGAACCTATTATAGCTATCCAAATGAAGTAGTTCAACTTTTTCTGACAACTATTGTTCTAGTGAGTCCAGAGAATGGTTATGCACTAGTTTTGAACATTATGATATGAAAATTATATGATCAGACATGGAAAAGACCATTTACAGCCAATACAGGCAGTTTACCATAGGAAATATATGGTTTTAAAGTCTTTTAACAGTTATAGCGCCAACTATTGTCCGATCTCCATAAAATTTTGCAAGCTTGTTTGTGATGTTATGACACATATGCTCACCAATTTTTGTGAAGTTCTGAGTTTTCATTTAGGATTTATAGGCTTTTTAGTGTATTTTGCCACGCCCATTTTATAAATGACCCTATTACAGCCATACAGATACAAAAGTTAAACTTTTTTTTGATAATTATTGATCTAGAGAGTCCATAGAATTGTCCTAGACTGGTCTGGTTCCGATCGGGCGAAAAACCAGGGACTAGTTCGCAAAAGTAGGTTTTTAACATATTCATGAATATTTAATGAACGGTTTGATTGACAGCAATGGTTCTAGAGGCAAAGTTGTTCAGCATGAGCAGGTCTATCAAATGATATGCATTTTGTGACAATATGTGTAACACCACGTGATTACAGAGCCATAAAACTCGTTAGCGCCAACTAGTGGCCGATTTCTTTCAAAATTCTTACAGACCTCTAGGGCCATGAGTCGAACATGCCCACCGAGTTTCGTTCCGATCGGCCTCCGTTAACCTTGTCTAATAGGTGCTCAACTTCATTGGCCAATGGCGGCCATGTTTTTTGAGATACACCAATGTCCTCATAGACATACATGGCACCTTGGACCAAGACACTGCATACCAATTTTCAAGTCAATCGGACTAACGGTCAGGTGGTTATAGCCTGTTTTATGTTTTTTTCCTTTTATAGCGCCACCATGTGGCCAATCGCCGCGATTTTTTTACCGTGACCTCAGATTGACCTCTTACACATGTGTACCAAGTTTGGTTAAAATACCTCTTTTACTTCTGGAGTTATAGCCATTTTAGTAAAATAGGCTCCTCCCACAACGTTAATTTTGCACCCCCTAGCGACCGTGAATCGAAATTTCAACTTTTTTTCGATAATTATTGAACTTCAGACTCCAGAGAACAATTCTGCACTGGTTTGGTTCCGATCGGGCGAAAAACCAGGGACTAGTTCGCAAAAGTAGATTTTCGACAAAATTCAAAATGGCGGAAAATCTATCATGGCGGAAATAAAATCGGAGATATACGTTTTGTTCGTCAGGCGTCCAGCTTTCCAATGATATAAGACACTTGAGTCTACGACATACGGTCTAGGAGTTATGAGCAGTTTCGCGCTTTTGGTTGCTATAGCGCCACCTATGGGCCAATCGGGGTCATAATTTGATAACCTCTCCTCGATTTTTGTACTACCATATGGCAAAGTTTCAAAGCTCTAGCCCTTACGGTTTGGGCTGCACGATGCGTTTTACGGCGGAATAATAATAATAATAATAATTAAAGCTGCAAGCAGCATTTATCGGGGTTCAAGCATTTAAGGCCTTTAAGGCATTTAAGCATTCAAGACATTAAGATTTATTTAGAAAGCTTTTAACCACTGAAATAATAGATTGAAAAGTCCATTTACAGCCAATACAGGCAATTTACCATTGCTTTTTAACAGTTATAGCGCCAACTATCATCCGATCTACATACAATTTTGCATGCTTATTTAGAATGTTATGGCACATATGTTCACCAATTTTCGTGATGTTCTGAGTTTTTGTTTAGGATTTATAGGCTTTTGTTTGCATTTTGCCACGCCCATTTTCTTTATGACCCAATTATACCCATGCGAAAAATGCAAAAGTTCAACTTTTTTTGATAATTATTGATCTAAAGATTCCAGAGAATTGTCCTAGACTCGTTTGGTTCCGATCGGGCAAAAAACCAGGGACTAGTTCGCAAAAGTAGGTTTTTAACATATTCGTGAATAATTAATAAACTGTTTGATTGACAGCAATGGTTCTAGAGGCAAAGTTGTTCAGCATGAGCAGGTCTATCAAATGATATGCATTTTGTGATGATAAGTGTAACACCACGTGATTACAGAGCCATAAAACTCGTTAGCGCCAACTAGTGGCCGATTTCTTTCAAAATTCTTACAGACCTCTAGGGCCATGAGTCGAACATGCCCACCGAGTTTTGTTCCGATCGGCCTCCGTTAACCTTGTCTAATAGGTGCTCAAACTTCATTGGCCGATGGCGGCCATGTTTTTTGAGATACACCAAGGTCCTCATAGATGTACATGACAGCTTGGACCAAGACACTGCATACCAATTTTCAAGTCAATCGGACTAACGGTCAGGTGGTTACAGCCTGATTTATGTTTTTTTCATGTTATAGCGCCACCATGTGGCCAATCGCCGAAATCTTTTTACTATGACCTCAGATTGACCTCTTACACAGGTGTACCGAGTTTGGTGAATATACCTCATTTACTTCTGGAGTTATAGCCATTTTAGTAAAATAGGCTCCGCCTTCTTCAAACATTTTGGCGCCCCTTAGCGACCGTCAATCGAAATTTCAACTTTTTTTCGATAATTATTGATATTCTGACTCCAGAGAACATTTCTGCACTGGTTTGGTTCCGATCGGACACAAAACCAGGGACTAGTTCGCAAAAGTAGGTTTTGGACATAATTCAAAATGGCGGAAAATTTGCATACCGGAAATGAAATCCTTGAGGCCTTTTTTGTTCGGCTTGACCCAAGGATTCCAATGATATAAGACACTTGAGTCTGTGACAAACGGTTAATGAGATTTAAGCAAAAATATGATTTTTTTTTGTTTTTTGCACTGTAGCGCCACCTATGGGCCAATCGGGGTCATATTTTGATAACCTCTCCTCGATTTTTGTACTACCATCTGGCAAAGTTTCAAGTCTCTAGCACTTACGGTTTGGGCTGCACGATGCGTTTTACGGCAGAAGAAAAATAATAATAATAAAAATCAGTACAATTACAATAGGGTTTCAGCACTTCGTGCTTGAACCCCTAATAATAAAAATCAGCACAATTACAATAGGGTTTCAGCACTTCGTGCTTGAACCCCTAATTAAAGCTGCAAGCAGCATTTATCGGGGTTCAAGCAGTTAAGGCCTTTAAGGCATTTAAGCACAAAAGCATCAAAAGTTATTAAGATTTATTTAGCAAGCTTGTAACCACTGACATAATAGATGGAAAAGACCATTTACAGCCAATACAGGCAATTTACCATGGGATATATATGGTTTTAAAGCTTTTTAACAGTTATAGCGCCAGCTATGGTCCGATCTCCATAAAATTGTTTACTGTGACCTCAAATTGAACCCATACACATGTGTACTGAGTTTGGTGAAGATATCTCATTTACTTCTTGAGTTATAGCCATTTTAGTAAAATAGGCTCCTCCCACAACAATTTAGCACATTCTAGTATTATTTACTATGATTCTAGCATGATTTGCCATATTCTAGCATAATTTACCATGATATACTACATTCTAGTATGATTTACCATTGTTTACTGTGATTCTAGCATGGATTACCATAGTTTATCATGATTTATCATAGTTTACAATGATTTATCATAGTTTACCATGATTTACCCTGTTCTAGCATAGTTTACCATGATTTACCATGTTCTAGCATGATTTACCATGATATACCACATTATAACATGATTTACCATAGTTTATTATGATTTATCATGGCTTACCATGATTTACCCTGTTCTAGCATAGTTTATCATGATTTACCATGTTCTAGCATGATGTACCATGATATACCATGTTCTAGAATGATGTACCAGGATTGTAGAATGATTTACCTTGATACACCACATTCTAGTATTATTTATTATGATTTCCATGTTTTTAGTGTGATTTAACCATGATTTACCACATTGCTAGCAATTCTGTGAAGTATCAGTAAAAATGAAGTGATAAACTCTGACAAAATATGATTGTGCTACAATAGTAATTGTTATATAAGTGATTTTTTAGTGTTTTATTGTTATATAAGTGATTTTTAGTGTCTAATGAATGCAAAAGCATATGTGAGTAGACTTCATTAATAAGTAAAATGGCCAGCAGAGGGCAGTAGAAGACCACATATTGGCTCACTTTCACTTTAAACTTCTTGATTTTCACCATTTTTCTGCACTAAAGCAAACCAGTTTTTCCATTTTAACTCCATAATGCGTGTTTACACACACACACACACACACACACACACACACACACAAAGACAAGTGTTGTTGTTTTTTCAATGCTATTGGGATGTCATTATGAATGGTCTATAAACATTTCACAAAGTCTTTGTAAGCTATTAATCAGATGATTCAGAATTTATTCAGAAACCTAAGACTACACACACACATTATGTTGTAGATGCAGACATTTGAAATGTATGATGTGATCAAACTGTCAATACTAATACTTTAACAGATGGATTTTGACTAAATGTAATTGTAAATGTTAAAATAGTGATTTTATAAAGTCTAAATATAAATTATAGAACAATATGACAAAATGAATATTTTGAACAGCAGGGGGCAGTAAAATACCACTTATTGGCTTAACATGCCATTATAATCATATCATTTTCACCTTTTTAACTGTTATAGAGGCAAATTTTGTCTGATCTGTCTGAAAATTTTCATGCATGTTCAGAGTGATATTTCACATGTTCTGACTTGTTTTTAAGAAGGTCTGAGTCATTCATTAAAGAGATATAGGCTTTCGGGGACACTTGGTAAAGGCTACATTTTGAAGTGACCCTATTATAGCTATCCAAATGAAGTAGTTCAACTTTTTCTGACAATTATTGATCTAGTGAGTCCAGAGAATTGTATTGCACTAGTTTTGAACATTATGATATGAAAATTATATGATCAGAGATGGAAAAGACCATTTACAGCCAATACAGGCAACATACCATAGGAAATATATGGTTTTAAAGCTTTTTAACAGTTATAGCGCCACCTATCGTCCGATCTCCATAAAATTTTGCATGCTTGTTAATGATGTTATGACACATAGGCTGACCAATTTTTGTGAAGTTCTGAGTTTTCATTTAGGATTTATAGGCTTTTGAGTGTATTTTGCCACACCCATTTTATAAATGACCCTATTACAGCCATACAAATGCAAAAGTTCAACTTGTTTTTGATAATTATTGATCTAGAGAGTCCAGAGAATTGTCCTAGACTGGTCTGGTTCCGATCGGGCGAAAAACCTAGGACTAGTTCGCAAAAGTAGGTTTTAGACATATTCGTGAATATTTAATGAACGGTTTGATTGACAGCAATGGTTCTTGAGGCAAAGTTGTTCAGCATGAGCAGATCTATCAAATGATATGCATATTGTGTGAATGAGTGTAACACCACGTGATTACAGAGCCATAAAACTCGTTAGCGCCAACTAGTGGCCGATTTCTTTCAAAATTCTTACAGACCTCTAGGGCCATGAGACGAACATGCCCATCGAGTTTCGTTCCGATCGGCCTCCGTTAACCTTGTCTAATCGGTGCTCAAACTTCATTGGCCGATGGCGGCCATGTTTTTTGAGATACGCCAATGTCCTCATAGACATACATGGCACCTTGGACCAAGACACTGCATACCAATTTTCAAGTCAATCGGACTAACGGTCAGGTGGTTATAGCCTGTTTTATGTTTTTTTCATGTTATAGCGCCACCATGTGGCCAATCGCCGCGATTTTTTTACCGTGACCTCAGATTGACCTCTTACACATGTGTACCAAGTTTGGTTAAAATACCTCTTTTACTTCTGGAGTTATAGTCATTTTAGTAAAATAGGCTCCTCCCACAACGTTAATTTTGCACCCCCTAGCGACCGTGAATCGAAATTTCAACTTTTTTTCGATAATTATTGATCTTCAGACTCCAGAGAACAATTCTGCACTGGTTTGGTTCCGATCGGGCGAAAAACCAGGGACTAGTTCGCAAAAGTAGATTTTCGACAAAATTCAAAATGGCGGAAAATCTATCATGGCGAAAATAAAATCGGAGATATAAGTTTTGTTCGTCAGGCGTCCAGCTTTCCAATGATATAAGACACTTGAGTCTAGGACTTACGGTCTAGGAGTTATGAGCAGTTTCGCGCTTTTGGTTGCTATAGCGCCACCTATGGGCCAATCGGGGTCATAATTTAATAACCTCTCCTCGATTTTTGTACTACCATATGGCAAAGTTTCAAAGCTCTAGCCCTTACGGTTTGGGCTGCACGATGCGTTTTACGGCGGAATAATAATAATAATAATAATAATAATTAAAGCTGCAAGCAGCATTTATCGGGGTTCAAGCATTTAAGGCCTTTAAGCACATAAGCATTTAAGACATTAAGTTTTATTTAGAAAGCTTTTAACCACTGAAATAATAGATGGAAAAGTCCATTTACAGCCAATACAGGCAATTTACCATAGGAAATATATGGTTTTCAAACCTTTTTAACAGTTATAGCGCCACCTATGGTCCGATCAACATGAAATTTGGCATGCTTGTTTAGAATATTATGGCACATATGCTCACCAATTTTCGTGAAGTTCTGAGTTTTCGTTTAGGATTTATAAGCTTTTGAGTGCATTTTGCCACGCCCATTTTCTTTATGACCCAATTATAGCCATACGAAAAATTCAAAAGTTCAACTTTTTTTCGATAATTATTGATCTAGAGCGTCCAGAGAATTGTCCTAGACTGGTCTGGTTCCGATCGGGCGAAAAACCAGGGACTAGTTCGCAAAAGTAGGTTTTTAACATATTCGCGAATAATTAATGAACGATTTGATTGACAGCTATGGTTCTAGAGGCAATGTTGTTCAGCATGAGCAGATCTATCAAATGATATGCATTTTGTGACAATAAGTGTAACACCACGTGATTACAGAGTCATAAAACTCGTTAGCGCCAACTAGTGGCCGATTTCTTTCAAAATTCTTACAGACCTCTAGGGCTATGAGTTGAACATGCCCATCGAGTTTCGTTCCGATCGGCCTCCGTTAACCTTGTCTAATAGGTGCTCAAATTTCATTGGCCGATGGCGGCCATGTTTTTTGAGATACACCAATGTCCTCATAGACATACATGACACCTTGGGCCAAGACACTGCATACCAATTTTCAAGTCAATCGGACTAACGGTCAGGTGGTTAAAGCCTGTTTTATGTTTTTTTCAAGTTATAGCGCCACCATGTGGCCAATCGCCGCGATTTTTTTACTGTGACCTCAGATTGACCTCTTACACATGTGTACCGAGTTTGGTGAAGATACCTCATTTACTTCTGGAGTTAATGCCATTTTAGTAAAATAGGCCCCTCCCACAACGTACGTTTTGGCGCCCCTTAGCGTCCGTGAATCGAAATTTCAACTTTTTTTCGATAATTATTGATATTCAGACTCCAGAGAACATTTCTGTACTGGTTTGGTTCCGATCGGGCGAAAAACCTAGGACTAGTTCGCAAAAGTAGGTTTTTGGCAAAATTCAAAATGGCGGAAAATCTATCATGGCGGAAATGAAATCGGAGATATACGTTTTGTTCATCAGGCATCCAGCTTCCCAATGATATAAGACACTTGAGTCTACGACATACGGTCTAGGAGTTCTGAGCAGTTTCGCGCTTTTGGTTGCTGTAGCGCCACCTATGGGCCGATTTGGCTAAGTCCGTGTATCTGAGTAGCGAGCAATACTACTACCATTTGACCAAGTATCACGTCTCTAGGCCTTACGGTTTTGGCTGCACGATGCGTTTTAGGGAAGAATAATAATAATAATAAAAATCAGGGCAATTACAATAGGGTTTCAGCACTTCGTGCTTGAACCCCTAAAAATCAGCACAATTACAATAGGGTTTCAGCACTTCGTGCTTGAACCCCTAATAATTAAAGCTGCAAGCAGCATTTATCGGGGTTCAAGCGATTAAGGCGTTTAAGGTTTTTAAGCACAAAAGCATCAAAAGTTATTAAGTTTTATTTAGCAAGCATGTAACCACTGACATCATAGATGGAAAATACCATGTTTTAGCATGTTTTATCATGTTATAACACATTCTAGCATGATTTACCATGGTTTACCATGATTTACCATGGTTTACCATGATTTACCCTGTTCTAGCATAGTTTACCATGAATTTATCTTAGTTTACCTTGATTTACCATGTTCTAGCATGATTTACCATGATATACCACATTCTAGCATGATTTACCATAGTTTATCATGATTTACCATGGTTTACCATGATTTACCCTGTTCTAGCATAGTTTACCATGAATTTATCTTAGTTTACCTTGATTTACCATGTTCTAGCATGATTTACCATGATATACCACATTCTAGCATGATTTACCATAGTTTATCATGATTTACGATGGTTTACCATGATTTGCCCTGTTCTAGCATAGTTTACCATGAATTTATCTTAGTTTACCTTGATTTACCATGTTCTAGCATGATTTACCATGATATACCACATTCTAGCATGATTTACCATAGTTTATCATGCATTAACCATAGTTTATCATGATTTACCATGGTTTATCATGATTTACCCTGTTCTAGCATGATTTACTATTATATACCACGTTCTAGAATGATTTACCAGGATTCTAGCATGATTTACCTTGATACACCACATTTTAGTATTATTTACTATAATTTACCATGTTTCTAGCGTGATTTACCATGATTTACCACATTACTAGCCATTATGTGAAGTGTCAGTGCAAATGACAAAATATGATTTTGTTATAATAGTTATTGTTATATAAGTGATTTTTTAGTGTCCAAGTATTAATGTGAGCACATGTGAAAAGACTTCATTCATCCGTAGAATGGCCAGCAGAGGGCAGTAGAAGACCACTTATTGGCTCACTTTCACTTTAAATTTCATTATTTTCACCAGTTTTCTGCACTAAAGCAAACCAGTGTTTCCATGTTAACTCAATAATGCATGCTCTCTCTCTCTCACACACACACACACACACACACACACACACACACACACACACACACACACACACACACACACAAAGACAAATGTTGTTGTTGTTGTTGTTGTTGTTGTTTTTTCAATACTATTGGGATATGCCATTATGAAAATATATTTATATTTATATATATTTATATCTATAAACATTTCACAAAGTCTTTGTAAGCTATTAATCAGATGATTCAGAATTTATACAGAAACCTAAGACTACACACACACATTATGTTGTAGATACAGACATTTGAACTATATGATGTGATCAAACTGTCAATACTAATACTTTAACAGATGGATTTTGACTAAATGTAATTGTAAATGTTAAAATAGTGATTTTATAAAGTCTAAATATAAATTATAGAACAATATGACAACATGACTATTTTAAACAGCAGGGGGCAGTAAAATATCACTTATTGGCTTAATATGCCATTATATTCATATCATTTTCACTTTTTTAACTGTTATAGAGGCAAATTTTTTCAGATCTGTCTGAAAATTTTCATGCATGTTCAGAGTGATATTTCACATGTTCTGACTTGTTTTTAAGAAGGTCTGAGCATTCATTAAAGAGATATAGGCTTTCGGGGACACTTGGTAAAGGCCACATTTTGAAGTGAACCTATTATAGCTATCCAAATGAAGTAGTTCAACTTTTTCTGACAATTATTGTTCTAGTAAGTACAGAGAATTGTATTGCACTAGTTTTGAACATTATGTTATGAAAATTGTATGATCAGAGATGGAAAAGACCATTTACAGCCAATACAGGCAGTTTACCATAGGAAATATATGGTTTTAAAGCCTTTTAACTGTTATAGCGCCACCTTTGGTCCGATCTCCATAAAATTTTGCATGCTTGTTTGTGATGTTATGTCACATATGCTCACCGATTTTTGTGAAGTTCTGAGTTTTCATTTAGTATTTATAGGCTTTTTAGTGTATTTTGCCACGCCCATTTTATAAATGATCCTATTACAGCCATCCAAATGCAAAAGTTCAACTTTTTTTTGATAATTATTGATCTAGAGAGTCCAGAGAATTGTCCTAGACTGGTCTGGTTCCGATCGGGCAAAAAACCTAGGACTAGTTCGCAAAAGTAGGTTTTAAACATATTCGTGAATATTTAATGAACGGTTTGATTGACAGAAATGGTTCTTGAGGCAAAGTTGTTCAGCATGAGCAGATATATCAAATGATATGCATTTTGTTACGATAAGTGTAACACCACGTGATTACAGAGCCAAAAAACTCGTTAGCGCCAACTAGTGGCCGATTTCTTTCAAAATTCATACAGACCTCTAGGGCCATGAGTCGAACATGCCCATCGAGTTTCGTTCCGATCGGCCTCCGTTAACCTTGTCTAATAGGTGCTCAACTTCATTGGCCAATGGCGGCCATGTTTTTTGAGATACGCCAATGTCCTCATAGACATACATGGCACCTTGGACCAAGACACTGCATACCAATTTTCAAGTCAATCGGACTAACGGTCAGGTGGTTATAGCCCTTTTCATGTTTTTTTCATGTTATAGCGCCACCTAGTGTTCAATCGTCACGATTTTTTTACTGTGACCCCAGAATGAACCCATACACATGTGTACCGAGTTTGGTGAAGCTATCTTATTTACTTTTTAAGTTATAGCCATTTTAGTAAAATAGGCTCCTCCCACAACGATTATTTTGCGCCCCCTAGCGTCCATGAATCGAAATTTCAACATTTGTTCGATAATTATTGATCTTCAGACTCCAGAGAACATTTCTGCACTGGTTTGGTTCCGATCGGGCAAAAAACCAGGGACTAGTTCGCAAAAGTAGATTTTCGACAAAATTCAAAATGGCGGAAAATCTATCATGACGGAAATGAAATCGGAGATATACGTTTTGTTCGTCAGGCGTCCAGCTTTCCAATGATATAAGACACTTGAGCCTACGACATACGGTCTAGGAGTTATGAGCAGTTTTGCGCTTTTGGTTGCTATAGCGCCACCTATGGGCCAATCGGGGTCATAATCTCTGAACCTCTCCTCGATTTTTGTACTACCATCTGGCAAAGTTTCAATGCTCTAGCCCTTACGGTTTGGGCTGTACGATGCGTTTTACGGCAGAATAATAATAATAATAATAATTAAAGCTGCAAGCAGCATTTATCGGGGTTCAAGCAATTAAGGCCTTTAAGGCCTTAAAGCACAAAAGCATCAAAAGCTATTAAGTTTTATTTAGCAAGCATCTAACCACTGACATAATAGATGGAAAAGACCATTTTCAGCCAATACAGGCAATGTACCATAGGAAATACAGGGTTTTCAAAGCTTTTTAACAGTTATAGCGCCACCTATCTTCCGATCTACATGAAATTTTGCATGCTTCTTTAGAATGTTATGGTACATATGCTCACCAATTTTCGTGAAGTTCTGAGTTTTCGTTTAGGATTTATAGGCTTTTGAGTGCATTTTGCCACGCCCATTTTCTTTATGACCCAATATACCCATGCGAAAAATGCAAAAGTTCAACTTTTTTTTGATAATTATTGATTTTGAGATTCCATAGAATTGTCCTAGACTCGTTTGGTTCCGATCGGGCGAAAAACCTAGGACTAGTTCGCAAAAGTAGGTTTTTAACATAATTACAAATATTTAATGAACGGTTTGATTGACAGCAATGGTTCTTGAGGCAAAGTTGTTCAGCATGAGCAGATCTATCAAATGATATGCATTTTGTGACAATAAGTGTAAAACCACGTGATTACAGAGTCATAAAACTCGTTAGCGCCAACTAGTGGCCGTTTTCTTTCAAAATTCTTACAGACCTCTAGGGCCATGAGTCGAACATGCCCACCGAGTTTCGTTCCGATCGGCTTCCGTTAACCTTGTCTAATAGGTGCTCAAACTTCATTGGCCGATGGCGGCCATGTTTTTTGAGATACACCAATGTCCTCATACACATACATGACACCTTGGACCAAGACACTGCATACCAATTTTCAAGTCAATTGGACTAATGGTCAGGTGGTTATAGCCAGTTTTATGTTTTTTTCATGTTATAGCGCCACCATGTGGCCAATCGCCGCAATTTTTTTACTCTGACCTCAGATTGACCTCATAAATAATTGTACCGAGTTTGGTGAAGATACCTCATTTACTTCTGGAGTTATGGCCGTTTTAGTGAAATAGGCTCCTCCCACAACATACAATTTGGCGCCCCTTAGCGACCGTGAATCGAAATTTCAACTTTTTTTCGATAATTATTGATATTCAGACTCCAGAGAACATTTCTGCACTGGTTTGGTTCCGATCGGTCGAAAAACCTAGGACTAGTTTGCAAAAGTAGGTTTTTGACAAAATTCAAAATGGCGGAAAAATTTGCATACCGGAAATAAAATCGGAGATATACGTTTTGTTTGCCATGAGGTCTTGATTACATTGATATAAGACACTTGAGTCTACAACATACAGTCTAGGAGTTATGAGCAGTTTCGCGCTTTTGGTCGCTGTAGCGCCACCTATGGGCCGATTTGGCTAAGTCCGTGTATCTGAGTAGCGAGCAATACTACTACCATTTGACCAAGTATCACATCTCTAGGCCTTACGGTTTTGGCTGCACGATGCGTTTTAGGGAAGAATAATAATAATAATAAAAATCAGGGCAATTACAATAGGGTTTCAGCACTTCGTGCTTGAACCCCTAATTAAAGCTGCAAGCAGCATTTATCGGGGTTCAAGCAGTTAAGGCGTTTAAGGTTTTTAAGCACAAAAGCATCAAAAGTCATTAAGATTTATTTAGCAAGCATGTAACCACTGACATAATAGATTGGAAAAGACCATTTACAGCCAATACAGGCAATTTACCATGGGATATATATGGTTTTAAAGCTTTTTAACAGTTATAGCGCCACCTATGGTCCGATCTCCATAAAATTGTTTATTGTGACCTCAAATTGAACCCATACACATGTGTACTGAGTTTGGTGAAGATATCTCATTTACTTCTTGAGTTATAGCCATTTTAGTAAAATAGGCTCCTCCCACAAAAATTGACCACATTCTAGTATTATTTACTATGATTCTAGTTTACCATAGTTTATCATGATTTATCATAGCTTTCCATGATTTACCATGTTAATTGTCAATAGTAATTGTTATATAAGTGATTTTTAGTGTCTTATTGTTATATAAGTGATTTTTAGAGTCTAATGAATGCAAAAGCATATGTGAGTAGACTTCATTAATAAGTAGAATGACCAGCAGAGGGCAGTAGAAGACCACATATTGGCTCACTTTTACTTCAGACTTCTTGATTTTCACCATTTTTCTGCACTAAAGCAAAACAGTTTTTCCATTTTAACTCCATAATGCATGTTTACACACACACACACACACACACACACACACACACACACACACACAAAGACAAAGACAAATGTTGTTATTTTTTCAATGCTATTGGGATATGTCATTATATAAAATATTATTTGAATGGTCTATAAACATTTCACAAAGTCTTTGTAAGCTATTAATCAGATGATTCAGAATTTATTCAGAAACCTAAGACTACACACACACATTATGTTGTAGATACAGACGTTTGAAATATATGATGTGATCAAACTGTCAATACTAATACTTTAACAGATGGATTTTGACTAAATGTAATTGTAAATGTCAAAATAGTGATTTTATAAAGTCTAAATATAAATTATAGAACAATATGACAAAATGACTATTTTAAACAGCAGGGGGCAGTAAAATACCACTTATTGGCTTAATATACCATTATATTCATATCATTTTCACCTTTTTAACTGTTATAGAGGCAAATTTTGTCCGATCTGTCTGAAAATTTCCATGCATGTTCAGAGTGATATTTCACATGTTCTGACTTGTTTTTAAGAAGGTTTGAACATTCATTAAAGAGATATAGGCTTTCGGGGACACTTGGTAAAGGCCACATTTTGAAGTGAACCTATTATAGCTATCCAAATGAAGTAGTTCAACTTTTTCTGACAACTATTGTTCTAGTGAGTCCAGAGAATGGTTATGCACTAGTTTTTAACATTATGATATGAAAATTATATGATCAGACATGGAAAAGACCATTTACAGCCAATACAGGCAGTTTACCATAGGAAATATATGGTTTTAAAGCCTTTTAACAGTTATAGCGCCAACTATTGTCCGATCTCCATAAAATTTTGCAAGCTTGTTTGTGATGTTATGACACATATGCTCACCAATTTTTGTGAAGTTCTGAGTTTTCATTTAGGATTTATAGGCTTTTTAGTGTATTTTGCCACGCCCATTTTATAAATGACCCTATTACAGCCATACAAATACAAAAGTTCAACTTTTTTTTGATAATTATTGATCTAGAGAGTCCATAGAATTGTCCTAGACTGGTCTGGTTCCGATCGGGCGAAAAACCAGGGACTAGTTCGCAAAAGTAGGTTTTTAACATATTCATGAATATTTAATGAACGGTTTGATTGACAGCAATGGTTCTAGAGGCAAAGTTGTTCAGCATGAGCAGATCTATCAAATGATATGCATTCTGTGACAATATGTGTAACACCACGTGATTACAGAGCCATAAAACTCGTTAGCGCCAACTAGTGGCCGATTTCTTTCAAAATTCTTACAGACCTCTAGGGCCATGAGTCGAACATGCCCACCGAGTTTCGTTCCGATCGGCCTCCGTTAACCTTGTCTAATAGGTGCTCAACTTCATTGGCCAATGGCGGCCATGTTTTTTGAGATACACCAATGTCCTCATAGACATACATGGCACCTTGGACCAAGACACTGCATACCAATTTTCAAGTCAATCGGACTAACGGTCAGGTGGTTATAGCCTGTTTTATGTTTTTTTCATGTTATAGCGCCACCATGTGGCCAATCGCCGCGATTTTTTTACCGTGACCTCAGATTGACCTCTTACACATGTGTACCAAGTTTGGTTAAAATACCTCTTTTACTTCTGGAGTTATAGCCATTTTAGTAAAATAGGCTCCTCCCACAACGTTAATTTTGCACCCCCTAGCAACCGTGAATCGAAATTTCAACTTTTTTTCGATAATTATTGAACTTCAGACTCCAGAGAACAATTCTGCACTGGTTTGGTTCCGATCGGGCGAAAAACCAGGGACTAGTTCGCAAAAGTAGATTTTCGACAAAATTCAAAATGGCGGAAAATCTATCATGCCGGAAATAAAATCGGAGATATACGTTTTGTTCGTCAGGCGTCCAGCTTTCCAATGATATAAGACACTTGAGTCTACGACATACGGTCTAGGAGTTATGAGCAGTTTCGCGCTTTTGGTTGCTATAGCGCCACCTATGGGCCAATCGGGGTCATAATTTGATAACCTCTCCTCGATTTTTTTACTACCATATGGCAAAGTTTCAAAGCTCTAGCCCTTACGGTTTGGGCTGCACGATGCGTTTTACGGCGGAATAATAATAATAATAATTAAAGCTGCAAGCAGCATTTATCGGGGTTCAAGCATTTAAGGCCTTTAAGCACATAGGCATTTAAGACATTAAGTTTTATTTAGAAAGCTTTTAACCACTGAAATAATAGATGGAAAAGTCCATTTACAGCCAATACAGGCAATTTACCATAGGAAATATATGGTTTTCAAACCTTTTTAACAGTTATAGCGCCACCTATGGTCCGATCAACATGAAATTTGGCATGCTTGTTTAGAATATTATGGCACATATGCTCACCAATTTTCGTGAAGTTCTGAGTTTTCGTTTAGGATTTATAAGCTTTTGAGTGCATTTTGCCACGCCCATTTTCTTTATGACCCAATTATAGCCATACGAAAAATTCAAAAGTTCAACTTTTTTTCGATAATTATTGATCTAGAGAGTCCAGAGAATTGTCCTAGACTGGTCTGGTTCCGATCGGGCGAAAAACCAGGGACTAGTTCGCAAAAGTAGGTTTTTAACATATTCGCGAATAATTAATGAACGATTTGATTGACAGCTATGGTTCTTGAGGCAATGTTGTTCAGCATGAGCAGATCTATCAAATGATATGCATTTTGTGACAATAAGTGTAACACCACGTGATTACAGAGCCGTAAAACTCGTTAGCGCCAACTAGTGGCCGATTTCTTTCAAAATTCTTACAGACCTTTAGGGCCATGAGCCGAACATGCCCATTGAGTTTCGTTCCGATCGGCCTCCGTTAACCTTGTCTAATAGGTGCTCAAACTTCGTTGGCCGATGGCGGCCATGTTTTTTGAGATACGCCAATGTCCTCATACACATACATGGCACCTTGGACCAAGACACTGCATACCAATTTTCAAGTCAATCGGACTAACGGTCAGGTGGTTATAGCCTGTTTTATGTTTTTTTCATTTTATAGCGCCACCATGAGGCCAATCGTCGCGATTTTTTTACTGTGACCCCAGAGTAAGCTCATACACATGTGTACCAAGTTTGGTGAAGATACCTCATTTACATCGGGAGTTATAGCCATTTTAGTAAAATAGGCCCCTCCCACAACGTACGTTTTGGCGCCACTTAGCGACCGTGAATCGAAATTTCCACTTTTTTTCGATAATTATTCATATTCAGTCTCCAGAGAACATTTCTGCACTAGTTTGGTTCCAATCGGGCAAAAAACCAGGGACTAGTTCGCAAAAGTAGATTTTTGACAAAATTCAAAATGGCGGAAAATCTATCATGGCGGAAATGAAATCGGAGATATACGTTTTGTTCGTCAGGCGTCCAGCTTTCCAATGATATAAGACACTTGAGTCTACGACATACGGTCTAGGAGTTATGAGCAGTTTCGCGCTTTTGTTTGTTATAGCGCCACCTATGGGCCAATCGGGGTCATAATCTCTGAACCTTTCCTCGATTTTTGTACTACCATCTGTCAAAGTTTCAAAGTTCCAGCTCTTACGGTTTGGGCTGCACGATGCGTTTTACGGCGGAATAATAATAATAATAATAATAAAAATCAGCACAATTACAATAGGGTTTCAGCACTTCGTGCTTGAACCCCTAATAATAATAATAATAATTAAAGCTGCAAGCAGCATTTATCGGGGTTCAAGCAGTTAAGGCCTTTAAGGCATTTAAGCACAAAAGCATCAAAAGTTATTAAGATTTATTTAGCAAGCATGTAACCACTGACATAATAGATGGAAAAGACCATTTACAGCCAATACAGGCAATTTGCCATGGGATATATATGGTTTTAAAGCTTTTTAACAGTTATAGCGCCACCTATGGTCCGATCTCCATAAAATTGTTTACTGTGACCTCAAATTGAACCCATACACATGTGTACTGAGTTTGGTGAAGATATCTCATTTACTTCTTGAGTTATAGCCATTTGAGTAAAATAGGCTCCTCCCACAACGATTTGCCACATTCTAGAATTATTTAATATGATTCTAGCATGATTTACTATCATATACCATGTTCCAGAATGATTTATTAGGATTCTAGCATGATTTACCTTGATACACCTCATTTCAGTATTATTTACTATGATTTACAATGTTTCTAGCATGATTAACCACATTACTAGCAATTATGTGAAGTGTCAGTGCAAATGAGGTGATGAACACTGACAAAATATTATTGTGTTATAATAGTTAGTTATATACGTGATTTTTAGTGTGTGTCCAAGTATGAATGCAAAAGCACATGTAAAATATTTCATTATTAAGTAGAATGGCCAGCAGAGGGCACTAGAAGACCACTTATTGGCTCACTTTCACTTTAAACCAGTTTTCTGCACTAAAGCAAACCAGTTTTTCCATGTTAACTCAATGCATGCTTACACACACACACACACACACACACACACACACACACACACACACACACACACACACAGCATAGTTAACCATGATTTACCATGATATACCACGTTCTAGTATTATTTACCAGGAGATAAACGACAATCTAGTATTATTTACTTTGATTTACCATGTTTCTAGCCTGATTTATCACATTACTAGCAATTATTTGAAGTGTCAGTGCAAATAAAGTGATTAACACTGACAAAATATGATTGTGTTATAATAGTTATTGCTATATAAGTGATTTTTTTAGTGTGTATTCAAGTATGAATGCAAGCACATGTTGAAATATTTCATTAATAAGTAGAATGGCCAGCAGAGGGCAGTAGAAGACCACTTATTGGCTCACTTTCACTTTAAACCAGTTTTCTGCACTAAAGCAAACCAGTTTATCCATGTTAACTCAATGCATGCTTACACACACACACACACACACACACACACACACACACACACACACACACACAGCATAGTTAACCATGATTTACCATGATTTACCACATTACTAGCAATTATTTGAAGTGTCAGTGCAAATAAAGTGATTAACACTGACAAAATATGATTGTGTTATAATAGTTATTGCTATATAAGTGATTTTTAGTGTGTGTTCAAGTATAAATGCAAGCACATGTGGAAAAATTTAATTAATAAGTAGAATGGCCAGCAGAGGGCAGTAGAAGACCACTTATTGGCTCACTTTCACTTTAAACCTCATGATTTTGACCAGTTTTCTGCACTAAAGCAAACCAGTGTTTCCATGTTAACTCAATAATGCATACTTGCTACATATGCTACACACAATAATGCTACACACACACACACACACACACACACACACACACACACACACACACACACACACAAATGTTTCAGTGATATTGGTGTCACATTCACCTTCATCACATTCACCTTCTGTCTTCATCACATTCACCATCTGTCGTCATCACCTGCACCTGCTCCTCATCACCCTCCTCATCATCACCTGCTCCTCATCATCATAACCGTCACCTGTTGTCCTTGTCTTGATCTGTGTATTTAAGTTCCCCTCTCATCCATTATCATTGTCGGTTATTGTTTGTGCACTAGCACTCTGTTATGTTTGTTTTCATGTTGGAAAATAAAACCTTTGTTATATTTGTACCACACACACACACACACACACACACACACACACACACACACACACACACACACACACACACACACACATCATTTATCATGATTTACCATGGCTGATACCAATACCAATATGAGAAAATGACTATTTTAAACAGCAGGGGGCAGTAAAATACCACTTATTGGCTTAACATGCCATTAATTCATATCATTTTCACCTTTTTAACTGTTATAGAGGCAAATTTTGTCCGATCTGTCTGAAAATTTTCATGCTTGTTCAGGGTGATATTTCACACGTTCTGACTTGTTTTTAAGAAGGTCTGAGCATTGATTAAAGAGATATAGGCTTTCGGGGACACTTGGTAAAGGCCAGATTTTGAAGTGAACCTATTATAGCTATCCAAATGAAGTAGTTCAACTTTTTCTGACAATTATTGATCTAGTGAGTCCAGAGAATTGTATTGCACTAGTTTTGAACATTATGATATGAAAATTATATGATCAGAGATGGAAAAGACCATTTACAGCCAATACAGGCAGTTTACCATAGGAAATATATGATTTTAAAGCTTTTTAACAGTTATAGCGCCAACTATCGTCCGATCTCCATAGAATTTTGCATGCTTGTTAATGATGTTATGACACATAGGCTGACCAATTTTTGTGAAGTTCTGAGTTTTTATTTAGGATTTATAGGCTTTTTAATGTATTTTGACACGCCCATTTTATAAATTACCCTATTACAGCCATCCAAATGCAAAAGTTCAACTTTTTTTTGATAATTATTGATCTAGAGAGTCCAGAGAATTGTCCTAGACTGGTCTGGTTCCGATCGGGCAAAAAACCTAGGACTAGTTCGCAAAAGTAGGTTTTTAACATATTAATGAATAATTAATGAACAGTTTGATTGACAGCAATGGTTCTTGAGGCAAAGTTGTTCAGGATGAGGAGATCTATCAAATGATATGCATATTGTGTGGATATTTGTAACACCACGTGATTACAGAGCCATAAAACTCGTTAGCGCCAACTAGTGGCCGATTTCTTTCAAAATTCTTACAGACCTTTAGGGCCATGAGCCGAACATGCCCATTGAGTTTCGTTCCGATCGGCCTCCGTTAATCTTGTCTAATAGGTGCTCAAACTTCGTTGGCCGATGGCGGCCATGTTTTTTGAGATACGCCAATGTCCTCATACACATACATGGCACCTTGGACCAAGACACTGCATACCAATTTTCAAGTCAATCGGACTAACGGTCAGGTGGTTATAGCCTGTTTTATGTTTTTTTCATTTTATAGCGCCACCATGTGGCCAATCGTCGCGATTTTTTTACTGTGACCCCAGAGTAAGCTCATACACATGTGTACCAAGTTTGGTGAAGATACCTCATTTACATCGGGAGTTATAGCCATTTTAGTAAAATAGGCCCCTCCCACAACGTACGTTTTGGCGCCCCTTAGCGACCGTGAATCGAAATTGCCACTTTTTTTCGATAATTATTGATATTCAGTCTCCAGAGAACATTTCTGCACTAGATTGGTTCCAATCGGGCAAAAAACCAGGGACTAGTTCGCAAAAGTAGATTTTTGACAAAATTCAAAATGGCGGAAAATCTATCATGGCGGAAATGAAATCGGAGATATACGTTTTGTTCGTCAGGCGTCCAGATTTCCAATGATATAAGACACTTGAGTCTACGACATACGGTCTAGGAGTTATGAGCAGTTTCGCGCTTTTGGTTGTTATAGCGCCACCTATGGGCCAATCGGGGTCATAATCTCTGAACCTTTCCTCGATTTTTGTACTACCATCTGTCAAAGTTTCAAAGTTCCAGCTCTTACGGTTTGGGCTGCACGATGCGTTTTACGGCGGAATAATAATAATAATAATAATAATAATTAAAGCTGCAAGCAGCATTTATCGGGGTTCAAGCAGTTAAGGCATTTAAGCACAAAAGCATCAAAAGTTATTAAGATTTATTTAATAAGCATGTAACCACTGACATAATAGATGGAAAAGACCATTTACAGCCAATACAGGCAATTTACCATGTGATATATATGGTTTTAAAGCTTTTTAACAGTTATAGCGCCACCTATGGTCCGATCTCCATAGAATTGTTTACTGTGACCTCAAATTGAACCCATACACATGTGTACTGAGTTTGGTGAAGATATCTCATTTACTTCTTGAGTTATAGCCATTTTAGTAAAATAGGCTCCTCCCACAACAATTTAGCATATTCTAGTATTATTTACTATGATTCTAGCATGATTTGCCATATTCTAGCATAATTTACCATGATATACTACATTCTAGTATGATTTACCATTGTTTACTGTGATTCAAGCATGGATTACCATAGTTTATCATGATTTATCATAGTTTACCATGATTTATCATAGTTTACCATGATTTACCCTGTTCTAGCATAGTTTACCATGATTTACCATGTTCTAGCATGATTTACCATGATATACCACATTCTAACATGATTTACCATAGTTTATTATGATTTATCATGGCTTACCATGATTTACCCTGTTCTAGCATAGTTTACCATGATTTACCATGTTCTAGCATGATGTACCATGATATACCATGTTCTAGAATGATGTACCAGTTCTAGAATGATGTACCAGGATTGTAGTATGATTTACCTTGATACACCACATTCTAGTATTATTTATTATGATTTACCATGTTTTTAGTGTGATTTACCATGATTTACCACATTGCTAGCAATTATGTGAAGTATCAGTAAAAATGAAGTGATAAACTCTGACAAAATATGATTGTGCTACAATAGTAATTGTTATATAAGTGATTTTTTAGTGTTTTATTGTTATATAAGTGATTTTTAGTGTCTAATGAATGCAAAAGCATATGTGAGTAGACTTCATTAATAAGTAGAATGGCCAGCAGAGGGCAGTAGAAGACCACTTATTGGCTCACTTTCACTTTAAACTTCTTGATTTTCACCATTTTTCTGCACTAAAGCAAACCAGTTTTTCCATTTTAACTCCATAATGCATGTTTACACACACACACACACACACACACACACACACACACACACACACACACACACACACACACACACACACACACACACACAAAGACAAATGTTGTTGTTGTTTTTTCAATGCTATTGGGATATGTCATTATGAAAATATATTTGAATGGTCTATAAACATTTCACAAAGTCTTTGTAAGCTATTAATCAGATCATTCAGAATTTATTCAGAAACCTAAGACTACACACACACATTCTGTTGTAGATACAGACATTTGAAGTATATGATGTGATCAAACTGTTTACTGCAAATCTCCTTCAGGATTCACTTTCCTCAATGTGACAATTGTTAGTAGTAATACTTCAATAGATGAATTTGACTACATGTGATTGTAAATGTTAAAAGAGTTATTCTATAACGTCTAAATATGAATTCTACAACAATATGACAAAATGACTATTTTAAACAGCAGGGGGCAGTAGAATACCACTTATTGGCTTAATATGCCATTATATTCATATCATTTTCACCTTTTTAACTGTTATAGAGGCAAATTTTGACTGATCTGTCTGAAAAGGTTCATTTTTGTTTAGAGTGATATTTCACATGTTATGACTTGTTTTGAAGAAGCTCTGAGCATTCATTGAAGAGATATAGGCTTTCGGGGAGACTTGGTCAAGGCCACATTTTGAAGTGACCCTATTATAGCCATACAAATGAAGTAGTTCAACTTTTTCTGATAATTACTGATCTAGAGAGTCCAGAGAATTGTACTGCACTAGTTTTGAACATTATTATATGAAAATTATATGATTATAGATGGAAAAGACCATTTACAGCCAATACAGGCAATTTACCATAGGAAATATATGGTTTTAAAGTTTTTTAACAGTTATAGCGCCACCTATGGTCCGATCTCCATAACATTTCGCATGGTTATTAATGATGTTAGGTCACATACGCTCATCCAATTTTTGTGAAGTTCTGAGTTTTTTTATATATGATTTATAGGCTCTTTAGTGTATTTTGCCACACCCATTTTATAAATGACCCTATTACAGCCACCCAAATGCAAAAGTTCAACTTTTTTTCGATAATTATTGATCTAGAGAGTCCAGAGAATTGCCCTAGACTGGTCTGGTTCCGATCGGGCAAAAAACCTAGGACTAGTTCGCAAAAGTAGGTTTTTAACATATTCGCGAATAATTAATGAATGGTTTGATTGACATTAGTGGTTCTTGAGGCAAAGTTGTTGAGCATGAGCAGATCTATCTAATGATATGCATTTTGTGACAATAA
Source organism: Squalius cephalus (assembly GCF_949319135.1). Classification (NCBI taxonomy): domain Eukaryota; kingdom Metazoa; phylum Chordata; class Actinopteri; order Cypriniformes; family Leuciscidae; genus Squalius; species Squalius cephalus. Next base: position 32,642,021 of record NC_137127.1, on the reverse strand, counting down.
GTGTAACACCACGTGATTACAGAGCCTTAAAACTCGTTTGTGCCAACTAGTGGCCGATTTCTTTCAAAATTCTTACAGACCTCTAGGGGCTTGAGCCGAACATGCCCACCGAGTTTCGTTCCGATCGGACTTCGTTAATAGGTGCTCAAACCTCATTTGCCAATGGCGGCCATGTTTTTCGAGATACGCCAATATCCTTTTAGACATACATGGCCCCTTGGGCCAAGACACTGCACACCAAATTTCAAGTCATTCGGAAAAACGGTCAGGTGTCTATACGTTTTTTTTATTTTATAGCGCCACCATGAGGCCAATCGACGCAATTTTTTTACTGTGACCTCAAATTGACCTCCTACATATGTTTACCAAGTTTGGTGAAGATATCTCATTTCGTTCACGAGTTATAACAATTTTAGTAAAACTGACTCCGCCTCCTTCGAACATTTTGGCACCCCGTAGCGACCATGAATCGAAATTTCAACTTTTTTTCGATAATTATTTATATTCAGACTCCAGAGAACATTTCTGCACTGGTTTGGTTCCGATCGGACAAAAAACCACAGACTAGTTCGCAAAAGTAGGTTTTTGACAAAATTCAAAATGGCGGAAAAATTTGCCAACCGGAAATGAAATCGGAGATATACGTTTTGTCCGTCTTGATCCAAGGATTATAGTGATATAAGACACTTGAGTCTACGACAAACCGTCTAGGAGTTATTAGCGATTTTATACTTTTGCTTACTATAGCGCCACCTATTGGCCAATCGGGGTCATAATTTGATAACCTCTCCTCGATTTTTGTACTACCTTCTGGCAAAGTCTCAAGTCTCCAGCACTTACGGTTTGGGCTGCACGATGCGTTTTACGGCAGAATAATAATAATAAAAATCAGGACAATTACAATAGGGTTTCAGCACTTCGTGCTTGAACCCCTAATTAAAGCTGCAAGCAGCATTTATCGGGGTTCAAGCAGTTAAGGCATTTAAGCACAAAAGCATCAAAAGTTATTAAGATTTATTTAATAAGCATGTAACCACTGACATAATAGATGGAAAAGACCATTTACAGCCAATACAGGCAATTTACCATGTGATATATATGGTTTTAAAGCTTTTTAACAGTTATAGCGCCACCTATGGTCCGATCTCCATAGAATTGTTTACTGTGACCTCAAATTGAACCCATACACATGTGTACTGAGTTTGGTGAAGATATCTCATTTACTTCTTGAGTTATAGCCATTTTAGTAAAATAGGCTCCTCCCACAACAATTTAGCATATTCTAGTATTATTTACTATGATTCTAGCATGATTTGCCATATTCTAGCATAATTTACCATGATATACTACATTCTAGTATGATTTACCATTGTTTACTGTGATTCAAGCATGGATTACCATAGTTTATCATGATTTATCATAGTTTACCATGATTTATCATAGTTTACCATGATTTACCCTGTTCTAGCATAGTTTACCATGATTTACCATGTTCTAGCATGATTTACCATGATATACCACATTCTAACATGATTTACCATAGTTTATTATGATTTATCATGGCTTACCATGATTTACCCTGTTCTAGCATAGTTTACCATGATTTACCATGTTCTAGCATGATGTACCATGATATACCATGTTCTAGAATGATGTACCAGTTCTAGAATGATGTACCAGGATTGTAGTATGATTTACCTTGATACACCACATTCTAGTATTATTTATTATGATTTACCATGTTTTTAGTGTGATTTACCATGATTTACCACATTGCTAGCAATTATGTGAAGTATCAGTAAAAATGAAGTGATAAACTCTGACAAAATATGATTGTGCTACAATAGTAATTGTTATATAAGTGATTTTTTAGTGTTTTATTGTTATATAAGTGATTTTTAGTGTCTAATGAATGCAAAAGCATATGTGAGTAGACTTCATTAATAAGTAGAATGGCCAGCAGAGGGCAGTAGAAGACCACTTATTGGCTCACTTTCACTTTAAACTTCTTGATTTTCACCATTTTTCTGCACTAAAGCAAACCAGTTTTTCCATTTTAACTCCATAATGCATGTTTACACACACACACACACACACACACACACACACACACACACACACACACACACACACACACACACACACATAAAGACAAATGTTGTTGTTGTTTTTTCAATGCTATTGGGATATGTCATTATGAAAATATATTTGAATGGTCTATAAACATTTCACAAAGTCTTTGTAAGCTATTAATCAGATCATTCAGAATTTATTCAGAAACCTAAGACTACACACACACATTCTGTTGTAGATACAGACATTTGAAGTATATGATGTGATCAAACTGTTTACTGCAAATCTCCTTCAGGATTCACTTTCCTCAATGTGACAATTGTTAGTAGTAATACTTCAATAGATGAATTTGACTACATGTGATTGTAAATGTTAAAAGAGTTATTCAATAACGTCTAAATATGAATTCTACAACAATATGACAAAATGACTATTTTAAACAGCAGGGGGCAGTAGAATACCACTTATTGGCTTAATATGCCATTATATTCATATCATTTTCACCTTTTTAACTGTTATAGAGGCAAATTTTGACTGATCTGTCTGAAAAGGTTCATTTTTGTTTAGAGTGATATTTCACATGTTATGACTTGTTTTGAAGAAGCTCTGAGCATTCATTGAAGAGATATAGGCTTTCGGGGAGACTTGGTCAAGGCCACATTTTGAAGTGACCCTATTATAGCCATACAAATGAAGTAGTTCAACTTTTTCTGATAATTACTGATCTAGAGAGTCCAGAGAATTGTACTGCACTAGTTTTGAACATTATTATATGAAAATTATATGATTATAGATGGAAAAGACCATTTACAGCCAATACAGGCAATTTACCATAGGAAATATATGGTTTTAAAGTTTTTTAACAGTTATAGCGCCACCTATGGTCCGATCTCCATAACATTTCGCATGGTTATTAATGATGTTAGGTCACATACGCTCATCCAATTTTTGTGAAGTTCTGAGTTTTTTTATATATGATTTATAGGCTCTTTAGTGTATTTTGCCACACCCATTTTATAAATGACCCTATTACAGCCACCCAAATGCAAAAGTTCAACTTTTTTTCGATAATTATTGATCTAGAGAGTCCAGAGAATTGCCCTAGACTGGTCTGGTTCCGATCGGGCAAAAAACCTAGGACTAGTTCGCAAAAGTAGGTTTTTAACATATTCGCGAATAATTAATGAATGGTTTGATTGACATTAGTGGTTCTTGAGGCAAAGTTGTTGAGCATGAGCAGATCTATCTAATGATATGCATTTTGTGACAATAAGTGTAACACCACGTGATTAAAGAGCCTTAAAACTCGTTTGCGCCAACTAGTGGCCGATTTCTTTCAAAATTCTTACAGACCTCTAGGGGCTTGAGCCGAACATGCCCACCGAGTTTCGTTCCGATCGGACTTCGTTAATAGGTGCTCAAACCTCATTTGCCAATGGCGGCCATGTTTTTCAAGATACGCCAATATCCTTTTAGACATACATGGCCCCTTGGGCCAAGACACTGCATACCAAATTTCAAGTCATTCGGAAAAACGGTCAGGTGTCTATACGTTTTTTTTATTTTATAGCGCCACCATGAGGCCAATCGACGCAATTTTTTTACTGTGACCTCAAATTGACCTCCTACATATGTTTACCAAGTTTGGTGAAGATATCTCATTTCGTTCACGAGTTATAACAATTTTAGTAAAACTGACTCCGCCTCCTTCGAACATTTTGGCACCCCGTAGCGACCATGAATCGAAATTTCAACTTTTTTTCGATAATTATTTATATTCAGACTCCAGAGAACATTTCTGCACTGGTTTGGTTCCGATCGGACAAAAAACCACAGACTAGTTCGCAAAAGTAGGTTTTTGACAAAATTCAAAATGGCGGAAAAATTTGCCAACCGGAAATGAAATCGGAGATATACGTTTTGTCCGCCTTGATCCAAGGATTATAGTGATATAAGACACTTGAGTCTACGACAAACCGTCTAGGAGTTATTAGCGATTTTATACTTTTGCTTACTATAGCGCCACCTATTGGCCAATCGGGGTCATAATTTGATAACCTCTCCTCGATTTTTGTACTACCTTCTGGCAAAGTCTCAAGTCTCCAGCACTTACGGTTTGGGCTGCACGATGCGTTTTACGGCAGAATAATAATAATAAAAATCAGGACAATTACAATAGGGTTTCAGCACTTCGTGCTTGAACCCCTAATAATAAAAATCAGCACAATTACAATAGGGTTTCAGCACTTCGTGCTTGAACCCCTAATAATTAAAGCTGCAAGCAGCATTTATCGGGGTTCAAGCAGTTAAAGCCTTTTAAGCATTTAAGCACAAAAGCATCAAAAGTTAAGATTTATTTAGCAAGCATGTAACCACGGACATAATAGATGGAAAAGACCATTTACAGCCAATACAGGCAGTTTACCATGGGATATATATGGTTTTAAAGCTTTTTAACAGTTATAGCGCCACCTATGGTCCGATCTCCATAGAATTGTTTACTGTGACCTCAAATTGAACCCATACACATGTGTACTGAGTTTGGTGAAGATATCTCATTTACTTCTTGAGTTATAGCCATTTTAGTAAAATAGGCTCCTCCCACAACAATTTAGTACATTCTAGTATTATTTACTATGATTCTAGCATGATTTGCCATATTCTAGCATAATTTACCATGATATACTACATTCTAGTATGATTTACCATTGTTTACTGTGATTCTAGCATGGATTACCATAGTTTATCATGATTTATCATAGTTTACCATGATTTACCCTGTTCTAGCATAGTTTACCATGATTTACCATGTTCTAGCATGATTTACCATGATATACCACATTCTAACATGATTTACCATAGTTTATTATGATTTATCATGGCTTACCATGATTTACCCTGTTCTAGCATAGTTTACCATGATTTACCATGTTCTAGCATGATGTACCATGATATACTATGTTCTAGAATGATGTACCAGGATTGTAGTATGATTTACCTTGATACACCACATTCTAGTATCATTTATTGATTTACCATGTTTTTAGTGTGATTTAACCATGATTTACCACATTGCTAGCAATTATGTGAAGTATCAGTAAAAATGAAGTGATAAACTCTGACAAAATATGATTGTGCTACAATAGTAATTGTTATATAAGTGATTTTTTAGTGTTTTATTGTTATATAAGTGATTTTTAGTGTCTAATGAATGCAAAAGCATATGTGGGTAGACATTAATAAGTAGAATGGCCAGCAGAGGGCAGTAGAAGACCACATATTGGCTCACTTTCACTTTAAACTTCTTGATTTTCACCATTTTTCTGCACTAAAGCAAACCAGTTTTTCCATTTTAAATCCATAATGCATGTTAACACACACACACACACACACACACACAAGACAAATGTTGTTTTTTCAATGCTATTGGGATATGTCATTATGAAAATATATTTGAATGGTCTATAAACATTTCACAAAGTCTTTGTAAGCTATTAATCAGATCATTCAGAATTTATTCAGAAACCTAAGACTACACACACACATTATATTGTAGATACAGACATTTGAAATATATGATGTGATCAAACTGTCAATACTAATAATTTAACAGATGGATTTTTGACTAAATGTAATTGTAAATGTTAAAATAGTGATTTTATAAAGTCTAAATATAAATTATAGAACAATATGACAACATGACTATTTTAAACAGCAGGGGGCAGTAAAATACCACTTCTTGGCTTAATATGTCATTATATTCATATCATTTTCACCTTTTTAACTGTTATAGAGGCAAATTTTGTCAGATCTGTCTGAAAATTTTCATGCATGTTCAGAGTGATATTTCACATGTTCTGACTTGTTTTTAAGAAGGTTTGAACATTCATTAAAGAGATATAGGCTTTCGGGGACACTTGGTAAAGGCCACATTTTGAAGTGAACCTATTATAGCTATCCAAATGAAGTAGTTCAACTTTTTCTGACAATTATTGTTCTAGTGAGTCCAGAGAATTGTATTGCACTAGTTTTTAACATTATGATATGAAAATTATATATTCAGAGATGGAAAAGACCATTTACAGTCAATACAGGCAGTTTACCATAGGAAATATATGGTTTTAAAGATTTTTAACAGTTATAGCGCCACCTATCGTCCGATCTCCATGAAATTTTGCATGCTTGTTAATGATGTTATGTCACATAAGTTCACCAATTTTTGTGAAGTTCTGGGTTTTTATTTAGGATTTATAGGCTTTTTAATGTATTTTTCCATGCCCATTTTATAAATGATCCTATTACAGCCATCCAAATGCAAAAGTTCAACTTTTTTTTGATAATTATTGATCTAGAGAGTCCAGAGAATTGTCCTAGACTGGTCTGGTTCCGATCGGGCAAAAAACCTAGGACTAGTTCGCAAAAGTAGGTTTTAGACATATTCATGAATATTTAATGAACGGTTTGATTGACAGAAATGGTTCTTGAGGCAAAGTTGTTCAGCATGAGCAGATATATCAAATGATATGCTTTTTGTGACGATAAGTGTAACACCACGTGATTACAGAGCCAAAAAACTCGTTAGCGCCAACTAGTGGCCGATTTCTTTCAAAATTCTTACAGACCTCTAGGGCCATGAGTCGAACATGCCCATCAAGTTTCGTTCCGATCGGCCTCCGTTAACCTTGTCTAATAGGTGCTCAACTTCATTGGCCAATGGCGGCCATGTTTTTTGAGATACGCCAATGTCCTCATAGACATACATGGCACCTTGGACCAAGACACTGCATACCAATTTTCAAGTCAATCGGACTAACGGTCAGGTGGTTATAGCCCTTTTCATGTTTTTTTCATTTTATAGCGCCACCTAGTGTTCAATCGTCGCGATTTTTTTACTGTGACCCCAGAATGAACCCATACACATGTGTACCGAGTTTGGTGAAGCTATCTTATTTACTTTTTAAGTTATAGCCATTTTAGTAAAATAGGCTCCTCCCACAACGATTATTTTGCGCCCCCTAGCGTCCATGAATCGAAATTTCAACATTTTTTCGATAATTATTGATCTTCAGACTCCAGAGAACATTTCTGCACTGGTTTGGCTCCGATCGGGCAAAAAACCAGGGACTAGTTCGCAAAAGTAGATTTTCGACAAAATTCAAAATGGCGGAAAATCTATCATGACGGAAATGAAATCGGAGATATACGTTTTGTTCGTCAGGCGTCCAGCTTTCCAATGATATAAGACACTTGAGTCTGCGACATACGGTCTAGGAGTTATGAGCAGTTTCGCGCTTTTGGTTGCTATAGCGCCACCTATGGGCCAATCGGGGTCATAATCTCTGAACCTCTCCTCGATTTTTGTACTACCATCTGGCAAAGTTTCAATGCTCTAGCCCTTACGGTTTGGGCTGCACGATGCGTTTTACGGCAGAAGAATAATAATAATAATTAAAGCTGCAAGCAGCATTTATCGGGGTTCAAGCAGTTAAGGCCTTTAAGGCATTTAAGCACAAAAGCATCAAAAGTTATTAAGATTTATTTAGCAAGCATGTAACCACTGACATAATAGATGGAAAAGACCATTTACAGCCAATACAGGCAATTTGCCATGGGATATATATGGTTTTAAAGCTTTTTAACAGTTATAGCGCCACCTATGGTCCGATCTCCATAAAATTGTTTACTGTGACCTCAAATTGAACCCATACACATGTGTACTGAGTTTGGTGAAGATATCTCATTTACTTCTTGAGTTATAGCCATTTGAGTAAAATAGGCTCCTCCCACAACGATTTGCCACATTCTAGAATTATTTAATATGATTCTAGCATGATTTACTATCATATACCATGTTCCAGAATGATTTATTAGGATTCTAGCATGATTTACCTTGATACACCTCATTTCAGTATTATTTACTATGATTTACAATGTTTCTAGCATGATTAACCACATTACTAGCAATTATGTGAAGTGTCAGTGCAAATGAGGTGATGAACACTGACAAAATATTATTGTGTTATAATAGTTAGTTATATACGTGATTTTTAGTGTGTGTCCAAGTATGAATGCAAAAGCACTTGTAAAATATTTCATTATTAAGTAGAATGGCCAGCAGAGGGCACTAGAAGACCACTTATTGGCTCACTTTCACTTTAAACCAGTTTTCTGCACTAAAGCAAACCAGTTTTTCCATGTTAACTCAATGCATGCTTACACACACACACACACACACACACACACACACACACACACACACACACACACACACACACACACACACACACACACACACATACACACACAGCATAGTTAACCATGATTTACCATGATATACCACGTTCTAGTATTATTTACCAGGAGATAAACGACAATCTAGTATTATTTACTTTGATTTACCATGTTTCTAGCCTGATTTATCACATTACTAGCAATTATTTGAAGTGTCAGTGCAAATAAAGTGATTAACACTGACAAAATATGATTGTGTTATAATAGTTATTGCTATATAAGTGATTTTTTTAGTGTGTATTCAAGTATGAATGCAAGCACATGTTGAAATATTTCATTAATAAGTAGAATGGCCAGCAGAGGGCAGTAGAAGACCACTTATTGGCTCACTTTCACTTTAAACCAGTTTTCTGCACTAAAGCAAACCAGTTTATCCATGTTAACTCAATGCATGCTTACACACACACACACACACACACACACACACACACACACACACACACACACACACACACACACACACACACACACACACACACAGCATAGTTAACCATGATTTACCATGATTTACCACATTACTAGCAATTATTTGAAGTGTCAGTGCAAATAAAGTGATTAACACTGACAAAATATGATTGTGTTATAATAGTTATTGCTATATAAGTGATTTTTAGTGTGTATTCAAGTATAAATGCAAGCACATGTGGAAAAATTTAATTAATAAGTAGAATGGCCAGCAGAGGGCAGTAGAAGACCACTTATTGGCTCACTTTCACTTTAAACCTCATGATTTTGACCAGTTTTCTGCACTAAAGCAAACCAGTGTTTCCATGTTAACTCAATAATGCATACTTGCTACATATGCTACACACACGAATGCTACACACACACACACACACACACACACACACACACACACACACACACACACACACACACAAATGTTTCAGTGATATTAGTGTCACATTCACCTTCATCACATTCACCTTCTGTCTTCATCACATTCACCATCTGTCGTCATCACCTGCACCTGCTCCTCATCACCCTCCTCATCATCACCTGCTCCTCATCATCATAACCGTCACCTGTTGTCCTTGTCTTGATCTGTGTATTTAAGTTCCCCTCTCATCCATTATCATTGTCGGTTATTGTTTGTGCACTAGCACTCTGTTATGTTTGTTTTCATGTTGGAAAATAAAACCTTTGTTATATTTGTACCACACACACACACACACACACACACACACACACACACACACACACACACACACACACACACACACACACCATCATTTATCATGATTTACCATGGCTGATACCAATACCAATATGAGAAAATGACTATTTTAAACAGCAGGGGGCAGTAAAATACCACTTATTGGCTTAACATGCCATTAATTCATATCATTTTCACCTTTTTAACTGTTATAGAGGCAAATTTTGTCCGATCTGTCTGAAAATTTTCATGCTAGTTCAGGGTAATATTTCACACGTTCTGACTTGTTTTTAAGAAGGTCTGAGCATTGATTAAAGAGATATAGGCTTTCGGGGACACTTGGTAAAGGCCAGATTTTGAAGTGAACCTATTATAGCTATCCAAATGAAGTAGTTCAACTTTTTCTGACAATTATTGATCTAGTGAGTCCAGAGAATTGTATTGCACTAGTTTTGAACATTATGATATGAAAATTATATGATCAGAGATGGAAAAGACCATTTACAGCCAATACAGGCAGTTTACCATAGGAAATATATGATTTTAAAGCTTTTTAACAGTTATAGCGCCACCTATCGTCCGATCTCCATAGAATTTTTCATGCTTGTTAATGATGTTATGTCACATATGCTGACCAATTTTTGTGAAGTTCTGAGTTTTTATTTAGGATTTATAGGGTTTTTAGTGTATTTTGCCACGCCCATTTTATAAATGACCCTATTACAGCCATCCAAATGCAAAAGTTCAACTTTTTTTTGATAATTATTGATCTAGAGAGTCCAGAGAATTGTCCTAGACTGGTCTGGTTCCGATCGGGCAAAAAACCTAGGACTAGTTCGCAAAAGTAGTTTTTTAACATATTAATGAATAATTAATGAACAGTTTGATTGACAGCAATGGTTCTTGAGGCAAAGTTGTTCAGGATGAGGAGATCTATCAAATGATATGCATATTGTGTGGATATTTGTAACACCACGTGATTACAGAGCCGTAAAACTCGTTAGCGCCAACTAGTGGCCAATTTCTTTCAAAATTCTTACAGACCTTTAGGGCCATGAGCCGAACATGCCCATTGAGTTTCGTTCCGATCGGCCTCCGTTAACCTTGTCTAATAGGTGTTAAAATTTCATTGGCCAATGGCGGCCATGTTTTTTGAGATACGCAAATGTCCTCATACACATACATGGCACCTTGGACCAAGACACTGCATACCAATTTTCAAGTCAATCGGACTAACGGTCAGGTGGTTATAGCCTGTTTTATGTTTTTTTCATTTTATAGCGCCACCATGAGGCCAATCGTCGCGATTTTTTTACTGTGACCCCAGAGTAAGCTCATACACATGTGTACCAAGTTTGGTGAAGATACCTCATTTACATCGGGAGTTACAGCCATTTTAGTAAAATAGGCCCCTCCCACAACGTACGTTTTGGCGCCCCTTAGTGACCGTGAATCGAAATTTCCACTTTTTTTCGATAATTATTGATATTCAGTCTCCAGAGAACATTTCTGCATTAGTTTGGTTCCAATCGGGCAAAAAACCAGGGACTAGTTCGCAAAAATAGATTTTTGACAAAATTCAAAATGGCGGAAAATCTATCATGGCGGAAATGAAATCGGAGATATACGTTTTGTTCGTCAGGCGTCCAGCTTTCCAATGATATAAGACACTTGAGTCTACGACATACGGTCTAGGAGTTATGAGCAGTTTCGCGCTTTTGGTTGTTATAGCGCCACCTATGGGCCAATCGGGGTCATAATCTCTGAACCTTTCCTCGATTTTTGTACTACCATCTGTCAAAGTTTCAAAGTTCCAGCTCTTACGGTTTGGGCTGCACGATGCGTTTTAGCGGAGAAGAATAATAATAATAATAATAAAAATCCTTACAATTACAATAGGGTTTCAGCACTTCGTGCTTGAACCCCTAATAATTAAAGCTGCAAGCAGCATTTATCGGGGTTCAAGCAGTTATGGCTTTTAAGGCCTTTAAGCACAAAAGCATCAAAAGACATTAAGTTTTATTTAGCAAGCATTTAACCACTGACATCATAGATGGAAAAGACCATTTACAGCCAAAACAGGCAATTTAACATAGGAAATATATGGTTTTAAAGCGTTTTTACAGTTATAGCACCTTTTGCCTGAGTCTTCTTATAGTCTTGCCTGATCTCCACCACTTTTATTAGTAGTACTTAAAGTGTGCCCATATATATGTGTCAGATTTGTTGTAAATATGTAATTTTGATAAGGAGTTTAGACAATTATATTCAGTGGCGTAACGAGCCAACACCGGGCCCTTAAGTAGGATTATCAAGGCGGGCCCCTTGATGACGCAATTGATGACATTGATGACGCAATGTCCGCGAGTAGGCTACCATGAATAGGGCAGGATATGATCATACACAGCATATAAGAGATGAGATGACTAACAAAATCAGGAGTAGGCTACGCTCACCAAAAACAAAAAAACAAAAAAAAAACAAAAAAAACAATGGGGACAGCGCACTATAAAACATTGTTAGGCCTAGGTCCAAATACATAAAAAAGATGCTCTCTTACATTATAGCGGGATTTTCCGGGCTTTCCTATGTGCAACTGCAAAGTTGTCGATTAGATCAGGATTGTGCGCACAGGCATTCTCAATTGACCCTTCGCAGGGAGTTTGATTGACAGGCGATCTGACTAATCATAATCTGCCATTTTGTCCAACAAAGCAGTCAGGAGAGTTAGTAGATTAACATAGGAGGATTTAAATTTGAAAAACAAAGTGTACTGACGTTTTAGCACTTTAAAACAACATTCCTTTTATGTTCATTCATGTTTATTTTAATGCTATAAATTAACTAGAAGGAAGAGATGATCGGTTCACAAGCAGCTTTAACTGAGCCTCGAGTCTACAGCGATCTGTCAGACACATTAAAGAGTCACAAAACGGTATTTATTGTTTAAATGTCTCTAAAAAATGACTACATTTGAAAGGTGAGACTTTGTTTCATATCAAAAGTACTTGTCTGTCAGCGCGCAGTCTTTTCTCTGATCCGCAATGTATTTTTCACTGCGTGAGAACTTGGTGTGGTGTGAGAGTGGCGTCGCTTGTGAGACATAGCAACAGTAACTAAAGTAGGCGGGTCTTTGTGAACGGTCATTGACAGTATGGACGGGGATTCGCCAGTCCCAATTTAAAACAAATTTCATCACAATCCATCATTGTTCATTTCAAACATGTGAGAGCATCAAAATGATCCATGGGTGAAATTGATTGGATTTAATTTATTTTTTTGTCAGTTCCTATCATAATTTTAACATTTTGGCGTTATTGTTTAGCTATTTACCTATGTTTTCAAATTTCCTTTGTTTTTCTGTTGTTGTCTCGATCAGACTTTGAAGATAACCACAATTTTTTAAAGCCTTAAATGACACTTATAAAAACCATAAGGCGAAACCTGGCATGTTTGGTATTGTTGGACTCGGCAAGGATTCTTAGGAGGTCACTCCTGTGAAAAAAACACGGGCTTGAAACTTCTAAGGCTCCTTCAAGGCATTGTGCCAATGACATATACTGAGTTTTTTGAGATACACCAATGTTCTCATATGCCGCTTTCCGACAAAGTAGTTCTAGGAACTTAGTTCTAGGAACTGTCCACTTCTAAACAGTTCTAAGAACTACTCTCCTCCAAACTCGGTTTTGCTGTTTGCGTTCGCACTGGCCAAGTGGCCATAGGAGCTGGTAGGAGGGGTAAGGGAGTGACGCAAGCACGGTGACTTTTATTTTGACGGCGCGACAGACCTTTATTTTGGCGGCGCTGAGAACGCCAGAGCAAACAATGCTCGCATTCTCTGTGTTTATTAGTTAGCGATCTGTCTAACAGTACTGTTTAATATCTTATTAGATAGAACTGTTATGGAAAGTAGACAGTATATGAAAAAAGGTTATTAGCCTACATAATCATGTTTGGCTTGGTCCCCTCAAAGTTGAGTTGGATTTTCTCTTCAGCATTTAAGGTTTAGAGACCCATCTATCACTGTTTTCCATGTTTGTATAGTTAGTTTATGGAGTAAATATATAGGCTATAATGTGTTTACATTCTAGCTGTTTTAAAAATGGCGGGTGCTGGTGTTCCGCGTGCGTTCGGTCAATCAGCGTACACTAACGTCACGGATAGTTCCTATAGTGCTGGTTTAGACCCTACTCTGAAGTAGGACCTAAATTAGTTCCTACAAATGGAGTTCCTAGAACTAAAATCGTTCCTAGTTCCTGCGGTGCGAACACGCCGACATCCGGGTACTATAGCCAATAGTTCTAGGAACTGTGAAAAGGTTCCTCCGGTCGGAAAGCGGCTATAGACTATCATGGCACCCTGGACAAAGACACTGCGTGCCAATTTTCAGTAGACTAACGGTTGGGTGCGCTTATAGCTATTTTCATGATTTTTTTCACTGTTATAGCGCCACCAAGTGGCCAATTATCACGATTTTTTTCATGTCAACTCAGATTGAGCTTATGAACTTGTGTCCCAAGTTTAGCGAAAATATCTCTTTCCGTTCACAAGTTATAACCGTTTTATAGTGCCACCTAGTGGCCAATTGTTGTGATTTTTTTCAAGTGATCTCAGATTGAGCTCAGGAAGATGTATACCAAGTTTAGCAAAAAAATCTCTTTCCGTTCACAATTTATAACCGTTTTAGTAAAAGTGGCCCTGGTGCCATCAAAGATTTTGGTTCCCCTTATCGACCGTTAATTGAAATTTTGAATTTTTTGGATGATTATTGATTGTCAGACTCCAGAGAATATTCTTGCTGTGGTTTGGTTCCGATCGGGCCAAAAACCTAGAAGAAGTTCGCAAAAATAGGTTTTTCAAAAAAATGCAATTTACTCGAAATTGGCGCCTGAAGGGCGAGCAAATCGGAGATAGCCATTTTGTCCGCCTTGAGCCAAGGATTCCAACGATATAGGGCACTTGATCCTGGGACAAACGGTCTAAGAGTTATGAGCAATTTTGAACTTTTGGTTGCTGTAGCGCCACCTATGGGCCATTCGGGGTCATACTCTGATAGGTTGTCCCCAAACTGAGGCCTACCATCTGGCCAGGTTTCACGTCTCTAGGCCTTACGGTTTGGCCTGCACGATGCGTTTTACGAATCCTTACAATTACAATAGGGTTTCAGCATTTCATGCTTGAACCCCTAATAAGAATGAGGGCTTTTTGCCAGTTATAGCGCCACCTAAGGTCCGATCTCCATGAAACTCTGCATGCTTCCTCACCATGTTCTGACACATATGCTCATCAATTTTGGTGAAGTTCTGAGTTTTCATTTGGGATTTATAGGCTTTTGAGTGTATTTTGCCACGCCCCTTTTCTAAACGAGCCTGTTACAGCCACCCAAATGCAAAAGTTCAACTTTTTTTCGATAATTATTGATCTAGAGAGTCCAGAGAATTGTCCTAGACTGGTTTGGTTCCGATCGGGCGAAAAACCAGGGACTAGTTCGCAAAAGTAGGTTTTGGACAAAATTCGACATAGCAGAATATTTTCCCTGCCGACATCCAAATCGGAGATAGCCATTTTGTCCGCCTTGAGCCAAGGATTCCAACGATATAGGGCACTTGATCCTGGGACAAACGGTCTAAGAGTTATGAGCAATTTTGAACTTTTGGTTGCTGTAGCGCCACCTATGGGCCATTCGGGGTCATACTCTGATAGGTTGTCCCCAAACTGAGGCCTACCATCTGGCCAGGTTTCACGTCTCTAGGCCTTACGGTTTGGCCTGCACGATGCGTTTTACGAATCCTTACAATTACAATAGGGTTTCAGCATTTCATGCTTGAACCCCTAATAAGAATGAGGGCTTTTTGCCAGTTATAGCGCCACCTAAGGTCCGATCTCCATGAAACTCTGCATGCTTCCTCACCATGTTCTGACACATATGCTCATCAATTTTGGTGAAGTTCTGAGTTTTCATTTGGGATTTATAGGCTTTTGAGTGTATTTTGCCACGCCCCTTTTCTAAACGAGCCTGTTACAGCCACCCAAATGCAAAAGTTCAACTTTTTTTCGATAATTATTGATCTAGAGAGTCCAGAGAATTGTCCTAGACTGGTTTGGTTCCGATCGGGCGAAAAACCAGGGACTAGTTCGCAAAAGTAGGTTTTGGACAAAATTCGACATAGCAGAATATTTTCCCTGCCGACATCCAAATCGGAGATAGCCATTTTGTCCGCCTTGAGCCAAGGATTCCAACGATATAGGGCACTTGATCCTGGGACAAACGGTCTAAGAGTTATGAGCAATTTTGAACTTTTGGTTGCTGTAGCGCCACCTATGGGCCATTCGGGGTCATACTCTGATAGGTTGTCCCCAAACTGAGGCCTACCATCTGGCCAGGTTTCACGTCTCTAGGCCTTACGGTTTGGCCTGCACGATGCGTTTTACGAATCCTTACAATTACAATAGGGTTTCAGCATTTCATGCTTGAACCCCTAATAAGAATGAGGGCTTTTTGCCAGTTATAGCGCCACCTAAGGTCCGATCTCCATGAAACTCTGCATGCTTCCTCACCATGTTCTGACACATATGCTCATCAATTTTGGTGAAGTTCTGAGTTTTCATTTGGGATTTATAGGCTTTTGAGTGTATTTTGCCACGCCCCTTTTCTAAACGAGCCTGTTACAGCCACCCAAATGCAAAAGTTCAACTTTTTTTCGATAATTATTGATCTAGAGAGTCCAGAGAATTGTCCTAGACTGGTTTGGTTCCGATCGGGCGAAAAACCAGGGACTAGTTCGCAAAAGTAGGTTTTGGACAAAATTCGACATAGCAGAATATTTTCCCTGCCGACATCCAAATCGGAGATAGCCATTTTGTCCGCCTTGAGCCAAGGATTCCAACGATATAGGGCACTTGATCCTGGGACAAACGGTCTAAGAGTTATGAGCAATTTTGAACTTTTGGTTGCTGTAGCGCCACCTATGGGCCATTCGGGGTCATACTCTGATAGGTTGTCCCCAAACTGAGGCCTACCATCTGGCCAGGTTTCACGTCTCTAGGCCTTACGGTTTGGCCTGCACGATGCGTTTTACGAATCCTTACAATTACAATAGGGTTTCAGCATTTCATGCTTGAACCCCTAATAAGAATGAGGGCTTTTTGCCAGTTATAGCGCCACCTAAGGTCCGATCTCCATGAAACTCTGCATGCTTCCTCACCATGTTCTGACACATATGCTCATCAATTTTGGTGAAGTTCTGAGTTTTCATTTGGGATTTATAGGCTTTTGAGTGTATTTTGCCACGCCCCTTTTCTAAACGAGCCTGTTACAGCCACCCAAATGCAAAAGTTCAACTTTTTTTCGATAATTTTTGATCTAGAGAGTCCAGAGAATTGTCCTAGACTGGTTTGGTTCCGATCGGGCGAAAAACCAGGGACTAGTTCGCAAAAGTAGGTTTTGGACAAAATTCGACATAGCAGAATATTTTCCCTGCCGACATCCAAATCGGAGATAGCCATTTTGTCCGCCTTGAGCCAAGGATTCCAACGATATAGGGCACTTGATCCTGGGACAAACGGTCTAAGAGTTATGAGCAATTTTGAACTTTTGGTTGCTGTAGCGCCACCTATGGGCCATTCGGGGTCATACTCTGATAGGTTGTCCCCAAACTGAGGCCTACCATCTGGCCAGGTTTCACGTCTCTAGGCCTTACGGTTTGGCCTGCACGATGCGTTTTACGAATCCTTACAATTACAATAGGGTTTCAGCATTTCATGCTTGAACCCCTAATAAGAATGAGGGCTTTTTGCCAGTTATAGCGCCACCTAAGGTCCGATCTCCATGAAACTCTGCATGCTTCCTCACCATGTTCTGACACATATGCTCATCAATTTTGGTGAAGTTCTGAGTTTTCATTTGGGATTTATAGGCTTTTGAGTGTATTTTGCCACGCCCCTTTTCTAAACGAGCCTGTTACAGCCACCCAAATGCAAAAGTTCAACTTTTTTTCGATAATTATTGATCTAGAGAGTCCAGAGAATTGTCCTAGACTGGTTTGGTTCCGATCGGGCGAAAAACCAGGGACTAGTTCGCAAAAGTAGGTTTTGGACAAAATTCGACATAGCAGAATATTTTCCCTGCCGACATCCAAATCGGAGATAGCCATTTTGTCCGCCTTGAGCCAAGGATTCCAACGATATAGGGCACTTGATCCTGGGACAAACGGTCTAAGAGTTATGAGCAATTTTGAACTTTTGGTTGCTGTAGCGCCACCTATGGGCCATTCGGGGTCATACTCTGATAGGTTGTCCCCAAACTGAGGCCTACCATCTGGCCAGGTTTCACGTCTCTAGGCCTTACGGTTTGGCCTGCACGATGCGTTTTACGAATCCTTACAATTACAATAGGGTTTCAGCATTTCATGCTTGAACCCCTAATAAGAATGAGGGCTTTTTGCCAGTTATAGCGCCACCTAAGGTCCGATCTCCATGAAACTCTGCATGCTTCCTCACCATGTTCTGACACATATGCTCATCAATTTTGGTGAAGTTCTGAGTTTTCATTTGGGATTTATAGGCTTTTGAGTGTATTTTGCCACGCCCCTTTTCTAAACGAGCCTGTTACAGCCACCCAAATGCAAAAGTTCAACTTTTTTTCGATAATTATTGATCTAGAGAGTCCAGAGAATTGTCCTAGACTGGTTTGGTTCCGATCGGGCGAAAAACCAGGGACTAGTTCGCAAAAGTAGGTTTTGGACAAAATTCGACATAGCAGAATATTTTCCCTGCCGACATCCAAATCGGAGATAGCCATTTTGTCCGCCTTGAGCCAAGGATTCCAACGATATAGGGCACTTGATCCTGGGACAAACGGTCTAAGAGTTATGAGCAATTTTGAACTTTTGGTTGCTGTAGCGCCACCTATGGGCCATTCGGGGTCATACTCTGATAGGTTGTCCCCAAACTGAGGCCTACCATCTGGCCAGGTTTCACGTCTCTAGGCCTTACGGTTTGGCCTGCACGATGCGTTTTACGAATCCTTACAATTACAATAGGGTTTCAGCATTTCATGCTTGAACCCCTAATAAGAATGAGGGCTTTTTGCCAGTTATAGCGCCACCTAAGGTCCGATCTCCATGAAACTCTGCATGCTTCCTCACCATGTTCTGACACATATGCTCATCAATTTTGGTGAAGTTCTGAGTTTTCATTTGGGATTTATAGGCTTTTGAGTGTATTTTGCCACGCCCCTTTTCTAAACGAGCCTGTTACAGCCACCCAAATGCAAAAGTTCAACTTTTTTTCGATAATTATTGATCTAGAGAGTCCAGAGAATTGTCCTAGACTGGTTTGGTTCCGATCGGGCGAAAAACCAGGGACTAGTTCGCAAAAGTAGGTTTTGGACAAAATTCGACATAGCAGAATATTTTCCCTGCCGACATCCAAATCGGAGATAGCCATTTTGTCCGCCTTGAGCCAAGGATTCCAACGATATAGGGCACTTGATCCTGGGACAAACGGTCTAAGAGTTATGAGCAATTTTGAACTTTTGGTTGCTGTAGCGCCACCTATGGGCCATTCGGGGTCATACTCTGATAGGTTGTCCCCAAACTGAGGCCTACCATCTGGCCAGGTTTCACGTCTCTAGGCCTTACGGTTTGGCCTGCACGATGCGTTTTACGAATCCTTACAATTACAATAGGGTTTCAGCATTTCATGCTTGAACCCCTAATAAGAATGAGGGCTTTTTGCCAGTTATAGCGCCACCTAAGGTCCGATCTCCATGAAACTCTGCATGCTTCCTCACCATGTTCTGACACATATGCTCATCAATTTTGGTGAAGTTCTGAGTTTTCATTTGGGATTTATAGGCTTTTGAGTGTATTTTGCCACGCCCCTTTTCTAAACGAGCCTGTTACAGCCACCCAAATGCAAAAGTTCAACTTTTTTTCGATAATTTTTGATCTAGAGAGTCCAGAGAATTGTCCTAGACTGGTTTGGTTCCGATCGGGCGAAAAACCAGGGACTAGTTCGCAAAAGTAGGTTTTGGACAAAATTCGACATAGCAGAATATTTTCCCTGCCGACATCCAAATCGGAGATAGCCATTTTGTCCGCCTTGAGCCAAGGATTCCAACGATATAGGGCACTTGATCCTGGGACAAACGGTCTAAGAGTTATGAGCAATTTTGAACTTTTGGTTGCTGTAGCGCCACCTATGGGCCATTCGGGGTCATACTCTGATAGGTTGTCCCCAAACTGAGGCCTACCATCTGGCCAGGTTTCACGTCTCTAGGCCTTACGGTTTGGCCTGCACGATGCGTTTTACGAATCCTTACAATTACAATAGGGTTTCAGCATTTCATGCTTGAACCCCTAATAAGAATGAGGGCTTTTTGCCAGTTATAGCGCCACCTAAGGTCCGATCTCCATGAAACTCTGCATGCTTCCTCACCATGTTCTGACACATATGCTCATCAATTTTGGTGAAGTTCTGAGTTTTCATTTGGGATTTATAGGCTTTTGAGTGTATTTTGCCACGCCCCTTTTCTAAACGAGCCTGTTACAGCCACCCAAATGCAAAAGTTCAACTTTTTTTCGATAATTATTGATCTAGAGAGTCCAGAGAATTGTCCTAGACTGGTTTGGTTCCGATCGGGCGAAAAACCAGGGACTAGTTCGCAAAAGTAGGTTTTGGACAAAATTCGACATAGCAGAATATTTTCCCTGCCGACATCCAAATCGGAGATAGCCATTTTGTCCGCCTTGAGCCAAGGATTCCAACGATATAGGGCACTTGATCCTGGGACAAACGGTCTAAGAGTTATGAGCAATTTTGAACTTTTGGTTGCTGTAGCGCCACCTATGGGCCATTCGGGGTCATACTCTGATAGGTTGTCCCCAAACTGAGGCCTACCATCTGGCCAGGTTTCACGTCTCTAGGCCTTACGGTTTGGCCTGCACGATGCGTTTTACGAATCCTTACAATTACAATAGGGTTTCAGCATTTCATGCTTGAACCCCTAATAAGAATGAGGGCTTTTTGCCAGTTATAGCGCCACCTAAGGTCCGATCTCCATGAAACTCTGCATGCTTCCTCACCATGTTCTGACACATATGCTCATCAATTTTGGTGAAGTTCTGAGTTTTCATTTGGGATTTATAGGCTTTTGAGTGTATTTTGCCACGCCCCTTTTCTAAACGAGCCTGTTACAGCCACCCAAATGCAAAAGTTCAACTTTTTTTCGATAATTATTGATCTAGAGAGTCCAGAGAATTGTCCTAGACTGGTTTGGTTCCGATCGGGCGAAAAACCAGGGACTAGTTCGCAAAAGTAGGTTTTGGACAAAATTCGACATAGCAGAATATTTTCCCTGCCGACATCCAAATCGGAGATAGCCATTTTGTCCGCCTTGAGCCAAGGATTCCAACGATATAGGGCACTTGATCCTGGGACAAACGGTCTAAGAGTTATGAGCAATTTTGAACTTTTGGTTGCTGTAGCGCCACCTATGGGCCATTCGGGGTCATACTCTGATAGGTTGTCCCCAAACTGAGGCCTACCATCTGGCCAGGTTTCACGTCTCTAGGCCTTACGGTTTGGCCTGCACGATGCGTTTTACGAATCCTTACAATTACAATAGGGTTTCAGCATTTCATGCTTGAACCCCTAATAAGAATGAGGGCTTTTTGCCAGTTATAGCGCCACCTAAGGTCCGATCTCCATGAAACTCTGCATGCTTCCTCACCATGTTCTGACACATATGCTCATCAATTTTGGTGAAGTTCTGAGTTTTCATTTGGGATTTATAGGCTTTTGAGTGTATTTTGCCACGCCCCTTTTCTAAACGAGCCTGTTACAGCCACCCAAATGCAAAAGTTCAACTTTTTTTCGATAATTATTGATCTAGAGAGTCCAGAGAATTGTCCTAGACTGGTTTGGTTCCGATCGGGCGAAAAACCAGGGACTAGTTCGCAAAAGTAGGTTTTGGACAAAATTCGACATAGCAGAATATTTTCCCTGCCGACATCCAAATCGGAGATAGCCATTTTGTCCGCCTTGAGCCAAGGATTCCAACGATATAGGGCACTTGATCCTGGGACAAACGGTCTAAGAGTTATGAGCAATTTTGAACTTTTGGTTGCTGTAGCGCCACCTATGGGCCATTCGGGGTCATACTCTGATAGGTTGTCCCCAAACTGAGGCCTACCATCTGGCCAGGTTTCACGTCTCTAGGCCTTACGGTTTGGCCTGCACGATGCGTTTTACGAATCCTTACAATTACAATAGGGTTTCAGCATTTCATGCTTGAACCCCTAATAAGAATGAGGGCTTTTTGCCAGTTATAGCGCCACCTAAGGTCCGATCTCCATGAAACTCTGCATGCTTCCTCACCATGTTCTGACACATATGCTCATCAATTTTGGTGAAGTTCTGAGTTTTCATTTGGGATTTATAGGCTTTTGAGTGTATTTTGCCACGCCCCTTTTCTAAACGAGCCTGTTACAGCCACCCAAATGCAAAAGTTCAACTTTTTTTCGATAATTATTGATCTAGAGAGTCCAGAGAATTGTCCTAGACTGGTTTGGTTCCGATCGGGCGAAAAACCAGGGACTAGTTCGCAAAAGTAGGTTTTGGACAAAATTCGACATAGCAGAATATTTTCCCTGCCGACATCCAAATCGGAGATAGCCATTTTGTCCGCCTTGAGCCAAGGATTCCAACGATATAGGGCACTTGATCCTGGGACAAACGGTCTAAGAGTTATGAGCAATTTTGAACTTTTGGTTGCTGTAGCGCCACCTATGGGCCATTCGGGGTCATACTCTGATAGGTTGTCCCCAAACTGAGGCCTACCATCTGGCCAGGTTTCACGTCTCTAGGCCTTACGGTTTGGCCTGCACGATGCGTTTTACGAATCCTTACAATTACAATAGGGTTTCAGCATTTCATGCTTGAACCCCTAATAAGAATGAGGGCTTTTTGCCAGTTATAGCGCCACCTAAGGTCCGATCTCCATGAAACTCTGCATGCTTCCTCACCATGTTCTGACACATATGCTCATCAATTTTGGTGAAGTTCTGAGTTTTCATTTGGGATTTATAGGCTTTTGAGTGTATTTTGCCACGCCCCTTTTCTAAACGAGCCTGTTACAGCCACCCAAATGCAAAAGTTCAACTTTTTTTCGATAATTTTTGATCTAGAGAGTCCAGAGAATTGTCCTAGACTGGTTTGGTTCCGATCGGGCGAAAAACCAGGGACTAGTTCGCAAAAGTAGGTTTTGGACAAAATTCGACATAGCAGAATATTTTCCCTGCCGACATCCAAATCGGAGATAGCCATTTTGTCCGCCTTGAGCCAAGGATTCCAACGATATAGGGCACTTGATCCTGGGACAAACGGTCTAAGAGTTATGAGCAATTTTGAACTTTTGGTTGCTGTAGCGCCACCTATGGGCCATTCGGGGTCATACTCTGATAGGTTGTCCCCAAACTGAGGCCTACCATCTGGCCAGGTTTCACGTCTCTAGGCCTTACGGTTTGGCCTGCACGATGCGTTTTACGAATCCTTACAATTACAATAGGGTTTCAGCATTTCATGCTTGAACCCCTAATAAGAATGAGGGCTTTTTGCCAGTTATAGCGCCACCTAAGGTCCGATCTCCATGAAACTCTGCATGCTTCCTCACCATGTTCTGACACATATGCTCATCAATTTTGGTGAAGTTCTGAGTTTTCATTTGGGATTTATAGGCTTTTGAGTGTATTTTGCCACGCCCCTTTTCTAAACGAGCCTGTTACAGCCACCCAAATGCAAAAGTTCAACTTTTTTTCGATAATTATTGATCTAGAGAGTCCAGAGAATTGTCCTAGACTGGTTTGGTTCCGATCGGGCGAAAAACCAGGGACTAGTTCGCAAAAGTAGGTTTTGGACAAAATTCGACATAGCAGAATATTTTCCCTGCCGACATCCAAATCGGAGATAGCCATTTTGTCCGCCTTGAGCCAAGGATTCCAACGATATAGGGCACTTGATCCTGGGACAAACGGTCTAAGAGTTATGAGCAATTTTGAACTTTTGGTTGCTGTAGCGCCACCTATGGGCCATTCGGGGTCATACTCTGATAGGTTGTCCCCAAACTGAGGCCTACCATCTGGCCAGGTTTCACGTCTCTAGGCCTTACGGTTTGGCCTGCACGATGCGTTTTACGAATCCTTACAATTACAATAGGGTTTCAGCATTTCATGCTTGAACCCCTAATAAGAATGAGGGCTTTTTGCCAGTTATAGCGCCACCTAAGGTCCGATCTCCATGAAACTCTGCATGCTTCCTCACCATGTTCTGACACATATGCTCATCAATTTTGGTGAAGTTCTGAGTTTTCATTTGGGATTTATAGGCTTTTGAGTGTATTTTGCCACGCCCCTTTTCTAAACGAGCCTGTTACAGCCACCCAAATGCAAAAGTTCAACTTTTTTTCGATAATTATTGATCTAGAGAGTCCAGAGAATTGTCCTAGACTGGTTTGGTTCCGATCGGGCGAAAAACCAGGGACTAGTTCGCAAAAGTAGGTTTTGGACAAAATTCGACATAGCAGAATATTTTCCCTGCCGACATCCAAATCGGAGATAGCCATTTTGTCCGCCTTGAGCCAAGGATTCCAACGATATAGGGCACTTGATCCTGGGACAAACGGTCTAAGAGTTATGAGCAATTTTGAACTTTTGGTTGCTGTAGCGCCACCTATGGGCCATTCGGGGTCATACTCTGATAGGTTGTCCCCAAACTGAGGCCTACCATCTGGCCAGGTTTCACGTCTCTAGGCCTTACGGTTTGGCCTGCACGATGCGTTTTACGAATCCTTACAATTACAATAGGGTTTCAGCATTTCATGCTTGAACCCCTAATAAGAATGAGGGCTTTTTGCCAGTTATAGCGCCACCTAAGGTCCGATCTCCATGAAACTCTGCATGCTTCCTCACCATGTTCTGACACATATGCTCATCAATTTTGGTGAAGTTCTGAGTTTTCATTTGGGATTTATAGGCTTTTGAGTGTATTTTGCCACGCCCCTTTTCTAAACGAGCCTGTTACAGCCACCCAAATGCAAAAGTTCAACTTTTTTTCGATAATTTTTGATCTAGAGAGTCCAGAGAATTGTCCTAGACTGGTTTGGTTCCGATCGGGCGAAAAACCAGGGACTAGTTCGCAAAAGTAGGTTTTGGACAAAATTCGACATAGCAGAATATTTTCCCTGCCGACATCCAAATCGGAGATAGCCATTTTGTCCGCCTTGAGCCAAGGATTCCAACGATATAGGGCACTTGATCCTGGGACAAACGGTCTAAGAGTTATGAGCAATTTTGAACTTTTGGTTGCTGTAGCGCCACCTATGGGCCATTCGGGGTCATACTCTGATAGGTTGTCCCCAAACTGAGGCCTACCATCTGGCCAGGTTTCACGTCTCTAGGCCTTACGGTTTGGCCTGCACGATGCGTTTTACGAATCCTTACAATTACAATAGGGTTTCAGCATTTCATGCTTGAACCCCTAATAAGAATGAGGGCTTTTTGCCAGTTATAGCGCCACCTAAGGTCCGATCTCCATGAAACTCTGCATGCTTCCTCACCATGTTCTGACACATATGCTCATCAATTTTGGTGAAGTTCTGAGTTTTCATTTGGGATTTATAGGCTTTTGAGTGTATTTTGCCACGCCCCTTTTCTAAACGAGCCTGTTACAGCCACCCAAATGCAAAAGTTCAACTTTTTTTCGATAATTATTGATCTAGAGAGTCCAGAGAATTGTCCTAGACTGGTTTGGTTCCGATCGGGCGAAAAACCAGGGACTAGTTCGCAAAAGTAGGTTTTGGACAAAATTCGACATAGCAGAATATTTTCCCTGCCGACATCCAAATCGGAGATAGCCATTTTGTCCGCCTTGAGCCAAGGATTCCAACGATATAGGGCACTTGATCCTGGGACAAACGGTCTAAGAGTTATGAGCAATTTTGAACTTTTGGTTGCTGTAGCGCCACCTATGGGCCATTCGGGGTCATACTCTGATAGGTTGTCCCCAAACTGAGGCCTACCATCTGGCCAGGTTTCACGTCTCTAGGCCTTACGGTTTGGCCTGCACGATGCGTTTTACGAATCCTTACAATTACAATAGGGTTTCAGCATTTCATGCTTGAACCCCTAATAAGAATGAGGGCTTTTTGCCAGTTATAGCGCCACCTAAGGTCCGATCTCCATGAAACTCTGCATGCTTCCTCACCATGTTCTGACACATATGCTCATCAATTTTGGTGAAGTTCTGAGTTTTCATTTGGGATTTATAGGCTTTTGAGTGTATTTTGCCACGCCCCTTTTCTAAACGAGCCTGTTACAGCCACCCAAATGCAAAAGTTCAACTTTTTTTCGATAATTATTGATCTAGAGAGTCCAGAGAATTGTCCTAGACTGGTTTGGTTCCGATCGGGCGAAAAACCAGGGACTAGTTCGCAAAAGTAGGTTTTGGACAAAATTCGACATAGCAGAATATTTTCCCTGCCGACATCCAAATCGGAGATAGCCATTTTGTCCGCCTTGAGCCAAGGATTCCAACGATATAGGGCACTTGATCCTGGGACAAACGGTCTAAGAGTTATGAGCAATTTTGAACTTTTGGTTGCTGTAGCGCCACCTATGGGCCATTCGGGGTCATACTCTGATAGGTTGTCCCCAAACTGAGGCCTACCATCTGGCCAGGTTTCACGTCTCTAGGCCTTACGGTTTGGCCTGCACGATGCGTTTTACGAATCCTTACAATTACAATAGGGTTTCAGCATTTCATGCTTGAACCCCTAATAAGAATGAGGGCTTTTTGCCAGTTATAGCGCCACCTAAGGTCCGATCTCCATGAAACTCTGCATGCTTCCTCACCATGTTCTGACACATATGCTCATCAATTTTGGTGAAGTTCTGAGTTTTCATTTGGGATTTATAGGCTTTTGAGTGTATTTTGCCACGCCCCTTTTCTAAACGAGCCTGTTACAGCCACCCAAATGCAAAAGTTCAACTTTTTTTCGATAATTATTGATCTAGAGAGTCCAGAGAATTGTCCTAGACTGGTTTGGTTCCGATCGGGCGAAAAACCAGGGACTAGTTCGCAAAAGTAGGTTTTGGACAAAATTCGACATAGCAGAATATTTTCCCTGCCGACATCCAAATCGGAGATAGCCATTTTGTCCGCCTTGAGCCAAGGATTCCAACGATATAGGGCACTTGATCCTGGGACAAACGGTCTAAGAGTTATGAGCAATTTTGAACTTTTGGTTGCTGTAGCGCCACCTATGGGCCATTCGGGGTCATACTCTGATAGGTTGTCCCCAAACTGAGGCCTACCATCTGGCCAGGTTTCACGTCTCTAGGCCTTACGGTTTGGCCTGCACGATGCGTTTTACGAATCCTTACAATTACAATAGGGTTTCAGCATTTCATGCTTGAACCCCTAATAAGAATGAGGGCTTTTTGCCAGTTATAGCGCCACCTAAGGTCCGATCTCCATGAAACTCTGCATGCTTCCTCACCATGTTCTGACACATATGCTCATCAATTTTGGTGAAGTTCTGAGTTTTCATTTGGGATTTATAGGCTTTTGAGTGTATTTTGCCACGCCCCTTTTCTAAACGAGCCTGTTACAGCCACCCAAATGCAAAAGTTCAACTTTTTTTCGATAATTATTGATCTAGAGAGTCCAGAGAATTGTCCTAGACTGGTTTGGTTCCGATCGGGCGAAAAACCAGGGACTAGTTCGCAAAAGTAGGTTTTGGACAAAATTCGACATAGCAGAATATTTTCCCTGCCGACATCCAAATCGGAGATAGCCATTTTGTCCGCCTTGAGCCAAGGATTCCAACGATATAGGGCACTTGATCCTGGGACAAACGGTCTAAGAGTTATGAGCAATTTTGAACTTTTGGTTGCTGTAGCGCCACCTATGGGCCATTCGGGGTCATACTCTGATAGGTTGTCCCCAAACTGAGGCCTACCATCTGGCCAGGTTTCACGTCTCTAGGCCTTACGGTTTGGCCTGCACGATGCGTTTTACGAATCCTTACAATTACAATAGGGTTTCAGCATTTCATGCTTGAACCCCTAATAAGAATGAGGGCTTTTTGCCAGTTATAGCGCCACCTAAGGTCCGATCTCCATGAAACTCTGCATGCTTCCTCACCATGTTCTGACACATATGCTCATCAATTTTGGTGAAGTTCTGAGTTTTCATTTGGGATTTATAGGCTTTTGAGTGTATTTTGCCACGCCCCTTTTCTAAACGAGCCTGTTACAGCCACCCAAATGCAAAAGTTCAACTTTTTTTCGATAATTTTTGATCTAGAGAGTCCAGAGAATTGTCCTAGACTGGTTTGGTTCCGATCGGGCGAAAAACCAGGGACTAGTTCGCAAAAGTAGGTTTTGGACAAAATTCGACATAGCAGAATATTTTCCCTGCCGACATCCAAATCGGAGATAGCCATTTTGTCCGCCTTGAGCCAAGGATTCCAACGATATAGGGCACTTGATCCTGGGACAAACGGTCTAAGAGTTATGAGCAATTTTGAACTTTTGGTTGCTGTAGCGCCACCTATGGGCCATTCGGGGTCATACTCTGATAGGTTGTCCCCAAACTGAGGCCTACCATCTGGCCAGGTTTCACGTCTCTAGGCCTTACGGTTTGGCCTGCACGATGCGTTTTACGAATCCTTACAATTACAATAGGGTTTCAGCATTTCATGCTTGAACCCCTAATAAGAATGAGGGCTTTTTGCCAGTTATAGCGCCACCTAAGGTCCGATCTCCATGAAACTCTGCATGCTTCCTCACCATGTTCTGACACATATGCTCATCAATTTTGGTGAAGTTCTGAGTTTTCATTTGGGATTTATAGGCTTTTGAGTGTATTTTGCCACGCCCCTTTTCTAAACGAGCCTGTTACAGCCACCCAAATGCAAAAGTTCAACTTTTTTTCGATAATTATTGATCTAGAGAGTCCAGAGAATTGTCCTAGACTGGTTTGGTTCCGATCGGGCGAAAAACCAGGGACTAGTTCGCAAAAGTAGGTTTTGGACAAAATTCGACATAGCAGAATATTTTCCCTGCCGACATCCAAATCGGAGATAGCCATTTTGTCCGCCTTGAGCCAAGGATTCCAACGATATAGGGCACTTGATCCTGGGACAAACGGTCTAAGAGTTATGAGCAATTTTGAACTTTTGGTTGCTGTAGCGCCACCTATGGGCCATTCGGGGTCATACTCTGATAGGTTGTCCCCAAACTGAGGCCTACCATCTGGCCAGGTTTCACGTCTCTAGGCCTTACGGTTTGGCCTGCACGATGCGTTTTACGAATCCTTACAATTACAATAGGGTTTCAGCATTTCATGCTTGAACCCCTAATAAGAATGAGGGCTTTTTGCCAGTTATAGCGCCACCTAAGGTCCGATCTCCATGAAACTCTGCATGCTTCCTCACCATGTTCTGACACATATGCTCATCAATTTTGGTGAAGTTCTGAGTTTTCATTTGGGATTTATAGGCTTTTGAGTGTATTTTGCCACGCCCCTTTTCTAAACGAGCCTGTTACAGCCACCCAAATGCAAAAGTTCAACTTTTTTTCGATAATTATTGATCTAGAGAGTCCAGAGAATTGTCCTAGACTGGTTTGGTTCCGATCGGGCGAAAAACCAGGGACTAGTTCGCAAAAGTAGGTTTTGGACAAAATTCGACATAGCAGAATATTTTCCCTGCCGACATCCAAATCGGAGATAGCCATTTTGTCCGCCTTGAGCCAAGGATTCCAACGATATAGGGCACTTGATCCTGGGACAAACGGTCTAAGAGTTATGAGCAATTTTGAACTTTTGGTTGCTGTAGCGCCACCTATGGGCCATTCGGGGTCATACTCTGATAGGTTGTCCCCAAACTGAGGCCTACCATCTGGCCAGGTTTCACGTCTCTAGGCCTTACGGTTTGGCCTGCACGATGCGTTTTACGAATCCTTACAATTACAATAGGGTTTCAGCATTTCATGCTTGAACCCCTAATAAGAATGAGGGCTTTTTGCCAGTTATAGCGCCACCTAAGGTCCGATCTCCATGAAACTCTGCATGCTTCCTCACCATGTTCTGACACATATGCTCATCAATTTTGGTGAAGTTCTGAGTTTTCATTTGGGATTTATAGGCTTTTGAGTGTATTTTGCCACGCCCCTTTTCTAAACGAGCCTGTTACAGCCACCCAAATGCAAAAGTTCAACTTTTTTTCGATAATTATTGATCTAGAGAGTCCAGAGAATTGTCCTAGACTGGTTTGGTTCCGATCGGGCGAAAAACCAGGGACTAGTTCGCAAAAGTAGGTTTTGGACAAAATTCGACATAGCAGAATATTTTCCCTGCCGACATCCAAATCGGAGATAGCCATTTTGTCCGCCTTGAGCCAAGGATTCCAACGATATAGGGCACTTGATCCTGGGACAAACGGTCTAAGAGTTATGAGCAATTTTGAACTTTTGGTTGCTGTAGCGCCACCTATGGGCCATTCGGGGTCATACTCTGATAGGTTGTCCCCAAACTGAGGCCTACCATCTGGCCAGGTTTCACGTCTCTAGGCCTTACGGTTTGGCCTGCACGATGCGTTTTACGAATCCTTACAATTACAATAGGGTTTCAGCATTTCATGCTTGAACCCCTAATAAGAATGAGGGCTTTTTGCCAGTTATAGCGCCACCTAAGGTCCGATCTCCATGAAACTCTGCATGCTTCCTCACCATGTTCTGACACATATGCTCATCAATTTTGGTGAAGTTCTGAGTTTTCATTTGGGATTTATAGGCTTTTGAGTGTATTTTGCCACGCCCCTTTTCTAAACGAGCCTGTTACAGCCACCCAAATGCAAAAGTTCAACTTTTTTTCGATAATTATTGATCTAGAGAGTCCAGAGAATTGTCCTAGACTGGTTTGGTTCCGATCGGGCGAAAAACCAGGGACTAGTTCGCAAAAGTAGGTTTTGGACAAAATTCGACATAGCAGAATATTTTCCCTGCCGACATCCAAATCGGAGATAGCCATTTTGTCCGCCTTGAGCCAAGGATTCCAACGATATAGGGCACTTGATCCTGGGACAAACGGTCTAAGAGTTATGAGCAATTTTGAACTTTTGGTTGCTGTAGCGCCACCTATGGGCCATTCGGGGTCATACTCTGATAGGTTGTCCCCAAACTGAGGCCTACCATCTGGCCAGGTTTCACGTCTCTAGGCCTTACGGTTTGGCCTGCACGATGCGTTTTACGAATCCTTACAATTACAATAGGGTTTCAGCATTTCATGCTTGAACCCCTAATAAGAATGAGGGCTTTTTGCCAGTTATAGCGCCACCTAAGGTCCGATCTCCATGAAACTCTGCATGCTTCCTCACCATGTTCTGACACATATGCTCATCAATTTTGGTGAAGTTCTGAGTTTTCATTTGGGATTTATAGGCTTTTGAGTGTATTTTGCCACGCCCCTTTTCTAAACGAGCCTGTTACAGCCACCCAAATGCAAAAGTTCAACTTTTTTTCGATAATTATTGATCTAGAGAGTCCAGAGAATTGTCCTAGACTGGTTTGGTTCCGATCGGGCGAAAAACCAGGGACTAGTTCGCAAAAGTAGGTTTTGGACAAAATTCGACATAGCAGAATATTTTCCCTGCCGACATCCAAATCGGAGATAGCCATTTTGTCCGCCTTGAGCCAAGGATTCCAACGATATAGGGCACTTGATCCTGGGACAAACGGTCTAAGAGTTATGAGCAATTTTGAACTTTTGGTTGCTGTAGCGCCACCTATGGGCCATTCGGGGTCATACTCTGATAGGTTGTCCCCAAACTGAGGCCTACCATCTGGCCAGGTTTCACGTCTCTAGGCCTTACGGTTTGGCCTGCACGATGCGTTTTACGAATCCTTACAATTACAATAGGGTTTCAGCATTTCATGCTTGAACCCCTAATAAGAATGAGGGCTTTTTGCCAGTTATAGCGCCACCTAAGGTCCGATCTCCATGAAACTCTGCATGCTTCCTCACCATGTTCTGACACATATGCTCATCAATTTTGGTGAAGTTCTGAGTTTTCATTTGGGATTTATAGGCTTTTGAGTGTATTTTGCCACGCCCCTTTTCTAAACGAGCCTGTTACAGCCACCCAAATGCAAAAGTTCAACTTTTTTTCGATAATTATTGATCTAGAGAGTCCAGAGAATTGTCCTAGACTGGTTTGGTTCCGATCGGGCGAAAAACCAGGGACTAGTTCGCAAAAGTAGGTTTTGGACAAAATTCGACATAGCAGAATATTTTCCCTGCCGACATCCAAATCGGAGATAGCCATTTTGTCCGCCTTGAGCCAAGGATTCCAACGATATAGGGCACTTGATCCTGGGACAAACGGTCTAAGAGTTATGAGCAATTTTGAACTTTTGGTTGCTGTAGCGCCACCTATGGGCCATTCGGGGTCATACTCTGATAGGTTGTCCCCAAACTGAGGCCTACCATCTGGCCAGGTTTCACGTCTCTAGGCCTTACGGTTTGGCCTGCACGATGCGTTTTACGAATCCTTACAATTACAATAGGGTTTCAGCATTTCATGCTTGAACCCCTAATAAGAATGAGGGCTTTTTGCCAGTTATAGCGCCACCTAAGGTCCGATCTCCATGAAACTCTGCATGCTTCCTCACCATGTTCTGACACATATGCTCATCAATTTTGGTGAAGTTCTGAGTTTTCATTTGGGATTTATAGGCTTTTGAGTGTATTTTGCCACGCCCCTTTTCTAAACGAGCCTGTTACAGCCACCCAAATGCAAAAGTTCAACTTTTTTTCGATAATTATTGATCTAGAGAGTCCAGAGAATTGTCCTAGACTGGTTTGGTTCCGATCGGGCGAAAAACCAGGGACTAGTTCGCAAAAGTAGGTTTTGGACAAAATTCGACATAGCAGAATATTTTCCCTGCCGACATCCAAATCGGAGATAGCCATTTTGTCCGCCTTGAGCCAAGGATTCCAACGATATAGGGCACTTGATCCTGGGACAAACGGTCTAAGAGTTATGAGCAATTTTGAACTTTTGGTTGCTGTAGCGCCACCTATGGGCCATTCGGGGTCATACTCTGATAGGTTGTCCCCAAACTGAGGCCTACCATCTGGCCAGGTTTCACGTCTCTAGGCCTTACGGTTTGGCCTGCACGATGCGTTTTACGAATCCTTACAATTACAATAGGGTTTCAGCATTTCATGCTTGAACCCCTAATAAGAATGAGGGCTTTTTGCCAGTTATAGCGCCACCTAAGGTCCGATCTCCATGAAACTCTGCATGCTTCCTCACCATGTTCTGACACATATGCTCATCAATTTTGGTGAAGTTCTGAGTTTTCATTTGGGATTTATAGGCTTTTGAGTGTATTTTGCCACGCCCCTTTTCTAAACGAGCCTGTTACAGCCACCCAAATGCAAAAGTTCAACTTTTTTTCGATAATTATTGATCTA
Organism: Squalius cephalus; assembly: GCF_949319135.1. Classification (NCBI taxonomy): domain Eukaryota; kingdom Metazoa; phylum Chordata; class Actinopteri; order Cypriniformes; family Leuciscidae; genus Squalius; species Squalius cephalus. The sequence continues at coordinate 32,608,960 of NC_137127.1, read as the reverse complement.
GAGAGTCCAGAGAATTGTCCTAGACTGGTTTGGTTCCGATCGGGCGAAAAACCAGGGACTAGTTCGCAAAAGTAGGTTTTGGACAAAATTCGACATAGCAGAATATTTTCCCTGCCGACATCCAAATCGGAGATAGCCATTTTGTCCGCCTTGAGCCAAGGATTCCAACGATATAGGGCACTTGATCCTGGGACAAACGGTCTAAGAGTTATGAGCAATTTTGAACTTTTGGTTGCTGTAGCGCCACCTATGGGCCATTCGGGGTCATACTCTGATAGGTTGTCCCCAAACTGAGGCCTACCATCTGGCCAGGTTTCACGTCTCTAGGCCTTACGGTTTGGCCTGCACGATGCGTTTTACGAATCCTTACAATTACAATAGGGTTTCAGCATTTCATGCTTGAACCCCTAATAAGAATGAGGGCTTTTTGCCAGTTATAGCGCCACCTAAGGTCCGATCTCCATGAAACTCTGCATGCTTCCTCACCATGTTCTGACACATATGCTCATCAATTTTGGTGAAGTTCTGAGTTTTCATTTGGGATTTATAGGCTTTTGAGTGTATTTTGCCACGCCCCTTTTCTAAACGAGCCTGTTACAGCCACCCAAATGCAAAAGTTCAACTTTTTTTCGATAATTATTGATCTAGAGAGTCCAGAGAATTGTCCTAGACTGGTTTGGTTCCGATCGGGCGAAAAACCAGGGACTAGTTCGCAAAAGTAGGTTTTGGACAAAATTCGACATAGCAGAATATTTTCCCTGCCGACATCCAAATCGGAGATAGCCATTTTGTCCGCCTTGAGCCAAGGATTCCAACGATATAGGGCACTTGATCCTGGGACAAACGGTCTAAGAGTTATGAGCAATTTTGAACTTTTGGTTGCTGTAGCGCCACCTATGGGCCATTCGGGGTCATACTCTGATAGGTTGTCCCCAAACTGAGGCCTACCATCTGGCCAGGTTTCACGTCTCTAGGCCTTACGGTTTGGCCTGCACGATGCGTTTTACGAATCCTTACAATTACAATAGGGTTTCAGCATTTCATGCTTGAACCCCTAATAAGAATGAGGGCTTTTTGCCAGTTATAGCGCCACCTAAGGTCCGATCTCCATGAAACTCTGCATGCTTCCTCACCATGTTCTGACACATATGCTCATCAATTTTGGTGAAGTTCTGAGTTTTCATTTGGGATTTATAGGCTTTTGAGTGTATTTTGCCACGCCCCTTTTCTAAACGAGCCTGTTACAGCCACCCAAATGCAAAAGTTCAACTTTTTTTCGATAATTATTGATCTAGAGAGTCCAGAGAATTGTCCTAGACTGGTTTGGTTCCGATCGGGCGAAAAACCAGGGACTAGTTCGCAAAAGTAGGTTTTGGACAAAATTCGACATAGCAGAATATTTTCCCTGCCGACATCCAAATCGGAGATAGCCATTTTGTCCGCCTTGAGCCAAGGATTCCAACGATATAGGGCACTTGATCCTGGGACAAACGGTCTAAGAGTTATGAGCAATTTTGAACTTTTGGTTGCTGTAGCGCCACCTATGGGCCATTCGGGGTCATACTCTGATAGGTTGTCCCCAAACTGAGGCCTACCATCTGGCCAGGTTTCACGTCTCTAGGCCTTACGGTTTGGCCTGCACGATGCGTTTTACGAATCCTTACAATTACAATAGGGTTTCAGCATTTCATGCTTGAACCCCTAATAAGAATGAGGGCTTTTTGCCAGTTATAGCGCCACCTAAGGTCCGATCTCCATGAAACTCTGCATGCTTCCTCACCATGTTCTGACACATATGCTCATCAATTTTGGTGAAGTTCTGAGTTTTCATTTGGGATTTATAGGCTTTTGAGTGTATTTTGCCACGCCCCTTTTCTAAACGAGCCTGTTACAGCCACCCAAATGCAAAAGTTCAACTTTTTTTCGATAATTTTTGATCTAGAGAGTCCAGAGAATTGTCCTAGACTGGTTTGGTTCCGATCGGGCGAAAAACCAGGGACTAGTTCGCAAAAGTAGGTTTTGGACAAAATTCGACATAGCAGAATATTTTCCCTGCCGACATCCAAATCGGAGATAGCCATTTTGTCCGCCTTGAGCCAAGGATTCCAACGATATAGGGCACTTGATCCTGGGACAAACGGTCTAAGAGTTATGAGCAATTTTGAACTTTTGGTTGCTGTAGCGCCACCTATGGGCCATTCGGGGTCATACTCTGATAGGTTGTCCCCAAACTGAGGCCTACCATCTGGCCAGGTTTCACGTCTCTAGGCCTTACGGTTTGGCCTGCACGATGCGTTTTACGAATCCTTACAATTACAATAGGGTTTCAGCATTTCATGCTTGAACCCCTAATAAGAATGAGGGCTTTTTGCCAGTTATAGCGCCACCTAAGGTCCGATCTCCATGAAACTCTGCATGCTTCCTCACCATGTTCTGACACATATGCTCATCAATTTTGGTGAAGTTCTGAGTTTTCATTTGGGATTTATAGGCTTTTGAGTGTATTTTGCCACGCCCCTTTTCTAAACGAGCCTGTTACAGCCACCCAAATGCAAAAGTTCAACTTTTTTTCGATAATTATTGATCTAGAGAGTCCAGAGAATTGTCCTAGACTGGTTTGGTTCCGATCGGGCGAAAAACCAGGGACTAGTTCGCAAAAGTAGGTTTTGGACAAAATTCGACATAGCAGAATATTTTCCCTGCCGACATCCAAATCGGAGATAGCCATTTTGTCCGCCTTGAGCCAAGGATTCCAACGATATAGGGCACTTGATCCTGGGACAAACGGTCTAAGAGTTATGAGCAATTTTGAACTTTTGGTTGCTGTAGCGCCACCTATGGGCCATTCGGGGTCATACTCTGATAGGTTGTCCCCAAACTGAGGCCTACCATCTGGCCAGGTTTCACGTCTCTAGGCCTTACGGTTTGGCCTGCACGATGCGTTTTACGAATCCTTACAATTACAATAGGGTTTCAGCATTTCATGCTTGAACCCCTAATAAGAATGAGGGCTTTTTGCCAGTTATAGCGCCACCTAAGGTCCGATCTCCATGAAACTCTGCATGCTTCCTCACCATGTTCTGACACATATGCTCATCAATTTTGGTGAAGTTCTGAGTTTTCATTTGGGATTTATAGGCTTTTGAGTGTATTTTGCCACGCCCCTTTTCTAAACGAGCCTGTTACAGCCACCCAAATGCAAAAGTTCAACTTTTTTTCGATAATTATTGATCTAGAGAGTCCAGAGAATTGTCCTAGACTGGTTTGGTTCCGATCGGGCGAAAAACCAGGGACTAGTTCGCAAAAGTAGGTTTTGGACAAAATTCGACATAGCAGAATATTTTCCCTGCCGACATCCAAATCGGAGATAGCCATTTTGTCCGCCTTGAGCCAAGGATTCCAACGATATAGGGCACTTGATCCTGGGACAAACGGTCTAAGAGTTATGAGCAATTTTGAACTTTTGGTTGCTGTAGCGCCACCTATGGGCCATTCGGGGTCATACTCTGATAGGTTGTCCCCAAACTGAGGCCTACCATCTGGCCAGGTTTCACGTCTCTAGGCCTTACGGTTTGGCCTGCACGATGCGTTTTACGAATCCTTACAATTACAATAGGGTTTCAGCATTTCATGCTTGAACCCCTAATAAGAATGAGGGCTTTTTGCCAGTTATAGCGCCACCTAAGGTCCGATCTCCATGAAACTCTGCATGCTTCCTCACCATGTTCTGACACATATGCTCATCAATTTTGGTGAAGTTCTGAGTTTTCATTTGGGATTTATAGGCTTTTGAGTGTATTTTGCCACGCCCCTTTTCTAAACGAGCCTGTTACAGCCACCCAAATGCAAAAGTTCAACTTTTTTTCGATAATTATTGATCTAGAGAGTCCAGAGAATTGTCCTAGACTGGTTTGGTTCCGATCGGGCGAAAAACCAGGGACTAGTTCGCAAAAGTAGGTTTTGGACAAAATTCGACATAGCAGAATATTTTCCCTGCCGACATCCAAATCGGAGATAGCCATTTTGTCCGCCTTGAGCCAAGGATTCCAACGATATAGGGCACTTGATCCTGGGACAAACGGTCTAAGAGTTATGAGCAATTTTGAACTTTTGGTTGCTGTAGCGCCACCTATGGGCCATTCGGGGTCATACTCTGATAGGTTGTCCCCAAACTGAGGCCTACCATCTGGCCAGGTTTCACGTCTCTAGGCCTTACGGTTTGGCCTGCACGATGCGTTTTACGAATCCTTACAATTACAATAGGGTTTCAGCATTTCATGCTTGAACCCCTAATAAGAATGAGGGCTTTTTGCCAGTTATAGCGCCACCTAAGGTCCGATCTCCATGAAACTCTGCATGCTTCCTCACCATGTTCTGACACATATGCTCATCAATTTTGGTGAAGTTCTGAGTTTTCATTTGGGATTTATAGGCTTTTGAGTGTATTTTGCCACGCCCCTTTTCTAAACGAGCCTGTTACAGCCACCCAAATGCAAAAGTTCAACTTTTTTTCGATAATTATTGATCTAGAGAGTCCAGAGAATTGTCCTAGACTGGTTTGGTTCCGATCGGGCGAAAAACCAGGGACTAGTTCGCAAAAGTAGGTTTTGGACAAAATTCGACATAGCAGAATATTTTCCCTGCCGACATCCAAATCGGAGATAGCCATTTTGTCCGCCTTGAGCCAAGGATTCCAACGATATAGGGCACTTGATCCTGGGACAAACGGTCTAAGAGTTATGAGCAATTTTGAACTTTTGGTTGCTGTAGCGCCACCTATGGGCCATTCGGGGTCATACTCTGATAGGTTGTCCCCAAACTGAGGCCTACCATCTGGCCAGGTTTCACGTCTCTAGGCCTTACGGTTTGGCCTGCACGATGCGTTTTACGAATCCTTACAATTACAATAGGGTTTCAGCATTTCATGCTTGAACCCCTAATAAGAATGAGGGCTTTTTGCCAGTTATAGCGCCACCTAAGGTCCGATCTCCATGAAACTCTGCATGCTTCCTCACCATGTTCTGACACATATGCTCATCAATTTTGGTGAAGTTCTGAGTTTTCATTTGGGATTTATAGGCTTTTGAGTGTATTTTGCCACGCCCCTTTTCTAAACGAGCCTGTTACAGCCACCCAAATGCAAAAGTTCAACTTTTTTTCGATAATTATTGATCTAGAGAGTCCAGAGAATTGTCCTAGACTGGTTTGGTTCCGATCGGGCGAAAAACCAGGGACTAGTTCGCAAAAGTAGGTTTTGGACAAAATTCGACATAGCAGAATATTTTCCCTGCCGACATCCAAATCGGAGATAGCCATTTTGTCCGCCTTGAGCCAAGGATTCCAACGATATAGGGCACTTGATCCTGGGACAAACGGTCTAAGAGTTATGAGCAATTTTGAACTTTTGGTTGCTGTAGCGCCACCTATGGGCCATTCGGGGTCATACTCTGATAGGTTGTCCCCAAACTGAGGCCTACCATCTGGCCAGGTTTCACGTCTCTAGGCCTTACGGTTTGGCCTGCACGATGCGTTTTACGAATCCTTACAATTACAATAGGGTTTCAGCATTTCATGCTTGAACCCCTAATAAGAATGAGGGCTTTTTGCCAGTTATAGCGCCACCTAAGGTCCGATCTCCATGAAACTCTGCATGCTTCCTCACCATGTTCTGACACATATGCTCATCAATTTTGGTGAAGTTCTGAGTTTTCATTTGGGATTTATAGGCTTTTGAGTGTATTTTGCCACGCCCCTTTTCTAAACGAGCCTGTTACAGCCACCCAAATGCAAAAGTTCAACTTTTTTTCGATAATTATTGATCTAGAGAGTCCAGAGAATTGTCCTAGACTGGTTTGGTTCCGATCGGGCGAAAAACCAGGGACTAGTTCGCAAAAGTAGGTTTTGGACAAAATTCGACATAGCAGAATATTTTCCCTGCCGACATCCAAATCGGAGATAGCCATTTTGTCCGCCTTGAGCCAAGGATTCCAACGATATAGGGCACTTGATCCTGGGACAAACGGTCTAAGAGTTATGAGCAATTTTGAACTTTTGGTTGCTGTAGCGCCACCTATGGGCCATTCGGGGTCATACTCTGATAGGTTGTCCCCAAACTGAGGCCTACCATCTGGCCAGGTTTCACGTCTCTAGGCCTTACGGTTTGGCCTGCACGATGCGTTTTACGAATCCTTACAATTACAATAGGGTTTCAGCATTTCATGCTTGAACCCCTAATAAGAATGAGGGCTTTTTGCCAGTTATAGCGCCACCTAAGGTCCGATCTCCATGAAACTCTGCATGCTTCCTCACCATGTTCTGACACATATGCTCATCAATTTTGGTGAAGTTCTGAGTTTTCATTTGGGATTTATAGGCTTTTGAGTGTATTTTGCCACGCCCCTTTTCTAAACGAGCCTGTTACAGCCACCCAAATGCAAAAGTTCAACTTTTTTTCGATAATTTTTGATCTAGAGAGTCCAGAGAATTGTCCTAGACTGGTTTGGTTCCGATCGGGCGAAAAACCAGGGACTAGTTCGCAAAAGTAGGTTTTGGACAAAATTCGACATAGCAGAATATTTTCCCTGCCGACATCCAAATCGGAGATAGCCATTTTGTCCGCCTTGAGCCAAGGATTCCAACGATATAGGGCACTTGATCCTGGGACAAACGGTCTAAGAGTTATGAGCAATTTTGAACTTTTGGTTGCTGTAGCGCCACCTATGGGCCATTCGGGGTCATACTCTGATAGGTTGTCCCCAAACTGAGGCCTACCATCTGGCCAGGTTTCACGTCTCTAGGCCTTACGGTTTGGCCTGCACGATGCGTTTTACGAATCCTTACAATTACAATAGGGTTTCAGCATTTCATGCTTGAACCCCTAATAAGAATGAGGGCTTTTTGCCAGTTATAGCGCCACCTAAGGTCCGATCTCCATGAAACTCTGCATGCTTCCTCACCATGTTCTGACACATATGCTCATCAATTTTGGTGAAGTTCTGAGTTTTCATTTGGGATTTATAGGCTTTTGAGTGTATTTTGCCACGCCCCTTTTCTAAACGAGCCTGTTACAGCCACCCAAATGCAAAAGTTCAACTTTTTTTCGATAATTATTGATCTAGAGAGTCCAGAGAATTGTCCTAGACTGGTTTGGTTCCGATCGGGCGAAAAACCAGGGACTAGTTCGCAAAAGTAGGTTTTGGACAAAATTCGACATAGCAGAATATTTTCCCTGCCGACATCCAAATCGGAGATAGCCATTTTGTCCGCCTTGAGCCAAGGATTCCAACGATATAGGGCACTTGATCCTGGGACAAACGGTCTAAGAGTTATGAGCAATTTTGAACTTTTGGTTGCTGTAGCGCCACCTATGGGCCATTCGGGGTCATACTCTGATAGGTTGTCCCCAAACTGAGGCCTACCATCTGGCCAGGTTTCACGTCTCTAGGCCTTACGGTTTGGCCTGCACGATGCGTTTTACGAATCCTTACAATTACAATAGGGTTTCAGCATTTCATGCTTGAACCCCTAATAAGAATGAGGGCTTTTTGCCAGTTATAGCGCCACCTAAGGTCCGATCTCCATGAAACTCTGCATGCTTCCTCACCATGTTCTGACACATATGCTCATCAATTTTGGTGAAGTTCTGAGTTTTCATTTGGGATTTATAGGCTTTTGAGTGTATTTTGCCACGCCCCTTTTCTAAACGAGCCTGTTACAGCCACCCAAATGCAAAAGTTCAACTTTTTTTCGATAATTATTGATCTAGAGAGTCCAGAGAATTGTCCTAGACTGGTTTGGTTCCGATCGGGCGAAAAACCAGGGACTAGTTCGCAAAAGTAGGTTTTGGACAAAATTCGACATAGCAGAATATTTTCCCTGCCGACATCCAAATCGGAGATAGCCATTTTGTCCGCCTTGAGCCAAGGATTCCAACGATATAGGGCACTTGATCCTGGGACAAACGGTCTAAGAGTTATGAGCAATTTTGAACTTTTGGTTGCTGTAGCGCCACCTATGGGCCATTCGGGGTCATACTCTGATAGGTTGTCCCCAAACTGAGGCCTACCATCTGGCCAGGTTTCACGTCTCTAGGCCTTACGGTTTGGCCTGCACGATGCGTTTTACGAATCCTTACAATTACAATAGGGTTTCAGCATTTCATGCTTGAACCCCTAATAAGAATGAGGGCTTTTTGCCAGTTATAGCGCCACCTAAGGTCCGATCTCCATGAAACTCTGCATGCTTCCTCACCATGTTCTGACACATATGCTCATCAATTTTGGTGAAGTTCTGAGTTTTCATTTGGGATTTATAGGCTTTTGAGTGTATTTTGCCACGCCCCTTTTCTAAACGAGCCTGTTACAGCCACCCAAATGCAAAAGTTCAACTTTTTTTCGATAATTATTGATCTAGAGAGTCCAGAGAATTGTCCTAGACTGGTTTGGTTCCGATCGGGCGAAAAACCAGGGACTAGTTCGCAAAAGTAGGTTTTGGACAAAATTCGACATAGCAGAATATTTTCCCTGCCGACATCCAAATCGGAGATAGCCATTTTGTCCGCCTTGAGCCAAGGATTCCAACGATATAGGGCACTTGATCCTGGGACAAACGGTCTAAGAGTTATGAGCAATTTTGAACTTTTGGTTGCTGTAGCGCCACCTATGGGCCATTCGGGGTCATACTCTGATAGGTTGTCCCCAAACTGAGGCCTACCATCTGGCCAGGTTTCACGTCTCTAGGCCTTACGGTTTGGCCTGCACGATGCGTTTTACGAATCCTTACAATTACAATAGGGTTTCAGCATTTCATGCTTGAACCCCTAATAAGAATGAGGGCTTTTTGCCAGTTATAGCGCCACCTAAGGTCCGATCTCCATGAAACTCTGCATGCTTCCTCACCATGTTCTGACACATATGCTCATCAATTTTGGTGAAGTTCTGAGTTTTCATTTGGGATTTATAGGCTTTTGAGTGTATTTTGCCACGCCCCTTTTCTAAACGAGCCTGTTACAGCCACCCAAATGCAAAAGTTCAACTTTTTTTCGATAATTTTTGATCTAGAGAGTCCAGAGAATTGTCCTAGACTGGTTTGGTTCCGATCGGGCGAAAAACCAGGGACTAGTTCGCAAAAGTAGGTTTTGGACAAAATTCGACATAGCAGAATATTTTCCCTGCCGACATCCAAATCGGAGATAGCCATTTTGTCCGCCTTGAGCCAAGGATTCCAACGATATAGGGCACTTGATCCTGGGACAAACGGTCTAAGAGTTATGAGCAATTTTGAACTTTTGGTTGCTGTAGCGCCACCTATGGGCCATTCGGGGTCATACTCTGATAGGTTGTCCCCAAACTGAGGCCTACCATCTGGCCAGGTTTCACGTCTCTAGGCCTTACGGTTTGGCCTGCACGATGCGTTTTACGAATCCTTACAATTACAATAGGGTTTCAGCATTTCATGCTTGAACCCCTAATAAGAATGAGGGCTTTTTGCCAGTTATAGCGCCACCTAAGGTCCGATCTCCATGAAACTCTGCATGCTTCCTCACCATGTTCTGACACATATGCTCATCAATTTTGGTGAAGTTCTGAGTTTTCATTTGGGATTTATAGGCTTTTGAGTGTATTTTGCCACGCCCCTTTTCTAAACGAGCCTGTTACAGCCACCCAAATGCAAAAGTTCAACTTTTTTTCGATAATTATTGATCTAGAGAGTCCAGAGAATTGTCCTAGACTGGTTTGGTTCCGATCGGGCGAAAAACCAGGGACTAGTTCGCAAAAGTAGGTTTTGGACAAAATTCGACATAGCAGAATATTTTCCCTGCCGACATCCAAATCGGAGATAGCCATTTTGTCCGCCTTGAGCCAAGGATTCCAACGATATAGGGCACTTGATCCTGGGACAAACGGTCTAAGAGTTATGAGCAATTTTGAACTTTTGGTTGCTGTAGCGCCACCTATGGGCCATTCGGGGTCATACTCTGATAGGTTGTCCCCAAACTGAGGCCTACCATCTGGCCAGGTTTCACGTCTCTAGGCCTTACGGTTTGGCCTGCACGATGCGTTTTACGAATCCTTACAATTACAATAGGGTTTCAGCATTTCATGCTTGAACCCCTAATAAGAATGAGGGCTTTTTGCCAGTTATAGCGCCACCTAAGGTCCGATCTCCATGAAACTCTGCATGCTTCCTCACCATGTTCTGACACATATGCTCATCAATTTTGGTGAAGTTCTGAGTTTTCATTTGGGATTTATAGGCTTTTGAGTGTATTTTGCCACGCCCCTTTTCTAAACGAGCCTGTTACAGCCACCCAAATGCAAAAGTTCAACTTTTTTTCGATAATTATTGATCTAGAGAGTCCAGAGAATTGTCCTAGACTGGTTTGGTTCCGATCGGGCGAAAAACCAGGGACTAGTTCGCAAAAGTAGGTTTTGGACAAAATTCGACATAGCAGAATATTTTCCCTGCCGACATCCAAATCGGAGATAGCCATTTTGTCCGCCTTGAGCCAAGGATTCCAACGATATAGGGCACTTGATCCTGGGACAAACGGTCTAAGAGTTATGAGCAATTTTGAACTTTTGGTTGCTGTAGCGCCACCTATGGGCCATTCGGGGTCATACTCTGATAGGTTGTCCCCAAACTGAGGCCTACCATCTGGCCAGGTTTCACGTCTCTAGGCCTTACGGTTTGGCCTGCACGATGCGTTTTACGAATCCTTACAATTACAATAGGGTTTCAGCATTTCATGCTTGAACCCCTAATAAGAATGAGGGCTTTTTGCCAGTTATAGCGCCACCTAAGGTCCGATCTCCATGAAACTCTGCATGCTTCCTCACCATGTTCTGACACATATGCTCATCAATTTTGGTGAAGTTCTGAGTTTTCATTTGGGATTTATAGGCTTTTGAGTGTATTTTGCCACGCCCCTTTTCTAAACGAGCCTGTTACAGCCACCCAAATGCAAAAGTTCAACTTTTTTTCGATAATTATTGATCTAGAGAGTCCAGAGAATTGTCCTAGACTGGTTTGGTTCCGATCGGGCGAAAAACCAGGGACTAGTTCGCAAAAGTAGGTTTTGGACAAAATTCGACATAGCAGAATATTTTCCCTGCCGACATCCAAATCGGAGATAGCCATTTTGTCCGCCTTGAGCCAAGGATTCCAACGATATAGGGCACTTGATCCTGGGACAAACGGTCTAAGAGTTATGAGCAATTTTGAACTTTTGGTTGCTGTAGCGCCACCTATGGGCCATTCGGGGTCATACTCTGATAGGTTGTCCCCAAACTGAGGCCTACCATCTGGCCAGGTTTCACGTCTCTAGGCCTTACGGTTTGGCCTGCACGATGCGTTTTACGAATCCTTACAATTACAATAGGGTTTCAGCATTTCATGCTTGAACCCCTAATAAGAATGAGGGCTTTTTGCCAGTTATAGCGCCACCTAAGGTCCGATCTCCATGAAACTCTGCATGCTTCCTCACCATGTTCTGACACATATGCTCATCAATTTTGGTGAAGTTCTGAGTTTTCATTTGGGATTTATAGGCTTTTGAGTGTATTTTGCCACGCCCCTTTTCTAAACGAGCCTGTTACAGCCACCCAAATGCAAAAGTTCAACTTTTTTTCGATAATTTTTGATCTAGAGAGTCCAGAGAATTGTCCTAGACTGGTTTGGTTCCGATCGGGCGAAAAACCAGGGACTAGTTCGCAAAAGTAGGTTTTGGACAAAATTCGACATAGCAGAATATTTTCCCTGCCGACATCCAAATCGGAGATAGCCATTTTGTCCGCCTTGAGCCAAGGATTCCAACGATATAGGGCACTTGATCCTGGGACAAACGGTCTAAGAGTTATGAGCAATTTTGAACTTTTGGTTGCTGTAGCGCCACCTATGGGCCATTCGGGGTCATACTCTGATAGGTTGTCCCCAAACTGAGGCCTACCATCTGGCCAGGTTTCACGTCTCTAGGCCTTACGGTTTGGCCTGCACGATGCGTTTTACGAATCCTTACAATTACAATAGGGTTTCAGCATTTCATGCTTGAACCCCTAATAAGAATGAGGGCTTTTTGCCAGTTATAGCGCCACCTAAGGTCCGATCTCCATGAAACTCTGCATGCTTCCTCACCATGTTCTGACACATATGCTCATCAATTTTGGTGAAGTTCTGAGTTTTCATTTGGGATTTATAGGCTTTTGAGTGTATTTTGCCACGCCCCTTTTCTAAACGAGCCTGTTACAGCCACCCAAATGCAAAAGTTCAACTTTTTTTCGATAATTTTTGATCTAGAGAGTCCAGAGAATTGTCCTAGACTGGTTTGGTTCCGATCGGGCGAAAAACCAGGGACTAGTTCGCAAAAGTAGGTTTTGGACAAAATTCGACATAGCAGAATATTTTCCCTGCCGACATCCAAATCGGAGATAGCCATTTTGTCCGCCTTGAGCCAAGGATTCCAACGATATAGGGCACTTGATCCTGGGACAAACGGTCTAAGAGTTATGAGCAATTTTGAACTTTTGGTTGCTGTAGCGCCACCTATGGGCCATTCGGGGTCATACTCTGATAGGTTGTCCCCAAACTGAGGCCTACCATCTGGCCAGGTTTCACGTCTCTAGGCCTTACGGTTTGGCCTGCACGATGCGTTTTACGAATCCTTACAATTACAATAGGGTTTCAGCATTTCATGCTTGAACCCCTAATAAGAATGAGGGCTTTTTGCCAGTTATAGCGCCACCTAAGGTCCGATCTCCATGAAACTCTGCATGCTTCCTCACCATGTTCTGACACATATGCTCATCAATTTTGGTGAAGTTCTGAGTTTTCATTTGGGATTTATAGGCTTTTGAGTGTATTTTGCCACGCCCCTTTTCTAAACGAGCCTGTTACAGCCACCCAAATGCAAAAGTTCAACTTTTTTTCGATAATTATTGATCTAGAGAGTCCAGAGAATTGTCCTAGACTGGTTTGGTTCCGATCGGGCGAAAAACCAGGGACTAGTTCGCAAAAGTAGGTTTTGGACAAAATTCGACATAGCAGAATATTTTCCCTGCCGACATCCAAATCGGAGATAGCCATTTTGTCCGCCTTGAGCCAAGGATTCCAACGATATAGGGCACTTGATCCTGGGACAAACGGTCTAAGAGTTATGAGCAATTTTGAACTTTTGGTTGCTGTAGCGCCACCTATGGGCCATTCGGGGTCATACTCTGATAGGTTGTCCCCAAACTGAGGCCTACCATCTGGCCAGGTTTCACGTCTCTAGGCCTTACGGTTTGGCCTGCACGATGCGTTTTACGAATCCTTACAATTACAATAGGGTTTCAGCATTTCATGCTTGAACCCCTAATAAGAATGAGGGCTTTTTGCCAGTTATAGCGCCACCTAAGGTCCGATCTCCATGAAACTCTGCATGCTTCCTCACCATGTTCTGACACATATGCTCATCAATTTTGGTGAAGTTCTGAGTTTTCATTTGGGATTTATAGGCTTTTGAGTGTATTTTGCCACGCCCCTTTTCTAAACGAGCCTGTTACAGCCACCCAAATGCAAAAGTTCAACTTTTTTTCGATAATTATTGATCTAGAGAGTCCAGAGAATTGTCCTAGACTGGTTTGGTTCCGATCGGGCGAAAAACCAGGGACTAGTTCGCAAAAGTAGGTTTTGGACAAAATTCGACATAGCAGAATATTTTCCCTGCCGACATCCAAATCGGAGATAGCCATTTTGTCCGCCTTGAGCCAAGGATTCCAACGATATAGGGCACTTGATCCTGGGACAAACGGTCTAAGAGTTATGAGCAATTTTGAACTTTTGGTTGCTGTAGCGCCACCTATGGGCCATTCGGGGTCATACTCTGATAGGTTGTCCCCAAACTGAGGCCTACCATCTGGCCAGGTTTCACGTCTCTAGGCCTTACGGTTTGGCCTGCACGATGCGTTTTACGAATCCTTACAATTACAATAGGGTTTCAGCATTTCATGCTTGAACCCCTAATAAGAATGAGGGCTTTTTGCCAGTTATAGCGCCACCTAAGGTCCGATCTCCATGAAACTCTGCATGCTTCCTCACCATGTTCTGACACATATGCTCATCAATTTTGGTGAAGTTCTGAGTTTTCATTTGGGATTTATAGGCTTTTGAGTGTATTTTGCCACGCCCCTTTTCTAAACGAGCCTGTTACAGCCACCCAAATGCAAAAGTTCAACTTTTTTTCGATAATTTTTGATCTAGAGAGTCCAGAGAATTGTCCTAGACTGGTTTGGTTCCGATCGGGCGAAAAACCAGGGACTAGTTCGCAAAAGTAGGTTTTGGACAAAATTCGACATAGCAGAATATTTTCCCTGCCGACATCCAAATCGGAGATAGCCATTTTGTCCGCCTTGAGCCAAGGATTCCAACGATATAGGGCACTTGATCCTGGGACAAACGGTCTAAGAGTTATGAGCAATTTTGAACTTTTGGTTGCTGTAGCGCCACCTATGGGCCATTCGGGGTCATACTCTGATAGGTTGTCCCCAAACTGAGGCCTACCATCTGGCCAGGTTTCACGTCTCTAGGCCTTACGGTTTGGCCTGCACGATGCGTTTTACGAATCCTTACAATTACAATAGGGTTTCAGCATTTCATGCTTGAACCCCTAATAAGAATGAGGGCTTTTTGCCAGTTATAGCGCCACCTAAGGTCCGATCTCCATGAAACTCTGCATGCTTCCTCACCATGTTCTGACACATATGCTCATCAATTTTGGTGAAGTTCTGAGTTTTCATTTGGGATTTATAGGCTTTTGAGTGTATTTTGCCACGCCCCTTTTCTAAACGAGCCTGTTACAGCCACCCAAATGCAAAAGTTCAACTTTTTTTCGATAATTTTTGATCTAGAGAGTCCAGAGAATTGTCCTAGACTGGTTTGGTTCCGATCGGGCGAAAAACCAGGGACTAGTTCGCAAAAGTAGGTTTTGGACAAAATTCGACATAGCAGAATATTTTCCCTGCCGACATCCAAATCGGAGATAGCCATTTTGTCCGCCTTGAGCCAAGGATTCCAACGATATAGGGCACTTGATCCTGGGACAAACGGTCTAAGAGTTATGAGCAATTTTGAACTTTTGGTTGCTGTAGCGCCACCTATGGGCCATTCGGGGTCATACTCTGATAGGTTGTCCCCAAACTGAGGCCTACCATCTGGCCAGGTTTCACGTCTCTAGGCCTTACGGTTTGGCCTGCACGATGCGTTTTACGAATCCTTACAATTACAATAGGGTTTCAGCATTTCATGCTTGAACCCCTAATAAGAATGAGGGCTTTTTGCCAGTTATAGCGCCACCTAAGGTCCGATCTCCATGAAACTCTGCATGCTTCCTCACCATGTTCTGACACATATGCTCATCAATTTTGGTGAAGTTCTGAGTTTTCATTTGGGATTTATAGGCTTTTGAGTGTATTTTGCCACGCCCCTTTTCTAAACGAGCCTGTTACAGCCACCCAAATGCAAAAGTTCAACTTTTTTTCGATAATTATTGATCTAGAGAGTCCAGAGAATTGTCCTAGACTGGTTTGGTTCCGATCGGGCGAAAAACCAGGGACTAGTTCGCAAAAGTAGGTTTTGGACAAAATTCGACATAGCAGAATATTTTCCCTGCCGACATCCAAATCGGAGATAGCCATTTTGTCCGCCTTGAGCCAAGGATTCCAACGATATAGGGCACTTGATCCTGGGACAAACGGTCTAAGAGTTATGAGCAATTTTGAACTTTTGGTTGCTGTAGCGCCACCTATGGGCCATTCGGGGTCATACTCTGATAGGTTGTCCCCAAACTGAGGCCTACCATCTGGCCAGGTTTCACGTCTCTAGGCCTTACGGTTTGGCCTGCACGATGCGTTTTACGAATCCTTACAATTACAATAGGGTTTCAGCATTTCATGCTTGAACCCCTAATAAGAATGAGGGCTTTTTGCCAGTTATAGCGCCACCTAAGGTCCGATCTCCATGAAACTCTGCATGCTTCCTCACCATGTTCTGACACATATGCTCATCAATTTTGGTGAAGTTCTGAGTTTTCATTTGGGATTTATAGGCTTTTGAGTGTATTTTGCCACGCCCCTTTTCTAAACGAGCCTGTTACAGCCACCCAAATGCAAAAGTTCAACTTTTTTTCGATAATTTTTGATCTAGAGAGTCCAGAGAATTGTCCTAGACTGGTTTGGTTCCGATCGGGCGAAAAACCAGGGACTAGTTCGCAAAAGTAGGTTTTGGACAAAATTCGACATAGCAGAATATTTTCCCTGCCGACATCCAAATCGGAGATAGCCATTTTGTCCGCCTTGAGCCAAGGATTCCAACGATATAGGGCACTTGATCCTGGGACAAACGGTCTAAGAGTTATGAGCAATTTTGAACTTTTGGTTGCTGTAGCGCCACCTATGGGCCATTCGGGGTCATACTCTGATAGGTTGTCCCCAAACTGAGGCCTACCATCTGGCCAGGTTTCACGTCTCTAGGCCTTACGGTTTGGCCTGCACGATGCGTTTTACGAATCCTTACAATTACAATAGGGTTTCAGCATTTCATGCTTGAACCCCTAATAAGAATGAGGGCTTTTTGCCAGTTATAGCGCCACCTAAGGTCCGATCTCCATGAAACTCTGCATGCTTCCTCACCATGTTCTGACACATATGCTCATCAATTTTGGTGAAGTTCTGAGTTTTCATTTGGGATTTATAGGCTTTTGAGTGTATTTTGCCACGCCCCTTTTCTAAACGAGCCTGTTACAGCCACCCAAATGCAAAAGTTCAACTTTTTTTCGATAATTATTGATCTAGAGAGTCCAGAGAATTGTCCTAGACTGGTTTGGTTCCGATCGGGCGAAAAACCAGGGACTAGTTCGCAAAAGTAGGTTTTGGACAAAATTCGACATAGCAGAATATTTTCCCTGCCGACATCCAAATCGGAGATAGCCATTTTGTCCGCCTTGAGCCAAGGATTCCAACGATATAGGGCACTTGATCCTGGGACAAACGGTCTAAGAGTTATGAGCAATTTTGAACTTTTGGTTGCTGTAGCGCCACCTATGGGCCATTCGGGGTCATACTCTGATAGGTTGTCCCCAAACTGAGGCCTACCATCTGGCCAGGTTTCACGTCTCTAGGCCTTACGGTTTGGCCTGCACGATGCGTTTTACGAATCCTTACAATTACAATAGGGTTTCAGCATTTCATGCTTGAACCCCTAATAAGAATGAGGGCTTTTTGCCAGTTATAGCGCCACCTAAGGTCCGATCTCCATGAAACTCTGCATGCTTCCTCACCATGTTCTGACACATATGCTCATCAATTTTGGTGAAGTTCTGAGTTTTCATTTGGGATTTATAGGCTTTTGAGTGTATTTTGCCACGCCCCTTTTCTAAACGAGCCTGTTACAGCCACCCAAATGCAAAAGTTCAACTTTTTTTCGATAATTTTTGATCTAGAGAGTCCAGAGAATTGTCCTAGACTGGTTTGGTTCCGATCGGGCGAAAAACCAGGGACTAGTTCGCAAAAGTAGGTTTTGGACAAAATTCGACATAGCAGAATATTTTCCCTGCCGACATCCAAATCGGAGATAGCCATTTTGTCCGCCTTGAGCCAAGGATTCCAACGATATAGGGCACTTGATCCTGGGACAAACGGTCTAAGAGTTATGAGCAATTTTGAACTTTTGGTTGCTGTAGCGCCACCTATGGGCCATTCGGGGTCATACTCTGATAGGTTGTCCCCAAACTGAGGCCTACCATCTGGCCAGGTTTCACGTCTCTAGGCCTTACGGTTTGGCCTGCACGATGCGTTTTACGAATCCTTACAATTACAATAGGGTTTCAGCATTTCATGCTTGAACCCCTAATAAGAATGAGGGCTTTTTGCCAGTTATAGCGCCACCTAAGGTCCGATCTCCATGAAACTCTGCATGCTTCCTCACCATGTTCTGACACATATGCTCATCAATTTTGGTGAAGTTCTGAGTTTTCATTTGGGATTTATAGGCTTTTGAGTGTATTTTGCCACGCCCCTTTTCTAAACGAGCCTGTTACAGCCACCCAAATGCAAAAGTTCAACTTTTTTTCGATAATTATTGATCTAGAGAGTCCAGAGAATTGTCCTAGACTGGTTTGGTTCCGATCGGGCGAAAAACCAGGGACTAGTTCGCAAAAGTAGGTTTTGGACAAAATTCGACATAGCAGAATATTTTCCCTGCCGACATCCAAATCGGAGATAGCCATTTTGTCCGCCTTGAGCCAAGGATTCCAACGATATAGGGCACTTGATCCTGGGACAAACGGTCTAAGAGTTATGAGCAATTTTGAACTTTTGGTTGCTGTAGCGCCACCTATGGGCCATTCGGGGTCATACTCTGATAGGTTGTCCCCAAACTGAGGCCTACCATCTGGCCAGGTTTCACGTCTCTAGGCCTTACGGTTTGGCCTGCACGATGCGTTTTACGAATCCTTACAATTACAATAGGGTTTCAGCATTTCATGCTTGAACCCCTAATAAGAATGAGGGCTTTTTGCCAGTTATAGCGCCACCTAAGGTCCGATCTCCATGAAACTCTGCATGCTTCCTCACCATGTTCTGACACATATGCTCATCAATTTTGGTGAAGTTCTGAGTTTTCATTTGGGATTTATAGGCTTTTGAGTGTATTTTGCCACGCCCCTTTTCTAAACGAGCCTGTTACAGCCACCCAAATGCAAAAGTTCAACTTTTTTTCGATAATTTTTGATCTAGAGAGTCCAGAGAATTGTCCTAGACTGGTTTGGTTCCGATCGGGCGAAAAACCAGGGACTAGTTCGCAAAAGTAGGTTTTGGACAAAATTCGACATAGCAGAATATTTTCCCTGCCGACATCCAAATCGGAGATAGCCATTTTGTCCGCCTTGAGCCAAGGATTCCAACGATATAGGGCACTTGATCCTGGGACAAACGGTCTAAGAGTTATGAGCAATTTTGAACTTTTGGTTGCTGTAGCGCCACCTATGGGCCATTCGGGGTCATACTCTGATAGGTTGTCCCCAAACTGAGGCCTACCATCTGGCCAGGTTTCACGTCTCTAGGCCTTACGGTTTGGCCTGCACGATGCGTTTTACGAATCCTTACAATTACAATAGGGTTTCAGCATTTCATGCTTGAACCCCTAATAAGAATGAGGGCTTTTTGCCAGTTATAGCGCCACCTAAGGTCCGATCTCCATGAAACTCTGCATGCTTCCTCACCATGTTCTGACACATATGCTCATCAATTTTGGTGAAGTTCTGAGTTTTCATTTGGGATTTATAGGCTTTTGAGTGTATTTTGCCACGCCCCTTTTCTAAACGAGCCTGTTACAGCCACCCAAATGCAAAAGTTCAACTTTTTTTCGATAATTATTGATCTAGAGAGTCCAGAGAATTGTCCTAGACTGGTTTGGTTCCGATCGGGCGAAAAACCAGGGACTAGTTCGCAAAAGTAGGTTTTGGACAAAATTCGACATAGCAGAATATTTTCCCTGCCGACATCCAAATCGGAGATAGCCATTTTGTCCGCCTTGAGCCAAGGATTCCAACGATATAGGGCACTTGATCCTGGGACAAACGGTCTAAGAGTTATGAGCAATTTTGAACTTTTGGTTGCTGTAGCGCCACCTATGGGCCATTCGGGGTCATACTCTGATAGGTTGTCCCCAAACTGAGGCCTACCATCTGGCCAGGTTTCACGTCTCTAGGCCTTACGGTTTGGCCTGCACGATGCGTTTTACGAATCCTTACAATTACAATAGGGTTTCAGCATTTCATGCTTGAACCCCTAATAAGAATGAGGGCTTTTTGCCAGTTATAGCGCCACCTAAGGTCCGATCTCCATGAAACTCTGCATGCTTCCTCACCATGTTCTGACACATATGCTCATCAATTTTGGTGAAGTTCTGAGTTTTCATTTGGGATTTATAGGCTTTTGAGTGTATTTTGCCACGCCCCTTTTCTAAACGAGCCTGTTACAGCCACCCAAATGCAAAAGTTCAACTTTTTTTCGATAATTATTGATCTAGAGAGTCCAGAGAATTGTCCTAGACTGGTTTGGTTCCGATCGGGCGAAAAACCAGGGACTAGTTCGCAAAAGTAGGTTTTGGACAAAATTCGACATAGCAGAATATTTTCCCTGCCGACATCCAAATCGGAGATAGCCATTTTGTCCGCCTTGAGCCAAGGATTCCAACGATATAGGGCACTTGATCCTGGGACAAACGGTCTAAGAGTTATGAGCAATTTTGAACTTTTGGTTGCTGTAGCGCCACCTATGGGCCATTCGGGGTCATACTCTGATAGGTTGTCCCCAAACTGAGGCCTACCATCTGGCCAGGTTTCACGTCTCTAGGCCTTACGGTTTGGCCTGCACGATGCGTTTTACGAATCCTTACAATTACAATAGGGTTTCAGCATTTCATGCTTGAACCCCTAATAAGAATGAGGGCTTTTTGCCAGTTATAGCGCCACCTAAGGTCCGAT
This sequence comes from Squalius cephalus, assembly GCF_949319135.1. Classification (NCBI taxonomy): domain Eukaryota; kingdom Metazoa; phylum Chordata; class Actinopteri; order Cypriniformes; family Leuciscidae; genus Squalius; species Squalius cephalus. Next base: position 32,588,445 of record NC_137127.1, on the reverse strand, counting down.
CTCCATGAAACTCTGCATGCTTCCTCACCATGTTCTGACACATATGCTCATCAATTTTGGTGAAGTTCTGAGTTTTCATTTGGGATTTATAGGCTTTTGAGTGTATTTTGCCACGCCCCTTTTCTAAACGAGCCTGTTACAGCCACCCAAATGCAAAAGTTCAACTTTTTTTCGATAATTATTGATCTAGAGAGTCCAGAGAATTGTCCTAGACTGGTTTGGTTCCGATCGGGCGAAAAACCAGGGACTAGTTCGCAAAAGTAGGTTTTGGACAAAATTCGACATAGCAGAATATTTTCCCTGCCGACATCCAAATCGGAGATAGCCATTTTGTCCGCCTTGAGCCAAGGATTCCAACGATATAGGGCACTTGATCCTGGGACAAACGGTCTAAGAGTTATGAGCAATTTTGAACTTTTGGTTGCTGTAGCGCCACCTATGGGCCATTCGGGGTCATACTCTGATAGGTTGTCCCCAAACTGAGGCCTACCATCTGGCCAGGTTTCACGTCTCTAGGCCTTACGGTTTGGCCTGCACGATGCGTTTTACGAATCCTTACAATTACAATAGGGTTTCAGCATTTCATGCTTGAACCCCTAATAAGAATGAGGGCTTTTTGCCAGTTATAGCGCCACCTAAGGTCCGATCTCCATGAAACTCTGCATGCTTCCTCACCATGTTCTGACACATATGCTCATCAATTTTGGTGAAGTTCTGAGTTTTCATTTGGGATTTATAGGCTTTTGAGTGTATTTTGCCACGCCCCTTTTCTAAACGAGCCTGTTACAGCCACCCAAATGCAAAAGTTCAACTTTTTTTCGATAATTATTGATCTAGAGAGTCCAGAGAATTGTCCTAGACTGGTTTGGTTCCGATCGGGCGAAAAACCAGGGACTAGTTCGCAAAAGTAGGTTTTGGACAAAATTCGACATAGCAGAATATTTTCCCTGCCGACATCCAAATCGGAGATAGCCATTTTGTCCGCCTTGAGCCAAGGATTCCAACGATATAGGGCACTTGATCCTGGGACAAACGGTCTAAGAGTTATGAGCAATTTTGAACTTTTGGTTGCTGTAGCGCCACCTATGGGCCATTCGGGGTCATACTCTGATAGGTTGTCCCCAAACTGAGGCCTACCATCTGGCCAGGTTTCACGTCTCTAGGCCTTACGGTTTGGCCTGCACGATGCGTTTTACGAATCCTTACAATTACAATAGGGTTTCAGCATTTCATGCTTGAACCCCTAATAAGAATGAGGGCTTTTTGCCAGTTATAGCGCCACCTAAGGTCCGATCTCCATGAAACTCTGCATGCTTCCTCACCATGTTCTGACACATATGCTCATCAATTTTGGTGAAGTTCTGAGTTTTCATTTGGGATTTATAGGCTTTTGAGTGTATTTTGCCACGCCCCTTTTCTAAACGAGCCTGTTACAGCCACCCAAATGCAAAAGTTCAACTTTTTTTCGATAATTTTTGATCTAGAGAGTCCAGAGAATTGTCCTAGACTGGTTTGGTTCCGATCGGGCGAAAAACCAGGGACTAGTTCGCAAAAGTAGGTTTTGGACAAAATTCGACATAGCAGAATATTTTCCCTGCCGACATCCAAATCGGAGATAGCCATTTTGTCCGCCTTGAGCCAAGGATTCCAACGATATAGGGCACTTGATCCTGGGACAAACGGTCTAAGAGTTATGAGCAATTTTGAACTTTTGGTTGCTGTAGCGCCACCTATGGGCCATTCGGGGTCATACTCTGATAGGTTGTCCCCAAACTGAGGCCTACCATCTGGCCAGGTTTCACGTCTCTAGGCCTTACGGTTTGGCCTGCACGATGCGTTTTACGAATCCTTACAATTACAATAGGGTTTCAGCATTTCATGCTTGAACCCCTAATAAGAATGAGGGCTTTTTGCCAGTTATAGCGCCACCTAAGGTCCGATCTCCATGAAACTCTGCATGCTTCCTCACCATGTTCTGACACATATGCTCATCAATTTTGGTGAAGTTCTGAGTTTTCATTTGGGATTTATAGGCTTTTGAGTGTATTTTGCCACGCCCCTTTTCTAAACGAGCCTGTTACAGCCACCCAAATGCAAAAGTTCAACTTTTTTTCGATAATTATTGATCTAGAGAGTCCAGAGAATTGTCCTAGACTGGTTTGGTTCCGATCGGGCGAAAAACCAGGGACTAGTTCGCAAAAGTAGGTTTTGGACAAAATTCGACATAGCAGAATATTTTCCCTGCCGACATCCAAATCGGAGATAGCCATTTTGTCCGCCTTGAGCCAAGGATTCCAACGATATAGGGCACTTGATCCTGGGACAAACGGTCTAAGAGTTATGAGCAATTTTGAACTTTTGGTTGCTGTAGCGCCACCTATGGGCCATTCGGGGTCATACTCTGATAGGTTGTCCCCAAACTGAGGCCTACCATCTGGCCAGGTTTCACGTCTCTAGGCCTTACGGTTTGGCCTGCACGATGCGTTTTACGAATCCTTACAATTACAATAGGGTTTCAGCATTTCATGCTTGAACCCCTAATAAGAATGAGGGCTTTTTGCCAGTTATAGCGCCACCTAAGGTCCGATCTCCATGAAACTCTGCATGCTTCCTCACCATGTTCTGACACATATGCTCATCAATTTTGGTGAAGTTCTGAGTTTTCATTTGGGATTTATAGGCTTTTGAGTGTATTTTGCCACGCCCCTTTTCTAAACGAGCCTGTTACAGCCACCCAAATGCAAAAGTTCAACTTTTTTTCGATAATTTTTGATCTAGAGAGTCCAGAGAATTGTCCTAGACTGGTTTGGTTCCGATCGGGCGAAAAACCAGGGACTAGTTCGCAAAAGTAGGTTTTGGACAAAATTCGACATAGCAGAATATTTTCCCTGCCGACATCCAAATCGGAGATAGCCATTTTGTCCGCCTTGAGCCAAGGATTCCAACGATATAGGGCACTTGATCCTGGGACAAACGGTCTAAGAGTTATGAGCAATTTTGAACTTTTGGTTGCTGTAGCGCCACCTATGGGCCATTCGGGGTCATACTCTGATAGGTTGTCCCCAAACTGAGGCCTACCATCTGGCCAGGTTTCACGTCTCTAGGCCTTACGGTTTGGCCTGCACGATGCGTTTTACGAATCCTTACAATTACAATAGGGTTTCAGCATTTCATGCTTGAACCCCTAATAAGAATGAGGGCTTTTTGCCAGTTATAGCGCCACCTAAGGTCCGATCTCCATGAAACTCTGCATGCTTCCTCACCATGTTCTGACACATATGCTCATCAATTTTGGTGAAGTTCTGAGTTTTCATTTGGGATTTATAGGCTTTTGAGTGTATTTTGCCACGCCCCTTTTCTAAACGAGCCTGTTACAGCCACCCAAATGCAAAAGTTCAACTTTTTTTCGATAATTATTGATCTAGAGAGTCCAGAGAATTGTCCTAGACTGGTTTGGTTCCGATCGGGCGAAAAACCAGGGACTAGTTCGCAAAAGTAGGTTTTGGACAAAATTCGACATAGCAGAATATTTTCCCTGCCGACATCCAAATCGGAGATAGCCATTTTGTCCGCCTTGAGCCAAGGATTCCAACGATATAGGGCACTTGATCCTGGGACAAACGGTCTAAGAGTTATGAGCAATTTTGAACTTTTGGTTGCTGTAGCGCCACCTATGGGCCATTCGGGGTCATACTCTGATAGGTTGTCCCCAAACTGAGGCCTACCATCTGGCCAGGTTTCACGTCTCTAGGCCTTACGGTTTGGCCTGCACGATGCGTTTTACGAATCCTTACAATTACAATAGGGTTTCAGCATTTCATGCTTGAACCCCTAATAAGAATGAGGGCTTTTTGCCAGTTATAGCGCCACCTAAGGTCCGATCTCCATGAAACTCTGCATGCTTCCTCACCATGTTCTGACACATATGCTCATCAATTTTGGTGAAGTTCTGAGTTTTCATTTGGGATTTATAGGCTTTTGAGTGTATTTTGCCACGCCCCTTTTCTAAACGAGCCTGTTACAGCCACCCAAATGCAAAAGTTCAACTTTTTTTCGATAATTTTTGATCTAGAGAGTCCAGAGAATTGTCCTAGACTGGTTTGGTTCCGATCGGGCGAAAAACCAGGGACTAGTTCGCAAAAGTAGGTTTTGGACAAAATTCGACATAGCAGAATATTTTCCCTGCCGACATCCAAATCGGAGATAGCCATTTTGTCCGCCTTGAGCCAAGGATTCCAACGATATAGGGCACTTGATCCTGGGACAAACGGTCTAAGAGTTATGAGCAATTTTGAACTTTTGGTTGCTGTAGCGCCACCTATGGGCCATTCGGGGTCATACTCTGATAGGTTGTCCCCAAACTGAGGCCTACCATCTGGCCAGGTTTCACGTCTCTAGGCCTTACGGTTTGGCCTGCACGATGCGTTTTACGAATCCTTACAATTACAATAGGGTTTCAGCATTTCATGCTTGAACCCCTAATAAGAATGAGGGCTTTTTGCCAGTTATAGCGCCACCTAAGGTCCGATCTCCATGAAACTCTGCATGCTTCCTCACCATGTTCTGACACATATGCTCATCAATTTTGGTGAAGTTCTGAGTTTTCATTTGGGATTTATAGGCTTTTGAGTGTATTTTGCCACGCCCCTTTTCTAAACGAGCCTGTTACAGCCACCCAAATGCAAAAGTTCAACTTTTTTTCGATAATTTTTGATCTAGAGAGTCCAGAGAATTGTCCTAGACTGGTTTGGTTCCGATCGGGCGAAAAACCAGGGACTAGTTCGCAAAAGTAGGTTTTGGACAAAATTCGACATAGCAGAATATTTTCCCTGCCGACATCCAAATCGGAGATAGCCATTTTGTCCGCCTTGAGCCAAGGATTCCAACGATATAGGGCACTTGATCCTGGGACAAACGGTCTAAGAGTTATGAGCAATTTTGAACTTTTGGTTGCTGTAGCGCCACCTATGGGCCATTCGGGGTCATACTCTGATAGGTTGTCCCCAAACTGAGGCCTACCATCTGGCCAGGTTTCACGTCTCTAGGCCTTACGGTTTGGCCTGCACGATGCGTTTTACGAATCCTTACAATTACAATAGGGTTTCAGCATTTCATGCTTGAACCCCTAATAAGAATGAGGGCTTTTTGCCAGTTATAGCGCCACCTAAGGTCCGATCTCCATGAAACTCTGCATGCTTCCTCACCATGTTCTGACACATATGCTCATCAATTTTGGTGAAGTTCTGAGTTTTCATTTGGGATTTATAGGCTTTTGAGTGTATTTTGCCACGCCCCTTTTCTAAACGAGCCTGTTACAGCCACCCAAATGCAAAAGTTCAACTTTTTTTCGATAATTATTGATCTAGAGAGTCCAGAGAATTGTCCTAGACTGGTTTGGTTCCGATCGGGCGAAAAACCAGGGACTAGTTCGCAAAAGTAGGTTTTGGACAAAATTCGACATAGCAGAATATTTTCCCTGCCGACATCCAAATCGGAGATAGCCATTTTGTCCGCCTTGAGCCAAGGATTCCAACGATATAGGGCACTTGATCCTGGGACAAACGGTCTAAGAGTTATGAGCAATTTTGAACTTTTGGTTGCTGTAGCGCCACCTATGGGCCATTCGGGGTCATACTCTGATAGGTTGTCCCCAAACTGAGGCCTACCATCTGGCCAGGTTTCACGTCTCTAGGCCTTACGGTTTGGCCTGCACGATGCGTTTTACGAATCCTTACAATTACAATAGGGTTTCAGCATTTCATGCTTGAACCCCTAATAAGAATGAGGGCTTTTTGCCAGTTATAGCGCCACCTAAGGTCCGATCTCCATGAAACTCTGCATGCTTCCTCACCATGTTCTGACACATATGCTCATCAATTTTGGTGAAGTTCTGAGTTTTCATTTGGGATTTATAGGCTTTTGAGTGTATTTTGCCACGCCCCTTTTCTAAACGAGCCTGTTACAGCCACCCAAATGCAAAAGTTCAACTTTTTTTCGATAATTTTTGATCTAGAGAGTCCAGAGAATTGTCCTAGACTGGTTTGGTTCCGATCGGGCGAAAAACCAGGGACTAGTTCGCAAAAGTAGGTTTTGGACAAAATTCGACATAGCAGAATATTTTCCCTGCCGACATCCAAATCGGAGATAGCCATTTTGTCCGCCTTGAGCCAAGGATTCCAACGATATAGGGCACTTGATCCTGGGACAAACGGTCTAAGAGTTATGAGCAATTTTGAACTTTTGGTTGCTGTAGCGCCACCTATGGGCCATTCGGGGTCATACTCTGATAGGTTGTCCCCAAACTGAGGCCTACCATCTGGCCAGGTTTCACGTCTCTAGGCCTTACGGTTTGGCCTGCACGATGCGTTTTACGAATCCTTACAATTACAATAGGGTTTCAGCATTTCATGCTTGAACCCCTAATAAGAATGAGGGCTTTTTGCCAGTTATAGCGCCACCTAAGGTCCGATCTCCATGAAACTCTGCATGCTTCCTCACCATGTTCTGACACATATGCTCATCAATTTTGGTGAAGTTCTGAGTTTTCATTTGGGATTTATAGGCTTTTGAGTGTATTTTGCCACGCCCCTTTTCTAAACGAGCCTGTTACAGCCACCCAAATGCAAAAGTTCAACTTTTTTTCGATAATTATTGATCTAGAGAGTCCAGAGAATTGTCCTAGACTGGTTTGGTTCCGATCGGGCGAAAAACCAGGGACTAGTTCGCAAAAGTAGGTTTTGGACAAAATTCGACATAGCAGAATATTTTCCCTGCCGACATCCAAATCGGAGATAGCCATTTTGTCCGCCTTGAGCCAAGGATTCCAACGATATAGGGCACTTGATCCTGGGACAAACGGTCTAAGAGTTATGAGCAATTTTGAACTTTTGGTTGCTGTAGCGCCACCTATGGGCCATTCGGGGTCATACTCTGATAGGTTGTCCCCAAACTGAGGCCTACCATCTGGCCAGGTTTCACGTCTCTAGGCCTTACGGTTTGGCCTGCACGATGCGTTTTACGAATCCTTACAATTACAATAGGGTTTCAGCATTTCATGCTTGAACCCCTAATAAGAATGAGGGCTTTTTGCCAGTTATAGCGCCACCTAAGGTCCGATCTCCATGAAACTCTGCATGCTTCCTCACCATGTTCTGACACATATGCTCATCAATTTTGGTGAAGTTCTGAGTTTTCATTTGGGATTTATAGGCTTTTGAGTGTATTTTGCCACGCCCCTTTTCTAAACGAGCCTGTTACAGCCACCCAAATGCAAAAGTTCAACTTTTTTTCGATAATTTTTGATCTAGAGAGTCCAGAGAATTGTCCTAGACTGGTTTGGTTCCGATCGGGCGAAAAACCAGGGACTAGTTCGCAAAAGTAGGTTTTGGACAAAATTCGACATAGCAGAATATTTTCCCTGCCGACATCCAAATCGGAGATAGCCATTTTGTCCGCCTTGAGCCAAGGATTCCAACGATATAGGGCACTTGATCCTGGGACAAACGGTCTAAGAGTTATGAGCAATTTTGAACTTTTGGTTGCTGTAGCGCCACCTATGGGCCATTCGGGGTCATACTCTGATAGGTTGTCCCCAAACTGAGGCCTACCATCTGGCCAGGTTTCACGTCTCTAGGCCTTACGGTTTGGCCTGCACGATGCGTTTTACGAATCCTTACAATTACAATAGGGTTTCAGCATTTCATGCTTGAACCCCTAATAAGAATGAGGGCTTTTTGCCAGTTATAGCGCCACCTAAGGTCCGATCTCCATGAAACTCTGCATGCTTCCTCACCATGTTCTGACACATATGCTCATCAATTTTGGTGAAGTTCTGAGTTTTCATTTGGGATTTATAGGCTTTTGAGTGTATTTTGCCACGCCCCTTTTCTAAACGAGCCTGTTACAGCCACCCAAATGCAAAAGTTCAACTTTTTTTCGATAATTTTTGATCTAGAGAGTCCAGAGAATTGTCCTAGACTGGTTTGGTTCCGATCGGGCGAAAAACCAGGGACTAGTTCGCAAAAGTAGGTTTTGGACAAAATTCGACATAGCAGAATATTTTCCCTGCCGACATCCAAATCGGAGATAGCCATTTTGTCCGCCTTGAGCCAAGGATTCCAACGATATAGGGCACTTGATCCTGGGACAAACGGTCTAAGAGTTATGAGCAATTTTGAACTTTTGGTTGCTGTAGCGCCACCTATGGGCCATTCGGGGTCATACTCTGATAGGTTGTCCCCAAACTGAGGCCTACCATCTGGCCAGGTTTCACGTCTCTAGGCCTTACGGTTTGGCCTGCACGATGCGTTTTACGAATCCTTACAATTACAATAGGGTTTCAGCATTTCATGCTTGAACCCCTAATAAGAATGAGGGCTTTTTGCCAGTTATAGCGCCACCTAAGGTCCGATCTCCATGAAACTCTGCATGCTTCCTCACCATGTTCTGACACATATGCTCATCAATTTTGGTGAAGTTCTGAGTTTTCATTTGGGATTTATAGGCTTTTGAGTGTATTTTGCCACGCCCCTTTTCTAAACGAGCCTGTTACAGCCACCCAAATGCAAAAGTTCAACTTTTTTTCGATAATTTTTGATCTAGAGAGTCCAGAGAATTGTCCTAGACTGGTTTGGTTCCGATCGGGCGAAAAACCAGGGACTAGTTCGCAAAAGTAGGTTTTGGACAAAATTCGACATAGCAGAATATTTTCCCTGCCGACATCCAAATCGGAGATAGCCATTTTGTCCGCCTTGAGCCAAGGATTCCAACGATATAGGGCACTTGATCCTGGGACAAACGGTCTAAGAGTTATGAGCAATTTTGAACTTTTGGTTGCTGTAGCGCCACCTATGGGCCATTCGGGGTCATACTCTGATAGGTTGTCCCCAAACTGAGGCCTACCATCTGGCCAGGTTTCACGTCTCTAGGCCTTACGGTTTGGCCTGCACGATGCGTTTTACGAATCCTTACAATTACAATAGGGTTTCAGCATTTCATGCTTGAACCCCTAATAAGAATGAGGGCTTTTTGCCAGTTATAGCGCCACCTAAGGTCCGATCTCCATGAAACTCTGCATGCTTCCTCACCATGTTCTGACACATATGCTCATCAATTTTGGTGAAGTTCTGAGTTTTCATTTGGGATTTATAGGCTTTTGAGTGTATTTTGCCACGCCCCTTTTCTAAACGAGCCTGTTACAGCCACCCAAATGCAAAAGTTCAACTTTTTTTCGATAATTATTGATCTAGAGAGTCCAGAGAATTGTCCTAGACTGGTTTGGTTCCGATCGGGCGAAAAACCAGGGACTAGTTCGCAAAAGTAGGTTTTGGACAAAATTCGACATAGCAGAATATTTTCCCTGCCGACATCCAAATCGGAGATAGCCATTTTGTCCGCCTTGAGCCAAGGATTCCAACGATATAGGGCACTTGATCCTGGGACAAACGGTCTAAGAGTTATGAGCAATTTTGAACTTTTGGTTGCTGTAGCGCCACCTATGGGCCATTCGGGGTCATACTCTGATAGGTTGTCCCCAAACTGAGGCCTACCATCTGGCCAGGTTTCACGTCTCTAGGCCTTACGGTTTGGCCTGCACGATGCGTTTTACGAATCCTTACAATTACAATAGGGTTTCAGCATTTCATGCTTGAACCCCTAATAAGAATGAGGGCTTTTTGCCAGTTATAGCGCCACCTAAGGTCCGATCTCCATGAAACTCTGCATGCTTCCTCACCATGTTCTGACACATATGCTCATCAATTTTGGTGAAGTTCTGAGTTTTCATTTGGGATTTATAGGCTTTTGAGTGTATTTTGCCACGCCCCTTTTCTAAACGAGCCTGTTACAGCCACCCAAATGCAAAAGTTCAACCTTTTTTCGATAATTTTTGATCTAGAGAGTCCAGAGAATTGTCCTAGACTGGTTTGGTTCCGATCGGGCGAAAAACCAGGGACTAGTTCGCAAAAGTAGGTTTTGGACAAAATTCGACATAGCAGAATATTTTCCCTGCCGACATCCAAATCGGAGATAGCCATTTTGTCCGCCTTGAGCCAAGGATTCCAACGATATAGGGCACTTGATCCTGGGACAAACGGTCTAAGAGTTATGAGCAATTTTGAACTTTTGGTTGCTGTAGCGCCACCTATGGGCCATTCGGGGTCATACTCTGATAGGTTGTCCCCAAACTGAGGCCTACCATCTGGCCAGGTTTCACGTCTCTAGGCCTTACGGTTTGGCCTGCACGATGCGTTTTACGAATCCTTACAATTACAATAGGGTTTCAGCATTTCATGCTTGAACCCCTAATAAGAATGAGGGCTTTTTGCCAGTTATAGCGCCACCTAAGGTCCGATCTCCATGAAACTCTGCATGCTTCCTCACCATGTTCTGACACATATGCTCATCAATTTTGGTGAAGTTCTGAGTTTTCATTTGGGATTTATAGGCTTTTGAGTGTATTTTGCCACGCCCCTTTTCTAAACGAGCCTGTTACAGCCACCCAAATGCAAAAGTTCAACTTTTTTTCGATAATTATTGATCTAGAGAGTCCAGAGAATTGTCCTAGACTGGTTTGGTTCCGATCGGGCGAAAAACCAGGGACTAGTTCGCAAAAGTAGGTTTTGGACAAAATTCGACATAGCAGAATATTTTCCCTGCCGACATCCAAATCGGAGATAGCCATTTTGTCCGCCTTGAGCCAAGGATTCCAACGATATAGGGCACTTGATCCTGGGACAAACGGTCTAAGAGTTATGAGCAATTTTGAACTTTTGGTTGCTGTAGCGCCACCTATGGGCCATTCGGGGTCATACTCTGATAGGTTGTCCCCAAACTGAGGCCTACCATCTGGCCAGGTTTCACGTCTCTAGGCCTTACGGTTTGGCCTGCACGATGCGTTTTACGAATCCTTACAATTACAATAGGGTTTCAGCATTTCATGCTTGAACCCCTAATAAGAATGAGGGCTTTTTGCCAGTTATAGCGCCACCTAAGGTCCGATCTCCATGAAACTCTGCATGCTTCCTCACCATGTTCTGACACATATGCTCATCAATTTTGGTGAAGTTCTGAGTTTTCATTTGGGATTTATAGGCTTTTGAGTGTATTTTGCCACGCCCCTTTTCTAAACGAGCCTGTTACAGCCACCCAAATGCAAAAGTTCAACTTTTTTTCGATAATTTTTGATCTAGAGAGTCCAGAGAATTGTCCTAGACTGGTTTGGTTCCGATCGGGCGAAAAACCAGGGACTAGTTCGCAAAAGTAGGTTTTGGACAAAATTCGACATAGCAGAATATTTTCCCTGCCGACATCCAAATCGGAGATAGCCATTTTGTCCGCCTTGAGCCAAGGATTCCAACGATATAGGGCACTTGATCCTGGGACAAACGGTCTAAGAGTTATGAGCAATTTTGAACTTTTGGTTGCTGTAGCGCCACCTATGGGCCATTCGGGGTCATACTCTGATAGGTTGTCCCCAAACTGAGGCCTACCATCTGGCCAGGTTTCACGTCTCTAGGCCTTACGGTTTGGCCTGCACGATGCGTTTTACGAATCCTTACAATTACAATAGGGTTTCAGCATTTCATGCTTGAACCCCTAATAAGAATGAGGGCTTTTTGCCAGTTATAGCGCCACCTAAGGTCCGATCTCCATGAAACTCTGCATGCTTCCTCACCATGTTCTGACACATATGCTCATCAATTTTGGTGAAGTTCTGAGTTTTCATTTGGGATTTATAGGCTTTTGAGTGTATTTTGCCACGCCCCTTTTCTAAACGAGCCTGTTACAGCCACCCAAATGCAAAAGTTCAACTTTTTTTCGATAATTATTGATCTAGAGAGTCCAGAGAATTGTCCTAGACTGGTTTGGTTCCGATCGGGCGAAAAACCAGGGACTAGTTCGCAAAAGTAGGTTTTGGACAAAATTCGACATAGCAGAATATTTTCCCTGCCGACATCCAAATCGGAGATAGCCATTTTGTCCGCCTTGAGCCAAGGATTCCAACGATATAGGGCACTTGATCCTGGGACAAACGGTCTAAGAGTTATGAGCAATTTTGAACTTTTGGTTGCTGTAGCGCCACCTATGGGCCATTCGGGGTCATACTCTGATAGGTTGTCCCCAAACTGAGGCCTACCATCTGGCCAGGTTTCACGTCTCTAGGCCTTACGGTTTGGCCTGCACGATGCGTTTTACGAATCCTTACAATTACAATAGGGTTTCAGCATTTCATGCTTGAACCCCTAATAAGAATGAGGGCTTTTTGCCAGTTATAGCGCCACCTAAGGTCCGATCTCCATGAAACTCTGCATGCTTCCTCACCATGTTCTGACACATATGCTCATCAATTTTGGTGAAGTTCTGAGTTTTCATTTGGGATTTATAGGCTTTTGAGTGTATTTTGCCACGCCCCTTTTCTAAACGAGCCTGTTACAGCCACCCAAATGCAAAAGTTCAACTTTTTTTCGATAATTATTGATCTAGAGAGTCCAGAGAATTGTCCTAGACTGGTTTGGTTCCGATCGGGCGAAAAACCAGGGACTAGTTCGCAAAAGTAGGTTTTGGACAAAATTCGACATAGCAGAATATTTTCCCTGCCGACATCCAAATCGGAGATAGCCATTTTGTCCGCCTTGAGCCAAGGATTCCAACGATATAGGGCACTTGATCCTGGGACAAACGGTCTAAGAGTTATGAGCAATTTTGAACTTTTGGTTGCTGTAGCGCCACCTATGGGCCATTCGGGGTCATACTCTGATAGGTTGTCCCCAAACTGAGGCCTACCATCTGGCCAGGTTTCACGTCTCTAGGCCTTACGGTTTGGCCTGCACGATGCGTTTTACGAATCCTTACAATTACAATAGGGTTTCAGCATTTCATGCTTGAACCCCTAATAAGAATGAGGGCTTTTTGCCAGTTATAGCGCCACCTAAGGTCCGATCTCCATGAAACTCTGCATGCTTCCTCACCATGTTCTGACACATATGCTCATCAATTTTGGTGAAGTTCTGAGTTTTCATTTGGGATTTATAGGCTTTTGAGTGTATTTTGCCACGCCCCTTTTCTAAACGAGCCTGTTACAGCCACCCAAATGCAAAAGTTCAACTTTTTTTCGATAATTATTGATCTAGAGAGTCCAGAGAATTGTCCTAGACTGGTTTGGTTCCGATCGGGCGAAAAACCAGGGACTAGTTCGCAAAAGTAGGTTTTGGACAAAATTCGACATAGCAGAATATTTTCCCTGCCGACATCCAAATCGGAGATAGCCATTTTGTCCGCCTTGAGCCAAGGATTCCAACGATATAGGGCACTTGATCCTGGGACAAACGGTCTAAGAGTTATGAGCAATTTTGAACTTTTGGTTGCTGTAGCGCCACCTATGGGCCATTCGGGGTCATACTCTGATAGGTTGTCCCCAAACTGAGGCCTACCATCTGGCCAGGTTTCACGTCTCTAGGCCTTACGGTTTGGCCTGCACGATGCGTTTTACGAATCCTTACAATTACAATAGGGTTTCAGCATTTCATGCTTGAACCCCTAATAAGAATGAGGGCTTTTTGCCAGTTATAGCGCCACCTAAGGTCCGATCTCCATGAAACTCTGCATGCTTCCTCACCATGTTCTGACACATATGCTCATCAATTTTGGTGAAGTTCTGAGTTTTCATTTGGGATTTATAGGCTTTTGAGTGTATTTTGCCACGCCCCTTTTCTAAACGAGCCTGTTACAGCCACCCAAATGCAAAAGTTCAACTTTTTTTCGATAATTATTGATCTAGAGAGTCCAGAGAATTGTCCTAGACTGGTTTGGTTCCGATCGGGCGAAAAACCAGGGACTAGTTCGCAAAAGTAGGTTTTGGACAAAATTCGACATAGCAGAATATTTTCCCTGCCGACATCCAAATCGGAGATAGCCATTTTGTCCGCCTTGAGCCAAGGATTCCAACGATATAGGGCACTTGATCCTGGGACAAACGGTCTAAGAGTTATGAGCAATTTTGAACTTTTGGTTGCTGTAGCGCCACCTATGGGCCATTCGGGGTCATACTCTGATAGGTTGTCCCCAAACTGAGGCCTACCATCTGGCCAGGTTTCACGTCTCTAGGCCTTACGGTTTGGCCTGCACGATGCGTTTTACGAATCCTTACAATTACAATAGGGTTTCAGCATTTCATGCTTGAACCCCTAATAAGAATGAGGGCTTTTTGCCAGTTATAGCGCCACCTAAGGTCCGATCTCCATGAAACTCTGCATGCTTCCTCACCATGTTCTGACACATATGCTCATCAATTTTGGTGAAGTTCTGAGTTTTCATTTGGGATTTATAGGCTTTTGAGTGTATTTTGCCACGCCCCTTTTCTAAACGAGCCTGTTACAGCCACCCAAATGCAAAAGTTCAACTTTTTTTCGATAATTTTTGATCTAGAGAGTCCAGAGAATTGTCCTAGACTGGTTTGGTTCCGATCGGGCGAAAAACCAGGGACTAGTTCGCAAAAGTAGGTTTTGGACAAAATTCGACATAGCAGAATATTTTCCCTGCCGACATCCAAATCGGAGATAGCCATTTTGTCCGCCTTGAGCCAAGGATTCCAACGATATAGGGCACTTGATCCTGGGACAAACGGTCTAAGAGTTATGAGCAATTTTGAACTTTTGGTTGCTGTAGCGCCACCTATGGGCCATTCGGGGTCATACTCTGATAGGTTGTCCCCAAACTGAGGCCTACCATCTGGCCAGGTTTCACGTCTCTAGGCCTTACGGTTTGGCCTGCACGATGCGTTTTACGAATCCTTACAATTACAATAGGGTTTCAGCATTTCATGCTTGAACCCCTAATAAGAATGAGGGCTTTTTGCCAGTTATAGCGCCACCTAAGGTCCGATCTCCATGAAACTCTGCATGCTTCCTCACCATGTTCTGACACATATGCTCATCAATTTTGGTGAAGTTCTGAGTTTTCATTTGGGATTTATAGGCTTTTGAGTGTATTTTGCCACGCCCCTTTTCTAAACGAGCCTGTTACAGCCACCCAAATGCAAAAGTTCAACTTTTTTTCGATAATTATTGATCTAGAGAGTCCAGAGAATTGTCCTAGACTGGTTTGGTTCCGATCGGGCGAAAAACCAGGGACTAGTTCGCAAAAGTAGGTTTTGGACAAAATTCGACATAGCAGAATATTTTCCCTGCCGACATCCAAATCGGAGATAGCCATTTTGTCCGCCTTGAGCCAAGGATTCCAACGATATAGGGCACTTGATCCTGGGACAAACGGTCTAAGAGTTATGAGCAATTTTGAACTTTTGGTTGCTGTAGCGCCACCTATGGGCCATTCGGGGTCATACTCTGATAGGTTGTCCCCAAACTGAGGCCTACCATCTGGCCAGGTTTCACGTCTCTAGGCCTTACGGTTTGGCCTGCACGATGCGTTTTACGAATCCTTACAATTACAATAGGGTTTCAGCATTTCATGCTTGAACCCCTAATAAGAATGAGGGCTTTTTGCCAGTTATAGCGCCACCTAAGGTCCGATCTCCATGAAACTCTGCATGCTTCCTCACCATGTTCTGACACATATGCTCATCAATTTTGGTGAAGTTCTGAGTTTTCATTTGGGATTTATAGGCTTTTGAGTGTATTTTGCCACGCCCCTTTTCTAAACGAGCCTGTTACAGCCACCCAAATGCAAAAGTTCAACTTTTTTTCGATAATTTTTGATCTAGAGAGTCCAGAGAATTGTCCTAGACTGGTTTGGTTCCGATCGGGCGAAAAACCAGGGACTAGTTCGCAAAAGTAGGTTTTGGACAAAATTCGACATAGCAGAATATTTTCCCTGCCGACATCCAAATCGGAGATAGCCATTTTGTCCGCCTTGAGCCAAGGATTCCAACGATATAGGGCACTTGATCCTGGGACAAACGGTCTAAGAGTTATGAGCAATTTTGAACTTTTGGTTGCTGTAGCGCCACCTATGGGCCATTCGGGGTCATACTCTGATAGGTTGTCCCCAAACTGAGGCCTACCATCTGGCCAGGTTTCACGTCTCTAGGCCTTACGGTTTGGCCTGCACGATGCGTTTTACGAATCCTTACAATTACAATAGGGTTTCAGCATTTCATGCTTGAACCCCTAATAAGAATGAGGGCTTTTTGCCAGTTATAGCGCCACCTAAGGTCCGATCTCCATGAAACTCTGCATGCTTCCTCACCATGTTCTGACACATATGCTCATCAATTTTGGTGAAGTTCTGAGTTTTCATTTGGGATTTATAGGCTTTTGAGTGTATTTTGCCACGCCCCTTTTCTAAACGAGCCTGTTACAGCCACCCAAATGCAAAAGTTCAACTTTTTTTCGATAATTATTGATCTAGAGAGTCCAGAGAATTGTCCTAGACTGGTTTGGTTCCGATCGGGCGAAAAACCAGGGACTAGTTCGCAAAAGTAGGTTTTGGACAAAATTCGACATAGCAGAATATTTTCCCTGCCGACATCCAAATCGGAGATAGCCATTTTGTCCGCCTTGAGCCAAGGATTCCAACGATATAGGGCACTTGATCCTGGGACAAACGGTCTAAGAGTTATGAGCAATTTTGAACTTTTGGTTGCTGTAGCGCCACCTATGGGCCATTCGGGGTCATACTCTGATAGGTTGTCCCCAAACTGAGGCCTACCATCTGGCCAGGTTTCACGTCTCTAGGCCTTACGGTTTGGCCTGCACGATGCGTTTTACGAATCCTTACAATTACAATAGGGTTTCAGCATTTCATGCTTGAACCCCTAATAAGAATGAGGGCTTTTTGCCAGTTATAGCGCCACCTAAGGTCCGATCTCCATGAAACTCTGCATGCTTCCTCACCATGTTCTGACACATATGCTCATCAATTTTGGTGAAGTTCTGAGTTTTCATTTGGGATTTATAGGCTTTTGAGTGTATTTTGCCACGCCCCTTTTCTAAACGAGCCTGTTACAGCCACCCAAATGCAAAAGTTCAACTTTTTTTCGATAATTATTGATCTAGAGAGTCCAGAGAATTGTCCTAGACTGGTTTGGTTCCGATCGGGCGAAAAACCAGGGACTAGTTCGCAAAAGTAGGTTTTGGACAAAATTCGACATAGCAGAATATTTTCCCTGCCGACATCCAAATCGGAGATAGCCATTTTGTCCGCCTTGAGCCAAGGATTCCAACGATATAGGGCACTTGATCCTGGGACAAACGGTCTAAGAGTTATGAGCAATTTTGAACTTTTGGTTGCTGTAGCGCCACCTATGGGCCATTCGGGGTCATACTCTGATAGGTTGTCCCCAAACTGAGGCCTACCATCTGGCCAGGTTTCACGTCTCTAGGCCTTACGGTTTGGCCTGCACGATGCGTTTTACGAATCCTTACAATTACAATAGGGTTTCAGCATTTCATGCTTGAACCCCTAATAAGAATGAGGGCTTTTTGCCAGTTATAGCGCCACCTAAGGTCCGATCTCCATGAAACTCTGCATGCTTCCTCACCATGTTCTGACACATATGCTCATCAATTTTGGTGAAGTTCTGAGTTTTCATTTGGGATTTATAGGCTTTTGAGTGTATTTTGCCACGCCCCTTTTCTAAACGAGCCTGTTACAGCCACCCAAATGCAAAAGTTCAACTTTTTTTCGATAATTATTGATCTAGAGAGTCCAGAGAATTGTCCTAGACTGGTTTGGTTCCGATCGGGCGAAAAACCAGGGACTAGTTCGCAAAAGTAGGTTTTGGACAAAATTCGACATAGCAGAATATTTTCCCTGCCGACATCCAAATCGGAGATAGCCATTTTGTCCGCCTTGAGCCAAGGATTCCAACGATATAGGGCACTTGATCCTGGGACAAACGGTCTAAGAGTTATGAGCAATTTTGAACTTTTGGTTGCTGTAGCGCCACCTATGGGCCATTCGGGGTCATACTCTGATAGGTTGTCCCCAAACTGAGGCCTACCATCTGGCCAGGTTTCACGTCTCTAGGCCTTACGGTTTGGCCTGCACGATGCGTTTTACGAATCCTTACAATTACAATAGGGTTTCAGCATTTCATGCTTGAACCCCTAATAAGAATGAGGGCTTTTTGCCAGTTATAGCGCCACCTAAGGTCCGATCTCCATGAAACTCTGCATGCTTCCTCACCATGTTCTGACACATATGCTCATCAATTTTGGTGAAGTTCTGAGTTTTCATTTGGGATTTATAGGCTTTTGAGTGTATTTTGCCACGCCCCTTTTCTAAACGAGCCTGTTACAGCCACCCAAATGCAAAAGTTCAACTTTTTTTCGATAATTTTTGATCTAGAGAGTCCAGAGAATTGTCCTAGACTGGTTTGGTTCCGATCGGGCGAAAAACCAGGGACTAGTTCGCAAAAGTAGGTTTTGGACAAAATTCGACATAGCAGAATATTTTCCCTGCCGACATCCAAATCGGAGATAGCCATTTTGTCCGCCTTGAGCCAAGGATTCCAACGATATAGGGCACTTGATCCTGGGACAAACGGTCTAAGAGTTATGAGCAATTTTGAACTTTTGGTTGCTGTAGCGCCACCTATGGGCCATTCGGGGTCATACTCTGATAGGTTGTCCCCAAACTGAGGCCTACCATCTGGCCAGGTTTCACGTCTCTAGGCCTTACGGTTTGGCCTGCACGATGCGTTTTACGAATCCTTACAATTACAATAGGGTTTCAGCATTTCATGCTTGAACCCCTAATAAGAATGAGGGCTTTTTGCCAGTTATAGCGCCACCTAAGGTCCGATCTCCATGAAACTCTGCATGCTTCCTCACCATGTTCTGACACATATGCTCATCAATTTTGGTGAAGTTCTGAGTTTTCATTTGGGATTTATAGGCTTTTGAGTGTATTTTGCCACGCCCCTTTTCTAAACGAGCCTGTTACAGCCACCCAAATGCAAAAGTTCAACTTTTTTTCGATAATTATTGATCTAGAGAGTCCAGAGAATTGTCCTAGACTGGTTTGGTTCCGATCGGGCGAAAAACCAGGGACTAGTTCGCAAAAGTAGGTTTTGGACAAAATTCGACATAGCAGAATATTTTCCCTGCCGACATCCAAATCGGAGATAGCCATTTTGTCCGCCTTGAGCCAAGGATTCCAACGATATAGGGCACTTGATCCTGGGACAAACGGTCTAAGAGTTATGAGCAATTTTGAACTTTTGGTTGCTGTAGCGCCACCTATGGGCCATTCGGGGTCATACTCTGATAGGTTGTCCCCAAACTGAGGCCTACCATCTGGCCAGGTTTCACGTCTCTAGGCCTTACGGTTTGGCCTGCACGATGCGTTTTACGAATCCTTACAATTACAATAGGGTTTCAGCATTTCATGCTTGAACCCCTAATAAGAATGAGGGCTTTTTGCCAGTTATAGCGCCACCTAAGGTCCGATCTCCATGAAACTCTGCATGCTTCCTCACCATGTTCTGACACATATGCTCATCAATTTTGGTGAAGTTCTGAGTTTTCATTTGGGATTTATAGGCTTTTGAGTGTATTTTGCCACGCCCCTTTTCTAAACGAGCCTGTTACAGCCACCCAAATGCAAAAGTTCAACTTTTTTTCGATAATTATTGATCTAGAGAGTCCAGAGAATTGTCCTAGACTGGTTTGGTTCCGATCGGGCGAAAAACCAGGGACTAGTTCGCAAAAGTAGGTTTTGGACAAAATTCGACATAGCAGAATATTTTCCCTGCCGACATCCAAATCGGAGATAGCCATTTTGTCCGCCTTGAGCCAAGGATTCCAACGATATAGGGCACTTGATCCTGGGACAAACGGTCTAAGAGTTATGAGCAATTTTGAACTTTTGGTTGCTGTAGCGCCACCTATGGGCCATTCGGGGTCATACTCTGATAGGTTGTCCCCAAACTGAGGCCTACCATCTGGCCAGGTTTCACGTCTCTAGGCCTTACGGTTTGGCCTGCACGATGCGTTTTACGAATCCTTACAATTACAATAGGGTTTCAGCATTTCATGCTTGAACCCCTAATAAGAATGAGGGCTTTTTGCCAGTTATAGCGCCACCTAAGGTCCGATCTCCATGAAACTCTGCATGCTTCCTCACCATGTTCTGACACATATGCTCATCAATTTTGGTGAAGTTCTGAGTTTTCATTTGGGATTTATAGGCTTTTGAGTGTATTTTGCCACGCCCCTTTTCTAAACGAGCCTGTTACAGCCACCCAAATGCAAAAGTTCAACTTTTTTTCGATAATTTTTGATCTAGAGAGTCCAGAGAATTGTCCTAGACTGGTTTGGTTCCGATCGGGCGAAAAACCAGGGACTAGTTCGCAAAAGTAGGTTTTGGACAAAATTCGACATAGCAGAATATTTTCCCTGCCGACATCCAAATCGGAGATAGCCATTTTGTCCGCCTTGAGCCAAGGATTCCAACGATATAGGGCACTTGATCCTGGGACAAACGGTCTAAGAGTTATGAGCAATTTTGAACTTTTGGTTGCTGTAGCGCCACCTATGGGCCATTCGGGGTCATACTCTGATAGGTTGTCCCCAAACTGAGGCCTACCATCTGGCCAGGTTTCACGTCTCTAGGCCTTACGGTTTGGCCTGCACGATGCGTTTTACGAATCCTTACAATTACAATAGGGTTTCAGCATTTCATGCTTGAACCCCTAATAAGAATGAGGGCTTTTTGCCAGTTATAGCGCCACCTAAGGTCCGATCTCCATGAAACTCTGCATGCTTCCTCACCATGTTCTGACACATATGCTCATCAATTTTGGTGAAGTTCTGAGTTTTCATTTGGGATTTATAGGCTTTTGAGTGTATTTTGCCACGCCCCTTTTCTAAACGAGCCTGTTACAGCCACCCAAATGCAAAAGTTCAACTTTTTTTCGATAATTATTGATCTAGAGAGTCCAGAGAATTGTCCTAGACTGGTTTGGTTCCGATCGGGCGAAAAACCAGGGACTAGTTCGCAAAAGTAGGTTTTGGACAAAATTCGACATAGCAGAATATTTTCCCTGCCGACATCCAAATCGGAGATAGCCATTTTGTCCGCCTTGAGCCAAGGATTCCAACGATATAGGGCACTTGATCCTGGGACAAACGGTCTAAGAGTTATGAGCAATTTTGAACTTTTGGTTGCTGTAGCGCCACCTATGGGCCATTCGGGGTCATACTCTGATAGGTTGTCCCCAAACTGAGGCCTACCATCTGGCCAGGTTTCACGTCTCTAGGCCTTACGGTTTGGCCTGCACGATGCGTTTTACGAATCCTTACAATTACAATAGGGTTTCAGCATTTCATGCTTGAACCCCTAATAAGAATGAGGGCTTTTTGCCAGTTATAGCGCCACCTAAGGTCCGATCTCCATGAAACTCTGCATGCTTCCTCACCATGTTCTGACACATATGCTCATCAATTTTGGTGAAGTTCTGAGTTTTCATTTGGGATTTATAGGCTTTTGAGTGTATTTTGCCACGCCCCTTTTCTAAACGAGCCTGTTACAGCCACCCAAATGCAAAAGTTCAACTTTTTTTCGATAATTTTTGATCTAGAGAGTCCAGAGAATTGTCCTAGACTGGTTTGGTTCCGATCGGGCGAAAAACCAGGGACTAGTTCGCAAAAGTAGGTTTTGGACAAAATTCGACATAGCAGAATATTTTCCCTGCCGACATCCAAATCGGAGATAGCCATTTTGTCCGCCTTGAGCCAAGGATTCCAACGATATAGGGCACTTGATCCTGGGACAAACGGTCTAAGAGTTATGAGCAATTTTGAACTTTTGGTTGCTGTAGCGCCACCTATGGGCCATTCGGGGTCATACTCTGATAGGTTGTCCCCAAACTGAGGCCTACCATCTGGCCAGGTTTCACGTCTCTAGGCCTTACGGTTTGGCCTGCACGATGCGTTTTACGAATCCTTACAATTACAATAGGGTTTCAGCATTTCATGCTTGAACCCCTAATAAGAATGAGGGCTTTTTGCCAGTTATAGCGCCACCTAAGGTCCGATCTCCATGAAACTCTGCATGCTTCCTCACCATGTTCTGACACATATGCTCATCAATTTTGGTGAAGTTCTGAGTTTTCATTTGGGATTTATAGGCTTTTGAGTGTATTTTGCCACGCCCCTTTTCTAAACGAGCCTGTTACAGCCACCCAAATGCAAAAGTTCAACTTTTTTTCGATAATTATTGATCTAGAGAGTCCAGAGAATTGTCCTAGACTGGTTTGGTTCCGATCGGGCGAAAAACCAGGGACTAGTTCGCAAAAGTAGGTTTTGGACAAAATTCGACATAGCAGAATATTTTCCCTGCCGACATCCAAATCGGAGATAGCCATTTTGTCCGCCTTGAGCCAAGGATTCCAACGATATAGGGCACTTGATCCTGGGACAAACGGTCTAAGAGTTATGAGCAATTTTGAACTTTTGGTTGCTGTAGCGCCACCTATGGGCCATTCGGGGTCATACTCTGATAGGTTGTCCCCAAACTGAGGCCTACCATCTGGCCAGGTTTCACGTCTCTAGGCCTTACGGTTTGGCCTGCACGATGCGTTTTACGAATCCTTACAATTACAATAGGGTTTCAGCATTTCATGCTTGAACCCCTAATAAGAATGAGGGCTTTTTGCCAGTTATAGCGCCACCTAAGGTCCGATCTCCATGAAACTCTGCATGCTTCCTCACCATGTTCTGACACATATGCTCATCAATTTTGGTGAAGTTCTGAGTTTTCATTTGGGATTTATAGGCTTTTGAGTGTATTTTGCCACGCCCCTTTTCTAAACGAGCCTGTTACAGCCACCCAAATGCAAAAGTTCAACTTTTTTTCGATAATTATTGATCTAGAGAGTCCAGAGAATTGTCCTAGACTGGTTTGGTTCCGATCGGGCGAAAAACCAGGGACTAGTTCGCAAAAGTAGGTTTTGGACAAAATTCGACATAGCAGAATATTTTCCCTGCCGACATCCAAATCGGAGATAGCCATTTTGTCCGCCTTGAGCCAAGGATTCCAACGATATAGGGCACTTGATCCTGGGACAAACGGTCTAAGAGTTATGAGCAATTTTGAACTTTTGGTTGCTGTAGCGCCACCTATGGGCCATTCGGGGTCATACTCTGATAGGTTGTCCCCAAACTGAGGCCTACCATCTGGCCAGGTTTCACGTCTCTAGGCCTTACGGTTTGGCCTGCACGATGCGTTTTACGAATCCTTACAATTACAATAGGGTTTCAGCATTTCATGCTTGAACCCCTAATAAGAATGAGGGCTTTTTGCCAGTTATAGCGCCACCTAAGGTCCGATCTCCATGAAACTCTGCATGCTTCCTCACCATGTTCTGACACATATGCTCATCAATTTTGGTGAAGTTCTGAGTTTTCATTTGGGATTTATAGGCTTTTGAGTGTATTTTGCCACGCCCCTTTTCTAAACGAGCCTGTTACAGCCACCCAAATGCAAAAGTTCAACTTTTTTTCGATAATTTTTGATCTAGAGAGTCCAGAGAATTGTCCTAGACTGGTTTGGTTCCGATCGGGCGAAAAACCAGGGACTAGTTCGCAAAAGTAGGTTTTGGACAAAATTCGACATAGCAGAATATTTTCCCTGCCGACATCCAAATCGGAGATAGCCATTTTGTCCGCCTTGAGCCAAGGATTCCAACGATATAGGGCACTTGATCCTGGGACAAACGGTCTAAGAGTTATGAGCAATTTTGAACTTTTGGTTGCTGTAGCGCCACCTATGGGCCATTCGGGGTCATACTCTGATAGGTTGTCCCCAAACTGAGGCCTACCATCTGGCCAGGTTTCACGTCTCTAGGCCTTACGGTTTGGCCTGCACGATGCGTTTTACGAATCCTTACAATTACAATAGGGTTTCAGCATTTCATGCTTGAACCCCTAATAAGAATGAGGGCTTTTTGCCAGTTATAGCGCCACCTAAGGTCCGATCTCCATGAAACTCTGCATGCTTCCTCACCATGTTCTGACACATATGCTCATCAATTTTGGTGAAGTTCTGAGTTTTCATTTGGGATTTATAGGCTTTTGAGTGTATTTTGCCACGCCCCTTTTCTAAACGAGCCTGTTACAGCCACCCAAATGCAAAAGTTCAACTTTTTTTCGATAATTATTGATCTAGAGAGTCCAGAGAATTGTCCTAGACTGGTTTGGTTCCGATCGGGCGAAAAACCAGGGACTAGTTCGCAAAAGTAGGTTTTGGACAAAATTCGACATAGCAGAATATTTTCCCTGCCGACATCCAAATCGGAGATAGCCATTTTGTCCGCCTTGAGCCAAGGATTCCAACGATATAGGGCACTTGATCCTGGGACAAACGGTCTAAGAGTTATGAGCAATTTTGAACTTTTGGTTGCTGTAGCGCCACCTATGGGCCATTCGGGGTCATACTCTGATAGGTTGTCCCCAAACTGAGGCCTACCATCTGGCCAGGTTTCACGTCTCTAGGCCTTACGGTTTGGCCTGCACGATGCGTTTTACGAATCCTTACAATTACAATAGGGTTTCAGCATTTCATGCTTGAACCCCTAATAAGAATGAGGGCTTTTTGCCAGTTATAGCGCCACCTAAGGTCCGATCTCCATGAAACTCTGCATGCTTCCTCACCATGTTCTGACACATATGCTCATCAATTTTGGTGAAGTTCTGAGTTTTCATTTGGGATTTATAGGCTTTTGAGTGTATTTTGCCACGCCCCTTTTCTAAACGAGCCTGTTACAGCCACCCAAATGCAAAAGTTCAACTTTTTTTCGATAATTATTGATCTAGAGAGTCCAGAGAATTGTCCTAGACTGGTTTGGTTCCGATCGGGCGAAAAACCAGGGACTAGTTCGCAAAAGTAGGTTTTGGACAAAATTCGACATAGCAGAATATTTTCCCTGCCGACATCCAAATCGGAGATAGCCATTTTGTCCGCCTTGAGCCAAGGATTCCAACGATATAGGGCACTTGATCCTGGGACAAACGGTCTAAGAGTTATGAGCAATTTTGAACTTTTGGTTGCTGTAGCGCCACCTATGGGCCATTCGGGGTCATACTCTGATAGGTTGTCCCCAAACTGAGGCCTACCATCTGGCCAGGTTTCACGTCTCTAGGCCTTACGGTTTGGCCTGCACGATGCGTTTTACGAATCCTTACAATTACAATAGGGTTTCAGCATTTCATGCTTGAACCCCTAATAAGAATGAGGGCTTTTTGCCAGTTATAGCGCCACCTAAGGTCCGATCTCCATGAAACTCTGCATGCTTCCTCACCATGTTCTGACACATATGCTCATCAATTTTGGTGAAGTTCTGAGTTTTCATTTGGGATTTATAGGCTTTTGAGTGTATTTTGCCACGCCCCTTTTCTAAACGAGCCTGTTACAGCCACCCAAATGCAAAAGTTCAACTTTTTTTCGATAATTATTGATCTAGAGAGTCCAGAGAATTGTCCTAGACTGGTTTGGTTCCGATCGGGCGAAAAACCAGGGACTAGTTCGCAAAAGTAGGTTTTGGACAAAATTCGACATAGCAGAATATTTTCCCTGCCGACATCCAAATCGGAGATAGCCATTTTGTCCGCCTTGAGCCAAGGATTCCAACGATATAGGGCACTTGATCCTGGGACAAACGGTCTAAGAGTTATGAGCAATTTTGAACTTTTGGTTGCTGTAGCGCCACCTATGGGCCATTCGGGGTCATACTCTGATAGGTTGTCCCCAAACTGAGGCCTACCATCTGGCCAGGTTTCACGTCTCTAGGCCTTACGGTTTGGCCTGCACGATGCGTTTTACGAATCCTTACAATTACAATAGGGTTTCAGCATTTCATGCTTGAACCCCTAATAAGAATGAGGGCTTTTTGCCAGTTATAGCGCCACCTAAGGTCCGATCTCCATGAAACTCTGCATGCTTCCTCACCATGTTCTGACACATATGCTCATCAATTTTGGTGAAGTTCTGAGTTTTCATTTGGGATTTATAGGCTTTTGAGTGTATTTTGCCACGCCCCTTTTCTAAACGAGCCTGTTACAGCCACCCAAATGCAAAAGTTCAACTTTTTTTCGATAATTATTGATCTAGAGAGTCCAGAGAATTGTCCTAGACTGGTTTGGTTCCGATCGGGCGAAAAACCAGGGACTAGTTCGCAAAAGTAGGTTTTGGACAAAATTCGACATAGCAGAATATTTTCCCTGCCGACATCCAAATCGGAGATAGCCATTTTGTCCGCCTTGAGCCAAGGATTCCAACGATATAGGGCACTTGATCCTGGGACAAACGGTCTAAGAGTTATGAGCAATTTTGAACTTTTGGTTGCTGTAGCGCCACCTATGGGCCATTCGGGGTCATACTCTGATAGGTTGTCCCCAAACTGAGGCCTACCATCTGGCCAGGTTTCACGTCTCTAGGCCTTACGGTTTGGCCTGCACGATGCGTTTTACGAATCCTTACAATTACAATAGGGTTTCAGCATTTCATGCTTGAACCCCTAATAAGAATGAGGGCTTTTTGCCAGTTATAGCGCCACCTAAGGTCCGATCTCCATGAAACTCTGCATGCTTCCTCACCATGTTCTGACACATATGCTCATCAATTTTGGTGAAGTTCTGAGTTTTCATTTGGGATTTATAGGCTTTTGAGTGTATTTTGCCACGCCCCTTTTCTAAACGAGCCTGTTACAGCCACCCAAATGCAAAAGTTCAACTTTTTTTCGATAATTATTGATCTAGAGAGTCCAGAGAATTGTCCTAGACTGGTTTGGTTCCGATCGGGCGAAAAACCAGGGACTAGTTCGCAAAAGTAGGTTTTGGACAAAATTCGACATAGCAGAATATTTTCCCTGCCGACATCCAAATCGGAGATAGCCATTTTGTCCGCCTTGAGCCAAGGATTCCAACGATATAGGGCACTTGATCCTGGGACAAACGGTCTAAGAGTTATGAGCAATTTTGAACTTTTGGTTGCTGTAGCGCCACCTATGGGCCATTCGGGGTCATACTCTGATAGGTTGTCCCCAAACTGAGGCCTACCATCTGGCCAGGTTTCACGTCTCTAGGCCTTACGGTTTGGCCTGCACGATGCGTTTTACGAATCCTTACAATTACAATAGGGTTTCAGCATTTCATGCTTGAACCCCTAATAAGAATGAGGGCTTTTTGCCAGTTATAGCGCCACCTAAGGTCCGATCTCCATGAAACTCTGCATGCTTCCTCACCATGTTCTGACACATATGCTCATCAATTTTGGTGAAGTTCTGAGTTTTCATTTGGGATTTATAGGCTTTTGAGTGTATTTTGCCACGCCCCTTTTCTAAACGAGCCTGTTACAGCCACCCAAATGCAAAAGTTCAACTTTTTTTCGATAATTTTTGATCTAGAGAGTCCAGAGAATTGTCCTAGACTGGTTTGGTTCCGATCGGGCGAAAAACCAGGGACTAGTTCGCAAAAGTAGGTTTTGGACAAAATTCGACATAGCAGAATATTTTCCCTGCCGACATCCAAATCGGAGATAGCCATTTTGTCCGCCTTGAGCCAAGGATTCCAACGATATAGGGCACTTGATCCTGGGACAAACGGTCTAAGAGTTATGAGCAATTTTGAACTTTTGGTTGCTGTAGCGCCACCTATGGGCCATTCGGGGTCATACTCTGATAGGTTGTCCCCAAACTGAGGCCTACCATCTGGCCAGGTTTCACGTCTCTAGGCCTTACGGTTTGGCCTGCACGATGCGTTTTACGAATCCTTACAATTACAATAGGGTTTCAGCATTTCATGCTTGAACCCCTAATAAGAATGAGGGCTTTTTGCCAGTTATAGCGCCACCTAAGGTCCGATCTCCATGAAACTCTGCATGCTTCCTCACCATGTTCTGACACATATGCTCATCAATTTTGGTGAAGTTCTGAGTTTTCATTTGGGATTTATAGGCTTTTGAGTGTATTTTGCCACGCCCCTTTTCTAAACGAGCCTGTTACAGCCACCCAAATGCAAAAGTTCAACTTTTTTTCGATAATTATTGATCTAGAGAGTCCAGAGAATTGTCCTAGACTGGTTTGGTTCCGATCGGGCGAAAAACCAGGGACTAGTTCGCAAAAGTAGGTTTTGGACAAAATTCGACATAGCAGAATATTTTCCCTGCCGACATCCAAATCGGAGATAGCCATTTTGTCCGCCTTGAGCCAAGGATTCCAACGATATAGGGCACTTGATCCTGGGACAAACGGTCTAAGAGTTATGAGCAATTTTGAACTTTTGGTTGCTGTAGCGCCACCTATGGGCCATTCGGGGTCATACTCTGATAGGTTGTCCCCAAACTGAGGCCTACCATCTGGCCAGGTTTCACGTCTCTAGGCCTTACGGTTTGGCCTGCACGATGCGTTTTACGAATCCTTACAATTACAATAGGGTTTCAGCATTTCATGCTTGAACCCCTAATAAGAATGAGGGCTTTTTGCCAGTTATAGCGCCACCTAAGGTCCGATCTCCATGAAACTCTGCATGCTTCCTCACCATGTTCTGACACATATGCTCATCAATTTTGGTGAAGTTCTGAGTTTTCATTTGGGATTTATAGGCTTTTGAGTGTATTTTGCCACGCCCCTTTTCTAAACGAGCCTGTTACAGCCACCCAAATGCAAAAGTTCAACTTTTTTTCGATAATTTTTGATCTAGAGAGTCCAGAGAATTGTCCTAGACTGGTTTGGTTCCGATCGGGCGAAAAACCAGGGACTAGTTCGCAAAAGTAGGTTTTGGACAAAATTCGACATAGCAGAATATTTTCCCTGCCGACATCCAAATCGGAGATAGCCATTTTGTCCGCCTTGAGCCAAGGATTCCAACGATATAGGGCACTTGATCCTGGGACAAACGGTCTAAGAGTTATGAGCAATTTTGAACTTTTGGTTGCTGTAGCGCCACCTATGGGCCATTCGGGGTCATACTCTGATAGGTTGTCCCCAAACTGAGGCCTACCATCTGGCCAGGTTTCACGTCTCTAGGCCTTACGGTTTGGCCTGCACGATGCGTTTTACGAATCCTTACAATTACAATAGGGTTTCAGCATTTCATGCTTGAACCCCTAATAAGAATGAGGGCTTTTTGCCAGTTATAGCGCCACCTAAGGTCCGATCTCCATGAAACTCTGCATGCTTCCTCACCATGTTCTGACACATATGCTCATCAATTTTGGTGAAGTTCTGAGTTTTCATTTGGGATTTATAGGCTTTTGAGTGTATTTTGCCACGCCCCTTTTCTAAACGAGCCTGTTACAGCCACCCAAATGCAAAAGTTCAACTTTTTTTCGATAATTTTTGATCTAGAGAGTCCAGAGAATTGTCCTAGACTGGTTTGGTTCCGATCGGGCGAAAAACCAGGGACTAGTTCGCAAAAGTAGGTTTTGGACAAAATTCGACATAGCAGAATATTTTCCCTGCCGACATCCAAATCGGAGATAGCCATTTTGTCCGCCTTGAGCCAAGGATTCCAACGATATAGGGCACTTGATCCTGGGACAAACGGTCTAAGAGTTATGAGCAATTTTGAACTTTTGGTTGCTGTAGCGCCACCTATGGGCCATTCGGGGTCATACTCTGATAGGTTGTCCCCAAACTGAGGCCTACCATCTGGCCAGGTTTCACGTCTCTAGGCCTTACGGTTTGGCCTGCACGATGCGTTTTACGAATCCTTACAATTACAATAGGGTTTCAGCATTTCATGCTTGAACCCCTAATAAGAATGAGGGCTTTTTGCCAGTTATAGCGCCACCTAAGGTCCGATCTCCATGAAACTCTGCATGCTTCCTCACCATGTTCTGACACATATGCTCATCAATTTTGGTGAAGTTCTGAGTTTTCATTTGGGATTTATAGGCTTTTGAGTGTATTTTGCCACGCCCCTTTTCTAAACGAGCCTGTTACAGCCACCCAAATGCAAAAGTTCAACTTTTTTTCGATAATTATTGATCTAGAGAGTCCAGAGAATTGTCCTAGACTGGTTTGGTTCCGATCGGGCGAAAAACCAGGGACTAGTTCGCAAAAGTAGGTTTTGGACAAAATTCGACATAGCAGAATATTTTCCCTGCCGACATCCAAATCGGAGATAGCCATTTTGTCCGCCTTGAGCCAAGGATTCCAACGATATAGGGCACTTGATCCTGGGACAAACGGTCTAAGAGTTATGAGCAATTTTGAACTTTTGGTTGCTGTAGCGCCACCTATGGGCCATTCGGGGTCATACTCTGATAGGTTGTCCCCAAACTGAGGCCTACCATCTGGCCAGGTTTCACGTCTCTAGGCCTTACGGTTTGGCCTGCACGATGCGTTTTACGAATCCTTACAATTACAATAGGGTTTCAGCATTTCATGCTTGAACCCCTAATAAGAATGAGGGCTTTTTGCCAGTTATAGCGCCACCTAAGGTCCGATCTCCATGAAACTCTGCATGCTTCCTCACCATGTTCTGACACATATGCTCATCAATTTTGGTGAAGTTCTGAGTTTTCATTTGGGATTTATAGGCTTTTGAGTGTATTTTGCCACGCCCCTTTTCTAAACGAGCCTGTTACAGCCACCCAAATGCAAAAGTTCAACTTTTTTTCGATAATTATTGATCTAGAGAGTCCAGAGAATTGTCCTAGACTGGTTTGGTTCCGATCGGGCGAAAAACCAGGGACTAGTTCGCAAAAGTAGGTTTTGGACAAAATTCGACATAGCAGAATATTTTCCCTGCCGACATCCAAATCGGAGATAGCCATTTTGTCCGCCTTGAGCCAAGGATTCCAACGATATAGGGCACTTGATCCTGGGACAAACGGTCTAAGAGTTATGAGCAATTTTGAACTTTTGGTTGCTGTAGCGCCACCTATGGGCCATTCGGGGTCATACTCTGATAGGTTGTCCCCAAACTGAGGCCTACCATCTGGCCAGGTTTCACGTCTCTAGGCCTTACGGTTTGGCCTGCACGATGCGTTTTACGAATCCTTACAATTACAATAGGGTTTCAGCATTTCATGCTTGAACCCCTAATAAGAATGAGGGCTTTTTGCCAGTTATAGCGCCACCTAAGGTCCGATCTCCATGAAACTCTGCATGCTTCCTCACCATGTTCTGACACATATGCTCATCAATTTTGGTGAAGTTCTGAGTTTTCATTTGGGATTTATAGGCTTTTGAGTGTATTTTGCCACGCCCCTTTTCTAAACGAGCCTGTTACAGCCACCCAAATGCAAAAGTTCAACTTTTTTTCGATAATTTTTGATCTAGAGAGTCCAGAGAATTGTCCTAGACTGGTTTGGTTCCGATCGGGCGAAAAACCAGGGACTAGTTCGCAAAAGTAGGTTTTGGACAAAATTCGACATAGCAGAATATTTTCCCTGCCGACATCCAAATCGGAGATAGCCATTTTGTCCGCCTTGAGCCAAGGATTCCAACGATATAGGGCACTTGATCCTGGGACAAACGGTCTAAGAGTTATGAGCAATTTTGAACTTTTGGTTGCTGTAGCGCCACCTATGGGCCATTCGGGGTCATACTCTGATAGGTTGTCCCCAAACTGAGGCCTACCATCTGGCCAGGTTTCACGTCTCTAGGCCTTACGGTTTGGCCTGCACGATGCGTTTTACGAATCCTTACAATTACAATAGGGTTTCAGCATTTCATGCTTGAACCCCTAATAAGAATGAGGGCTTTTTGCCAGTTATAGCGCCACCTAAGGTCCGATCTCCATGAAACTCTGCATGCTTCCTCACCATGTTCTGACACATATGCTCATCAATTTTGGTGAAGTTCTGAGTTTTCATTTGGGATTTATAGGCTTTTGAGTGTATTTTGCCACGCCCCTTTTCTAAACGAGCCTGTTACAGCCACCCAAATGCAAAAGTTCAACTTTTTTTCGATAATTTTTGATCTAGAGAGTCCAGAGAATTGTCCTAGACTGGTTTGGTTCCGATCGGGCGAAAAACCAGGGACTAGTTCGCAAAAGTAGGTTTTGGACAAAATTCGACATAGCAGAATATTTTCCCTGCCGACATCCAAATCGGAGATAGCCATTTTGTCCGCCTTGAGCCAAGGATTCCAACGATATAGGGCACTTGATCCTGGGACAAACGGTCTAAGAGTTATGAGCAATTTTGAACTTTTGGTTGCTGTAGCGCCACCTATGGGCCATTCGGGGTCATACTCTGATAGGTTGTCCCCAAACTGAGGCCTACCATCTGGCCAGGTTTCACGTCTCTAGGCCTTACGGTTTGGCCTGCACGATGCGTTTTACGAATCCTTACAATTACAATAGGGTTTCAGCATTTCATGCTTGAACCCCTAATAAGAATGAGGGCTTTTTGCCAGTTATAGCGCCACCTAAGGTCCGATCTCCATGAAACTCTGCATGCTTCCTCACCATGTTCTGACACATATGCTCATCAATTTTGGTGAAGTTCTGAGTTTTCATTTGGGATTTATAGGCTTTTGAGTGTATTTTGCCACGCCCCTTTTCTAAACGAGCCTGTTACAGCCACCCAAATGCAAAAGTTCAACTTTTTTTCGATAATTTTTGATCTAGAGAGTCCAGAGAATTGTCCTAGACTGGTTTGGTTCCGATCGGGCGAAAAACCAGGGACTAGTTCGCAAAAGTAGGTTTTGGACAAAATTCGACATAGCAGAATATTTTCCCTGCCGACATCCAAATCGGAGATAGCCATTTTGTCCGCCTTGAGCCAAGGATTCCAACGATATAGGGCACTTGATCCTGGGACAAACGGTCTAAGAGTTATGAGCAATTTTGAACTTTTGGTTGCTGTAGCGCCACCTATGGGCCATTCGGGGTCATACTCTGATAGGTTGTCCCCAAACTGAGGCCTACCATCTGGCCAGGTTTCACGTCTCTAGGCCTTACGGTTTGGCCTGCACGATGCGTTTTACGAATCCTTACAATTACAATAGGGTTTCAGCATTTCATGCTTGAACCCCTAATAAGAATGAGGGCTTTTTGCCAGTTATAGCGCCACCTAAGGTCCGATCTCCATGAAACTCTGCATGCTTCCTCACCATGTTCTGACACATATGCTCATCAATTTTGGTGAAGTTCTGAGTTTTCATTTGGGATTTATAGGCTTTTGAGTGTATTTTGCCACGCCCCTTTTCTAAACGAGCCTGTTACAGCCACCCAAATGCAAAAGTTCAACTTTTTTTCGATAATTTTTGATCTAGAGAGTCCAGAGAATTGTCCTAGACTGGTTTGGTTCCGATCGGGCGAAAAACCAGGGACTAGTTCGCAAAAGTAGGTTTTGGACAAAATTCGACATAGCAGAATATTTTCCCTGCCGACATCCAAATCGGAGATAGCCATTTTGTCCGCCTTGAGCCAAGGATTCCAACGATATAGGGCACTTGATCCTGGGACAAACGGTCTAAGAGTTATGAGCAATTTTGAACTTTTGGTTGCTGTAGCGCCACCTATGGGCCATTCGGGGTCATACTCTGATAGGTTGTCCCCAAACTGAGGCCTACCATCTGGCCAGGTTTCACGTCTCTAGGCCTTACGGTTTGGCCTGCACGATGCGTTTTACGAATCCTTACAATTACAATAGGGTTTCAGCATTTCATGCTTGAACCCCTAATAAGAATGAGGGCTTTTTGCCAGTTATAGCGCCACCTAAGGTCCGATCTCCATGAAACTCTGCATGCTTCCTCACCATGTTCTGACACATATGCTCATCAATTTTGGTGAAGTTCTGAGTTTTCATTTGGGATTTATAGGCTTTTGAGTGTATTTTGCCACGCCCCTTTTCTAAACGAGCCTGTTACAGCCACCCAAATGCAAAAGTTCAACTTTTTTTCGATAATTTTTGATCTAGAGAGTCCAGAGAATTGTCCTAGACTGGTTTGGTTCCGATCGGGCGAAAAACCAGGGACTAGTTCGCAAAAGTAGGTTTTGGACAAAATTCGACATAGCAGAATATTTTCCCTGCCGACATCCAAATCGGAGATAGCCATTTTGTCCGCCTTGAGCCAAGGATTCCAACGATATAGGGCACTTGATCCTGGGACAAACGGTCTAAGAGTTATGAGCAATTTTGAACTTTTGGTTGCTGTAGCGCCACCTATGGGCCATTCGGGGTCATACTCTGATAGGTTGTCCCCAAACTGAGGCCTACCATCTGGCCAGGTTTCACGTCTCTAGGCCTTACGGTTTGGCCTGCACGATGCGTTTTACGAATCCTTACAATTACAATAGGGTTTCAGCATTTCATGCTTGAACCCCTAATAAGAATGAGGGCTTTTTGCCAGTTATAGCGCCACCTAAGGTCCGATCTCCATGAAACTCTGCATGCTTCCTCACCATGTTCTGACACATATGCTCATCAATTTTGGTGAAGTTCTGAGTTTTCATTTGGGATTTATAGGCTTTTGAGTGTATTTTGCCACGCCCCTTTTCTAAACGAGCCTGTTACAGCCACCCAAATGCAAAAGTTCAACTTTTTTTCGATAATTTTTGATCTAGAGAGTCCAGAGAATTGTCCTAGACTGGTTTGGTTCCGATCGGGCGAAAAACCAGGGACTAGTTCGCAAAAGTAGGTTTTGGACAAAATTCGACATAGCAGAATATTTTCCCTGCCGACATCCAAATCGGAGATAGCCATTTTGTCCGCCTTGAGCCAAGGATTCCAACGATATAGGGCACTTGATCCTGGGACAAACGGTCTAAGAGTTATGAGCAATTTTGAACTTTTGGTTGCTGTAGCGCCACCTATGGGCCATTCGGGGTCATACTCTGATAGGTTGTCCCCAAACTGAGGCCTACCATCTGGCCAGGTTTCACGTCTCTAGGCCTTACGGTTTGGCCTGCACGATGCGTTTTACGAATCCTTACAATTACAATAGGGTTTCAGCATTTCATGCTTGAACCCCTAATAAGAATGAGGGCTTTTTGCCAGTTATAGCGCCACCTAAGGTCCGATCTCCATGAAACTCTGCATGCTTCCTCACCATGTTCTGACACATATGCTCATCAATTTTGGTGAAGTTCTGAGTTTTCATTTGGGATTTATAGGCTTTTGAGTGTATTTTGCCACGCCCCTTTTCTAAACGAGCCTGTTACAGCCACCCAAATGCAAAAGTTCAACTTTTTTTCGATAATTATTGATCTAGAGAGTCCAGAGAATTGTCCTAGACTGGTTTGGTTCCGATCGGGCGAAAAACCAGGGACTAGTTCGCAAAAGTAGGTTTTGGACAAAATTCGACATAGCAGAATATTTTCCCTGCCGACATCCAAATCGGAGATAGCCATTTTGTCCGCCTTGAGCCAAGGATTCCAACGATATAGGGCACTTGATCCTGGGACAAACGGTCTAAGAGTTATGAGCAATTTTGAACTTTTGGTTGCTGTAGCGCCACCTATGGGCCATTCGGGGTCATACTCTGATAGGTTGTCCCCAAACTGAGGCCTACCATCTGGCCAGGTTTCACGTCTCTAGGCCTTACGGTTTGGCCTGCACGATGCGTTTTACGAATCCTTACAATTACAATAGGGTTTCAGCATTTCATGCTTGAACCCCTAATAAGAATGAGGGCTTTTTGCCAGTTATAGCGCCACCTAAGGTCCGATCTCCATGAAACTCTGCATGCTTCCTCACCATGTTCTGACACATATGCTCATCAATTTTGGTGAAGTTCTGAGTTTTCATTTGGGATTTATAGGCTTTTGAGTGTATTTTGCCACGCCCCTTTTCTAAACGAGCCTGTTACAGCCACCCAAATGCAAAAGTTCAACTTTTTTTCGATAATTTTTGATCTAGAGAGTCCAGAGAATTGTCCTAGACTGGTTTGGTTCCGATCGGGCGAAAAACCAGGGACTAGTTCGCAAAAGTAGGTTTTGGACAAAATTCGACATAGCAGAATATTTTCCCTGCCGACATCCAAATCGGAGATAGCCATTTTGTCCGCCTTGAGCCAAGGATTCCAACGATATAGGGCACTTGATCCTGGGACAAACGGTCTAAGAGTTATGAGCAATTTTGAACTTTTGGTTGCTGTAGCGCCACCTATGGGCCATTCGGGGTCATACTCTGATAGGTTGTCCCCAAACTGAGGCCTACCATCTGGCCAGGTTTCACGTCTCTAGGCCTTACGGTTTGGCCTGCACGATGCGTTTTACGAATCCTTACAATTACAATAGGGTTTCAGCATTTCATGCTTGAACCCCTAATAAGAATGAGGGCTTTTTGCCAGTTATAGCGCCACCTAAGGTCCGATCTCCATGAAACTCTGCATGCTTCCTCACCATGTTCTGACACATATGCTCATCAATTTTGGTGAAGTTCTGAGTTTTCATTTGGGATTTATAGGCTTTTGAGTGTATTTTGCCACGCCCCTTTTCTAAACGAGCCTGTTACAGCCACCCAAATGCAAAAGTTCAACTTTTTTTCGATAATTTTTGATCTAGAGAGTCCAGAGAATTGTCCTAGACTGGTTTGGTTCCGATCGGGCGAAAAACCAGGGACTAGTTCGCAAAAGTAGGTTTTGGACAAAATTCGACATAGCAGAATATTTTCCCTGCCGACATCCAAATCGGAGATAGCCATTTTGTCCGCCTTGAGCCAAGGATTCCAACGATATAGGGCACTTGATCCTGGGACAAACGGTCTAAGAGTTATGAGCAATTTTGAACTTTTGGTTGCTGTAGCGCCACCTATGGGCCATTCGGGGTCATACTCTGATAGGTTGTCCCCAAACTGAGGCCTACCATCTGGCCAGGTTTCACGTCTCTAGGCCTTACGGTTTGGCCTGCACGATGCGTTTTACGAATCCTTACAATTACAATAGGGTTTCAGCATTTCATGCTTGAACCCCTAATAAGAATGAGGGCTTTTTGCCAGTTATAGCGCCACCTAAGGTCCGATCTCCATGAAACTCTGCATGCTTCCTCACCATGTTCTGACACATATGCTCATCAATTTTGGTGAAGTTCTGAGTTTTCATTTGGGATTTATAGGCTTTTGAGTGTATTTTGCCACGCCCCTTTTCTAAACGAGCCTGTTACAGCCACCCAAATGCAAAAGTTCAACTTTTTTTCGATAATTTTTGATCTAGAGAGTCCAGAGAATTGTCCTAGACTGGTTTGGTTCCGATCGGGCGAAAAACCAGGGACTAGTTCGCAAAAGTAGGTTTTGGACAAAATTCGACATAGCAGAATATTTTCCCTGCCGACATCCAAATCGGAGATAGCCATTTTGTCCGCCTTGAGCCAAGGATTCCAACGATATAGGGCACTTGATCCTGGGACAAACGGTCTAAGAGTTATGAGCAATTTTGAACTTTTGGTTGCTGTAGCGCCACCTATGGGCCATTCGGGGTCATACTCTGATAGGTTGTCCCCAAACTGAGGCCTACCATCTGGCCAGGTTTCACGTCTCTAGGCCTTACGGTTTGGCCTGCACGATGCGTTTTACGAATCCTTACAATTACAATAGGGTTTCAGCATTTCATGCTTGAACCCCTAATAAGAATGAGGGCTTTTTGCCAGTTATAGCGCCACCTAAGGTCCGATCTCCATGAAACTCTGCATGCTTCCTCACCATGTTCTGACACATATGCTCATCAATTTTGGTGAAGTTCTGAGTTTTCATTTGGGATTTATAGGCTTTTGAGTGTATTTTGCCACGCCCCTTTTCTAAACGAGCCTGTTACAGCCACCCAAATGCAAAAGTTCAACTTTTTTTCGATAATTATTGATCTAGAGAGTCCAGAGAATTGTCCTAGACTGGTTTGGTTCCGATCGGGCGAAAAACCAGGGACTAGTTCGCAAAAGTAGGTTTTGGACAAAATTCGACATAGCAGAATATTTTCCCTGCCGACATCCAAATCGGAGATAGCCATTTTGTCCGCCTTGAGCCAAGGATTCCAACGATATAGGGCACTTGATCCTGGGACAAACGGTCTAAGAGTTATGAGCAATTTTGAACTTTTGGTTGCTGTAGCGCCACCTATGGGCCATTCGGGGTCATACTCTGATAGGTTGTCCCCAAACTGAGGCCTACCATCTGGCCAGGTTTCACGTCTCTAGGCCTTACGGTTTGGCCTGCACGATGCGTTTTACGAATCCTTACAATTACAATAGGGTTTCAGCATTTCATGCTTGAACCCCTAATAAGAATGAGGGCTTTTTGCCAGTTATAGCGCCACCTAAGGTCCGATCTCCATGAAACTCTGCATGCTTCCTCACCATGTTCTGACACATATGCTCATCAATTTTGGTGAAGTTCTGAGTTTTCATTTGGGATTTATAGGCTTTTGAGTGTATTTTGCCACGCCCCTTTTCTAAACGAGCCTGTTACAGCCACCCAAATGCAAAAGTTCAACTTTTTTTCGATAATTATTGATCTAGAGAGTCCAGAGAATTGTCCTAGACTGGTTTGGTTCCGATCGGGCGAAAAACCAGGGACTAGTTCGCAAAAGTAGGTTTTGGACAAAATTCGACATAGCAGAATATTTTCCCTGCCGACATCCAAATCGGAGATAGCCATTTTGTCCGCCTTGAGCCAAGGATTCCAACGATATAGGGCACTTGATCCTGGGACAAACGGTCTAAGAGTTATGAGCAATTTTGAACTTTTGGTTGCTGTAGCGCCACCTATGGGCCATTCGGGGTCATACTCTGATAGGTTGTCCCCAAACTGAGGCCTACCATCTGGCCAGGTTTCACGTCTCTAGGCCTTACGGTTTGGCCTGCACGATGCGTTTTACGAATCCTTACAATTACAATAGGGTTTCAGCATTTCATGCTTGAACCCCTAATAAGAATGAGGGCTTTTTGCCAGTTATAGCGCCACCTAAGGTCCGATCTCCATGAAACTCTGCATGCTTCCTCACCATGTTCTGACACATATGCTCATCAATTTTGGTGAAGTTCTGAGTTTTCATTTGGGATTTATAGGCTTTTGAGTGTATTTTGCCACGCCCCTTTTCTAAACGAGCCTGTTACAGCCACCCAAATGCAAAAGTTCAACTTTTTTTCGATAATTTTTGATCTAGAGAGTCCAGAGAATTGTCCTAGACTGGTTTGGTTCCGATCGGGCGAAAAACCAGGGACTAGTTCGCAAAAGTAGGTTTTGGACAAAATTCGACATAGCAGAATATTTTCCCTGCCGACATCCAAATCGGAGATAGCCATTTTGTCCGCCTTGAGCCAAGGATTCCAACGATATAGGGCACTTGATCCTGGGACAAACGGTCTAAGAGTTATGAGCAATTTTGAACTTTTGGTTGCTGTAGCGCCACCTATGGGCCATTCGGGGTCATACTCTGATAGGTTGTCCCCAAACTGAGGCCTACCATCTGGCCAGGTTTCACGTCTCTAGGCCTTACGGTTTGGCCTGCACGATGCGTTTTACGAATCCTTACAATTACAATAGGGTTTCAGCATTTCATGCTTGAACCCCTAATAAGAATGAGGGCTTTTTGCCAGTTATAGCGCCACCTAAGGTCCGATCTCCATGAAACTCTGCATGCTTCCTCACCATGTTCTGACACATATGCTCATCAATTTTGGTGAAGTTCTGAGTTTTCATTTGGGATTTATAGGCTTTTGAGTGTATTTTGCCACGCCCCTTTTCTAAACGAGCCTGTTACAGCCACCCAAATGCAAAAGTTCAACTTTTTTTCGATAATTTTTGATCTAGAGAGTCCAGAGAATTGTCCTAGACTGGTTTGGTTCCGATCGGGCGAAAAACCAGGGACTAGTTCGCAAAAGTAGGTTTTGGACAAAATTCGACATAGCAGAATATTTTCCCTGCCGACATCCAAATCGGAGATAGCCATTTTGTCCGCCTTGAGCCAAGGATTCCAACGATATAGGGCACTTGATCCTGGGACAAACGGTCTAAGAGTTATGAGCAATTTTGAACTTTTGGTTGCTGTAGCGCCACCTATGGGCCATTCGGGGTCATACTCTGATAGGTTGTCCCCAAACTGAGGCCTACCATCTGGCCAGGTTTCACGTCTCTAGGCCTTACGGTTTGGCCTGCACGATGCGTTTTACGAATCCTTACAATTACAATAGGGTTTCAGCATTTCATGCTTGAACCCCTAATAAGAATGAGGGCTTTTTGCCAGTTATAGCGCCACCTAAGGTCCGATCTCCATGAAACTCTGCATGCTTCCTCACCATGTTCTGACACATATGCTCATCAATTTTGGTGAAGTTCTGAGTTTTCATTTGGGATTTATAGGCTTTTGAGTGTATTTTGCCACGCCCCTTTTCTAAACGAGCCTGTTACAGCCACCCAAATGCAAAAGTTCAACTTTTTTTCGATAATTATTGATCTAGAGAGTCCAGAGAATTGTCCTAGACTGGTTTGGTTCCGATCGGGCGAAAAACCAGGGACTAGTTCGCAAAAGTAGGTTTTGGACAAAATTCGACATAGCAGAATATTTTCCCTGCCGACATCCAAATCGGAGATAGCCATTTTGTCCGCCTTGAGCCAAGGATTCCAACGATATAGGGCACTTGATCCTGGGACAAACGGTCTAAGAGTTATGAGCAATTTTGAACTTTTGGTTGCTGTAGCGCCACCTATGGGCCATTCGGGGTCATACTCTGATAGGTTGTCCCCAAACTGAGGCCTACCATCTGGCCAGGTTTCACGTCTCTAGGCCTTACGGTTTGGCCTGCACGATGCGTTTTACGAATCCTTACAATTACAATAGGGTTTCAGCATTTCATGCTTGAACCCCTAATAAGAATGAGGGCTTTTTGCCAGTTATAGCGCCACCTAAGGTCCGATCTCCATGAAACTCTGCATGCTTCCTCACCATGTTCTGACACATATGCTCATCAATTTTGGTGAAGTTCTGAGTTTTCATTTGGGATTTATAGGCTTTTGAGTGTATTTTGCCACGCCCCTTTTCTAAACGAGCCTGTTACAGCCACCCAAATGCAAAAGTTCAACTTTTTTTCGATAATTTTTGATCTAGAGAGTCCAGAGAATTGTCCTAGACTGGTTTGGTTCCGATCGGGCGAAAAACCAGGGACTAGTTCGCAAAAGTAGGTTTTGGACAAAATTCGACATAGCAGAATATTTTCCCTGCCGACATCCAAATCGGAGATAGCCATTTTGTCCGCCTTGAGCCAAGGATTCCAACGATATAGGGCACTTGATCCTGGGACAAACGGTCTAAGAGTTATGAGCAATTTTGAACTTTTGGTTGCTGTAGCGCCACCTATGGGCCATTCGGGGTCATACTCTGATAGGTTGTCCCCAAACTGAGGCCTACCATCTGGCCAGGTTTCACGTCTCTAGGCCTTACGGTTTGGCCTGCACGATGCGTTTTACGAATCCTTACAATTACAATAGGGTTTCAGCATTTCATGCTTGAACCCCTAATAAGAATGAGGGCTTTTTGCCAGTTATAGCGCCACCTAAGGTCCGATCTCCATGAAACTCTGCATGCTTCCTCACCATGTTCTGACACATATGCTCATCAATTTTGGTGAAGTTCTGAGTTTTCATTTGGGATTTATAGGCTTTTGAGTGTATTTTGCCACGCCCCTTTTCTAAACGAGCCTGTTACAGCCACCCAAATGCAAAAGTTCAACTTTTTTTCGATAATTTTTGATCTAGAGAGTCCAGAGAATTGTCCTAGACTGGTTTGGTTCCGATCGGGCGAAAAACCAGGGACTAGTTCGCAAAAGTAGGTTTTGGACAAAATTCGACATAGCAGAATATTTTCCCTGCCGACATCCAAATCGGAGATAGCCATTTTGTCCGCCTTGAGCCAAGGATTCCAACGATATAGGGCACTTGATCCTGGGACAAACGGTCTAAGAGTTATGAGCAATTTTGAACTTTTGGTTGCTGTAGCGCCACCTATGGGCCATTCGGGGTCATACTCTGATAGGTTGTCCCCAAACTGAGGCCTACCATCTGGCCAGGTTTCACGTCTCTAGGCCTTACGGTTTGGCCTGCACGATGCGTTTTACGAATCCTTACAATTACAATAGGGTTTCAGCATTTCATGCTTGAACCCCTAATAAGAATGAGGGCTTTTTGCCAGTTATAGCGCCACCTAAGGTCCGATCTCCATGAAACTCTGCATGCTTCCTCACCATGTTCTGACACATATGCTCATCAATTTTGGTGAAGTTCTGAGTTTTCATTTGGGATTTATAGGCTTTTGAGTGTATTTTGCCACGCCCCTTTTCTAAACGAGCCTGTTACAGCCACCCAAATGCAAAAGTTCAACTTTTTTTCGATAATTTTTGATCTAGAGAGTCCAGAGAATTGTCCTAGACTGGTTTGGTTCCGATCGGGCGAAAAACCAGGGACTAGTTCGCAAAAGTAGGTTTTGGACAAAATTCGACATAGCAGAATATTTTCCCTGCCGACATCCAAATCGGAGATAGCCA
The DNA here is from genome assembly GCF_949319135.1 of Squalius cephalus. Taxonomy (NCBI): domain Eukaryota; kingdom Metazoa; phylum Chordata; class Actinopteri; order Cypriniformes; family Leuciscidae; genus Squalius; species Squalius cephalus. Next base: position 32,546,062 of record NC_137127.1, on the reverse strand, counting down.
TTTTGTCCGCCTTGAGCCAAGGATTCCAACGATATAGGGCACTTGATCCTGGGACAAACGGTCTAAGAGTTATGAGCAATTTTGAACTTTTGGTTGCTGTAGCGCCACCTATGGGCCATTCGGGGTCATACTCTGATAGGTTGTCCCCAAACTGAGGCCTACCATCTGGCCAGGTTTCACGTCTCTAGGCCTTACGGTTTGGCCTGCACGATGCGTTTTACGAATCCTTACAATTACAATAGGGTTTCAGCATTTCATGCTTGAACCCCTAATAAGAATGAGGGCTTTTTGCCAGTTATAGCGCCACCTAAGGTCCGATCTCCATGAAACTCTGCATGCTTCCTCACCATGTTCTGACACATATGCTCATCAATTTTGGTGAAGTTCTGAGTTTTCATTTGGGATTTATAGGCTTTTGAGTGTATTTTGCCACGCCCCTTTTCTAAACGAGCCTGTTACAGCCACCCAAATGCAAAAGTTCAACTTTTTTTCGATAATTTTTGATCTAGAGAGTCCAGAGAATTGTCCTAGACTGGTTTGGTTCCGATCGGGCGAAAAACCAGGGACTAGTTCGCAAAAGTAGGTTTTGGACAAAATTCGACATAGCAGAATATTTTCCCTGCCGACATCCAAATCGGAGATAGCCATTTTGTCCGCCTTGAGCCAAGGATTCCAACGATATAGGGCACTTGATCCTGGGACAAACGGTCTAAGAGTTATGAGCAATTTTGAACTTTTGGTTGCTGTAGCGCCACCTATGGGCCATTCGGGGTCATACTCTGATAGGTTGTCCCCAAACTGAGGCCTACCATCTGGCCAGGTTTCACGTCTCTAGGCCTTACGGTTTGGCCTGCACGATGCGTTTTACGAATCCTTACAATTACAATAGGGTTTCAGCATTTCATGCTTGAACCCCTAATAAGAATGAGGGCTTTTTGCCAGTTATAGCGCCACCTAAGGTCCGATCTCCATGAAACTCTGCATGCTTCCTCACCATGTTCTGACACATATGCTCATCAATTTTGGTGAAGTTCTGAGTTTTCATTTGGGATTTATAGGCTTTTGAGTGTATTTTGCCACGCCCCTTTTCTAAACGAGCCTGTTACAGCCACCCAAATGCAAAAGTTCAACTTTTTTTCGATAATTATTGATCTAGAGAGTCCAGAGAATTGTCCTAGACTGGTTTGGTTCCGATCGGGCGAAAAACCAGGGACTAGTTCGCAAAAGTAGGTTTTGGACAAAATTCGACATAGCAGAATATTTTCCCTGCCGACATCCAAATCGGAGATAGCCATTTTGTCCGCCTTGAGCCAAGGATTCCAACGATATAGGGCACTTGATCCTGGGACAAACGGTCTAAGAGTTATGAGCAATTTTGAACTTTTGGTTGCTGTAGCGCCACCTATGGGCCATTCGGGGTCATACTCTGATAGGTTGTCCCCAAACTGAGGCCTACCATCTGGCCAGGTTTCACGTCTCTAGGCCTTACGGTTTGGCCTGCACGATGCGTTTTACGAATCCTTACAATTACAATAGGGTTTCAGCATTTCATGCTTGAACCCCTAATAAGAATGAGGGCTTTTTGCCAGTTATAGCGCCACCTAAGGTCCGATCTCCATGAAACTCTGCATGCTTCCTCACCATGTTCTGACACATATGCTCATCAATTTTGGTGAAGTTCTGAGTTTTCATTTGGGATTTATAGGCTTTTGAGTGTATTTTGCCACGCCCCTTTTCTAAACGAGCCTGTTACAGCCACCCAAATGCAAAAGTTCAACTTTTTTTCGATAATTTTTGATCTAGAGAGTCCAGAGAATTGTCCTAGACTGGTTTGGTTCCGATCGGGCGAAAAACCAGGGACTAGTTCGCAAAAGTAGGTTTTGGACAAAATTCGACATAGCAGAATATTTTCCCTGCCGACATCCAAATCGGAGATAGCCATTTTGTCCGCCTTGAGCCAAGGATTCCAACGATATAGGGCACTTGATCCTGGGACAAACGGTCTAAGAGTTATGAGCAATTTTGAACTTTTGGTTGCTGTAGCGCCACCTATGGGCCATTCGGGGTCATACTCTGATAGGTTGTCCCCAAACTGAGGCCTACCATCTGGCCAGGTTTCACGTCTCTAGGCCTTACGGTTTGGCCTGCACGATGCGTTTTACGAATCCTTACAATTACAATAGGGTTTCAGCATTTCATGCTTGAACCCCTAATAAGAATGAGGGCTTTTTGCCAGTTATAGCGCCACCTAAGGTCCGATCTCCATGAAACTCTGCATGCTTCCTCACCATGTTCTGACACATATGCTCATCAATTTTGGTGAAGTTCTGAGTTTTCATTTGGGATTTATAGGCTTTTGAGTGTATTTTGCCACGCCCCTTTTCTAAACGAGCCTGTTACAGCCACCCAAATGCAAAAGTTCAACTTTTTTTCGATAATTTTTGATCTAGAGAGTCCAGAGAATTGTCCTAGACTGGTTTGGTTCCGATCGGGCGAAAAACCAGGGACTAGTTCGCAAAAGTAGGTTTTGGACAAAATTCGACATAGCAGAATATTTTCCCTGCCGACATCCAAATCGGAGATAGCCATTTTGTCCGCCTTGAGCCAAGGATTCCAACGATATAGGGCACTTGATCCTGGGACAAACGGTCTAAGAGTTATGAGCAATTTTGAACTTTTGGTTGCTGTAGCGCCACCTATGGGCCATTCGGGGTCATACTCTGATAGGTTGTCCCCAAACTGAGGCCTACCATCTGGCCAGGTTTCACGTCTCTAGGCCTTACGGTTTGGCCTGCACGATGCGTTTTACGAATCCTTACAATTACAATAGGGTTTCAGCATTTCATGCTTGAACCCCTAATAAGAATGAGGGCTTTTTGCCAGTTATAGCGCCACCTAAGGTCCGATCTCCATGAAACTCTGCATGCTTCCTCACCATGTTCTGACACATATGCTCATCAATTTTGGTGAAGTTCTGAGTTTTCATTTGGGATTTATAGGCTTTTGAGTGTATTTTGCCACGCCCCTTTTCTAAACGAGCCTGTTACAGCCACCCAAATGCAAAAGTTCAACTTTTTTTCGATAATTTTTGATCTAGAGAGTCCAGAGAATTGTCCTAGACTGGTTTGGTTCCGATCGGGCGAAAAACCAGGGACTAGTTCGCAAAAGTAGGTTTTGGACAAAATTCGACATAGCAGAATATTTTCCCTGCCGACATCCAAATCGGAGATAGCCATTTTGTCCGCCTTGAGCCAAGGATTCCAACGATATAGGGCACTTGATCCTGGGACAAACGGTCTAAGAGTTATGAGCAATTTTGAACTTTTGGTTGCTGTAGCGCCACCTATGGGCCATTCGGGGTCATACTCTGATAGGTTGTCCCCAAACTGAGGCCTACCATCTGGCCAGGTTTCACGTCTCTAGGCCTTACGGTTTGGCCTGCACGATGCGTTTTACGAATCCTTACAATTACAATAGGGTTTCAGCATTTCATGCTTGAACCCCTAATAAGAATGAGGGCTTTTTGCCAGTTATAGCGCCACCTAAGGTCCGATCTCCATGAAACTCTGCATGCTTCCTCACCATGTTCTGACACATATGCTCATCAATTTTGGTGAAGTTCTGAGTTTTCATTTGGGATTTATAGGCTTTTGAGTGTATTTTGCCACGCCCCTTTTCTAAACGAGCCTGTTACAGCCACCCAAATGCAAAAGTTCAACTTTTTTTCGATAATTATTGATCTAGAGAGTCCAGAGAATTGTCCTAGACTGGTTTGGTTCCGATCGGGCGAAAAACCAGGGACTAGTTCGCAAAAGTAGGTTTTGGACAAAATTCGACATAGCAGAATATTTTCCCTGCCGACATCCAAATCGGAGATAGCCATTTTGTCCGCCTTGAGCCAAGGATTCCAACGATATAGGGCACTTGATCCTGGGACAAACGGTCTAAGAGTTATGAGCAATTTTGAACTTTTGGTTGCTGTAGCGCCACCTATGGGCCATTCGGGGTCATACTCTGATAGGTTGTCCCCAAACTGAGGCCTACCATCTGGCCAGGTTTCACGTCTCTAGGCCTTACGGTTTGGCCTGCACGATGCGTTTTACGAATCCTTACAATTACAATAGGGTTTCAGCATTTCATGCTTGAACCCCTAATAAGAATGAGGGCTTTTTGCCAGTTATAGCGCCACCTAAGGTCCGATCTCCATGAAACTCTGCATGCTTCCTCACCATGTTCTGACACATATGCTCATCAATTTTGGTGAAGTTCTGAGTTTTCATTTGGGATTTATAGGCTTTTGAGTGTATTTTGCCACGCCCCTTTTCTAAACGAGCCTGTTACAGCCACCCAAATGCAAAAGTTCAACTTTTTTTCGATAATTTTTGATCTAGAGAGTCCAGAGAATTGTCCTAGACTGGTTTGGTTCCGATCGGGCGAAAAACCAGGGACTAGTTCGCAAAAGTAGGTTTTGGACAAAATTCGACATAGCAGAATATTTTCCCTGCCGACATCCAAATCGGAGATAGCCATTTTGTCCGCCTTGAGCCAAGGATTCCAACGATATAGGGCACTTGATCCTGGGACAAACGGTCTAAGAGTTATGAGCAATTTTGAACTTTTGGTTGCTGTAGCGCCACCTATGGGCCATTCGGGGTCATACTCTGATAGGTTGTCCCCAAACTGAGGCCTACCATCTGGCCAGGTTTCACGTCTCTAGGCCTTACGGTTTGGCCTGCACGATGCGTTTTACGAATCCTTACAATTACAATAGGGTTTCAGCATTTCATGCTTGAACCCCTAATAAGAATGAGGGCTTTTTGCCAGTTATAGCGCCACCTAAGGTCCGATCTCCATGAAACTCTGCATGCTTCCTCACCATGTTCTGACACATATGCTCATCAATTTTGGTGAAGTTCTGAGTTTTCATTTGGGATTTATAGGCTTTTGAGTGTATTTTGCCACGCCCCTTTTCTAAACGAGCCTGTTACAGCCACCCAAATGCAAAAGTTCAACTTTTTTTCGATAATTATTGATCTAGAGAGTCCAGAGAATTGTCCTAGACTGGTTTGGTTCCGATCGGGCGAAAAACCAGGGACTAGTTCGCAAAAGTAGGTTTTGGACAAAATTCGACATAGCAGAATATTTTCCCTGCCGACATCCAAATCGGAGATAGCCATTTTGTCCGCCTTGAGCCAAGGATTCCAACGATATAGGGCACTTGATCCTGGGACAAACGGTCTAAGAGTTATGAGCAATTTTGAACTTTTGGTTGCTGTAGCGCCACCTATGGGCCATTCGGGGTCATACTCTGATAGGTTGTCCCCAAACTGAGGCCTACCATCTGGCCAGGTTTCACGTCTCTAGGCCTTACGGTTTGGCCTGCACGATGCGTTTTACGAATCCTTACAATTACAATAGGGTTTCAGCATTTCATGCTTGAACCCCTAATAAAAATCAGTACAATTACAATAGGGTTTCAGCACTTCGTGCTTGAACCCCTAATAATAAAAATCAGCACAATTACAATAGGGTTTCAGCACTTCGTGCTTGAACCCCTAATAATTAAAGCTGCAAGCAGCATTTATCGGGGTTCAAGCAGTTAAGGCCTTTAAGGCATTTAAGCACAAAAGCATCAAAAGTTATTAAGATTTATTTAGCAAGCATGTAACCACTGACATAATAGATGGAAAAGACCATTTACAGCCAATACAGGCAATTTGCCATGGGATATATATGGTTTTAAAGCTTTTTAACAGTTATAGCGCCACCTATGGTCCGATCTCCATAAAATTGTTTACTGTGACCTCAAATTGAACCCATACACATGTGTACTGAGTTTGGTGAAGATATCTCATTTACTTCTTGAGTTATAGCCATTTGAGTAAAATAGGCTCCTCCCACAACGATTTGCCACATTCTAGAATTATTTAATATGATTCTAGCATGATTTACTATCATATACCATGTTCCAGAATGATTTATTAGGATTCTAGCATGATTTACCTTGATACACCTCATTTCAGTATTATTTACTATGATTTACAATGTTTCTAGCATGATTAACCACATTACTAGCAATTATGTGAAGTGTCAGTGCAAATGAGGTGATGAACACTGACAAAATATTATTGTGTTATAATAGTTAGTTATATACGTGATTTTTAGTGTGTGTCCAAGTATGAATGCAAAAGCACATGTAAAATATTTCATTATTAAGTAGAATGGCCAGCAGAGGGCACTAGAAGACCACTTATTGGCTCACTTTCACTTTAAACCAGTTTTCTGCACTAAAGCAAACCAGTTTTTCCATGTTAACTCAATGCATGCTTACACACACACACACAGACACACACACACACACACACACACACACACACACACATACACACACAGCATAGTTAACCATGATTTACCATGATATACCACGTTCTAGTATTATTTACCAGGAGATAAACGACAATCTAGTATTATTTACTTTGATTTACCATGTTTCTAGCCTGATTTATCACATTACTAGCAATTATTTGAAGTGTCAGTGCAAATAAAGTGATTAACACTGACAAAATATGATTGTGTTATAATAGTTATTGCTATATAAGTGATTTTTTTAGTGTGTATTCAAGTATGAATGCAAGCACATGTTGAAATATTTCATTAATAAGTAGAATGGCCAGCAGAGGGCAGTAGAAGACCACTTATTGGCTCACTTTCACTTTAAACCAGTTTTCTGCACTAAAGCAAACCAGTTTATCCATGTTAACTCAATGCATGCTTACACACACACACACACACACACACACACACACACACACACACACACACACACACACACACACACAGCATAGTTAACCATGATTTACCATGATTTACCACATTACTAGCAATTATTTGAAGTGTCAGTGCAAATAAAGTGATTAACACTGACAAAATATGATTGTGTTATAATAGTTATTGCTATATAAGTGATTTTTAGTGTGTATTCAAGTATAAATGCAAGCACATGTGGAAAAATTTAATTAATAAGTAGAATGGCCAGCAGAGGGCAGTAGAAGACCACTTATTGGCTCACTTTCACTTTAAACCTCATGATTTTGACCAGTTTTCTGCACTAAAGCAAACCAGTGTTTCCATGTTAACTCAATAATGCATACTTGCTACATATGCTACACACAATAATGCTACACACACACACACACACACACACACACACACACACACACACACACACACACACACACACACAAATGTTTCAGTGATATTGGTGTCACATTCACCTTCATCACATTCACCTTCTGTCTTCATCACATTCACCATCTGTCGTCATCACCTGCACCTGCTCCTCATCACCCTCCTCATCATCACCTGCTCCTCATCATCATAACCGTCACCTGTTGTCCTTGTCTTGATCTGTGTATTTAAGTTCCCCTCTCATCCATTATCATTGTCGGTTATTGTTTGTGCACTAGCACTCTGTTATGTTTGTTTTCATGTTGGAAAATAAAACCTTTGTTATATTTGTACCACACACACACACACACACACACACACACACACACACACACACACACACACACACACACACCATCATTTATCATGATTTACCATGGCTGATACCAATACCAATATGAGAAAATGACTATTTTAAACAGCAGGGGGCAGTAAAATACCACTTATTGGCTTAACATGCCATTAATTCATATCATTTTCACCTTTTTAACTGTTATAGAGGCAAATTTTGTCCGATCTGTCTGAAAATTTTCATGCTTGTTCAGGGTGATATTTCACATGTTCTGACTTGTTTTTAAGAAGGTCTGAGCATTGATTAAAGAGATATAGGCTTTCGGGGACACTTGGTAAAGGCCAGATTTTGAAGTGAACCTATTATAGCTATCCAAATGAAGTAGTTCAACTTTTTCTGACAATTATTGATCTAGTGAGTCCAGAGAATTGTATTGCACTAGTTTTGAACATTATGATATGAAAATTATATGATCAGAGATGGAAAAGACCATTTACAGCCAATACAGGCAGTTTACCATAGGAAATATATGATTTTAAAGCTTTTTAACAGTTATAGCGCCACCTATCGTCCGATCTCCATAGAATTTTTCATGCTTGTTAATGATGTTATGTCACATATGCTGACCAATTTTTGTGAAGTTCTGAGTTTTTATTTAGGATTTATAGGCTTTTTAATGTATTTTGACACGCCCATTTTATAAATTACCCTATTACAGCCATCCAAATGCAAAAGTTCAACTTTTTTTTGATAATTATTGATCTAGAGAGTCCAGAGAATTGCCCTAGACTGGTCTGGTTCCGATCGGGCAAAAAACCTAGGACTAGTTTGCAAAAGTAGGTTTTTAACATATTAATGAATAATTAATGAACAGTTTGATTGACAGCAATGGTTCTTGAGGCAAAGTTGTTCAGGATGAGGAGATCTATCAAATGATATGCATATTGTGTGGATATTTGTAACACTACGTGATTACAGAGCCGTAAAACTCGTTAGCGCCAACTAGTGGCCGATTTCTTTCAAAATTCTTACAGACCTTTAGGGCCATGAGCCGAACATGCCCATTGAGTTTCGTTCCGATCGGCCTCCGTTAACCTTGTCTAATAGGTGCTCAAACTTCGTTGGCCGATGGCGGCCATGTTTTTTGAGATACGCCAATGTCCTCATACACATACATGGCACCTTGGACCAAGACACTGCATACCAATTTTCAAGTCAATCGGACTAACGGTCAGGTGGTTATAGCCAGTTTTATGTTTTTTTCATGTTATAGCGCCACCACGTGGCCAATCACCGCGATTTTTTTACTGTGACCTCAGATTGACCTCGTACATATGTGTACCAAGTTTGGTGAAGATATCCCATTTACTTCTGGAGTTATAGCCATTTTAGTAAAATAGGCCCCTCCCACAACGTACGTTTTGGCGCCCCTTAGCGACCGTGAATCGAAATTTCCACTTTTTTTCGATAATTATTGATATTCAGTCTCCAGAGAACATTTCTGCACTAGTTTGGTTCCAATCGGGCAAAAAACCAGGGACTAGTTCGCAAAAGTAGATTTTTGACAAAATTCAAAATGACGGAAAATCTATCATGACGGAAATGAAATCGGAGATATACGTTTTGTTCGTCAGGCGTCCAGCTTTCCAATGATATAAGACACTTGAGTCTACGACATACGGTCTAGGAGTTATGAGCAGTTTCGCGCTTTTGGTTGTTATAGCGCCACCTATGGGCCAATCGGGGTCATAATCTCTGAACCTTTCCTCGATTTTTGTACTACCATCTGTCAAAGTTTCAAAGTTCCAGCTCTTACGGTTTGGGCTGCACGATGCGTTTTACGGCGGAATAATAATAATAATAATAATAATAATTAAAGCTGCAAGCAGCATTTATCGGGGTTCAAGCATTTAAGGCCTTTAAGCACATAAGCATTTAAGACATTAAGTTTTATTTAGAAAGCTTTTAACCACTGAAATAATAGATGGAAAAGTCCATTTACAGCCAATACAGGCAATTTACCATAGGAAATATATGGTTTTCAAACCTTTTTAACAGTTATAGCGCCACCTATGGTCCGATCAACATGAAATTTGGCATGCTTGTTTAGAATATTATGGCACATATGCTCACCAATTTTCGTGAAGTTCTGAGTTTTCGTTTAGGATTTATAAGCTTTTGAGTGCATTTTGCCACGCCCATTTTCTTTATGACCCAATTATAGCCATACGAAAAATTCAAAAGTTCAACTTTTTTTCGATAATTATTGATCAGGAGAGTCCAGAGAATTGTCCTAGACTGGTCTGGTTCCGATCGGGCGAAAAACCAGGGACTAGTTCGCAAAAGTAGGTTTTTAACATATTCACGAATAATTAATGAACGATTTTATTGACAGCAATGGTTCTTGAGGCAATGTTGTTCAGCATGAGCAGATCTATCAAATGATATGCATTTTGTGACAATAAGTGTAACACCACGTGATTACAGAGCCGTAAAACTCGTTAGCGCCAACTAGTGGCCGATTTCTTTCAAAATTCTTACAGACCTCTAGGGCTATGAGTTGAACATGCCCATCGAGTTTTGTTCCGATCGGCCTCCATTAACCTTGTCTAATAGGTGCTCAAACTTCATTGGCCGATGGCGGCCATGTTTTTTGAGATACACCAATGTCCTCATAGACATACATGACACCTTGGGCCAAGACACTGCATACCAATTTTCAAGTCAATCGGACTAACGGTCAGGTGGTTAAAGCCTGTTTTATGTTTTTTTCATGTTATAGCGCCACCATGTGGCCAATCGCCGCGATTTTTTTACTGTGACCTCAGATTGACGTCTTACACATGTGTACCGAGTTTGGTGAAGATACCTCATTTACTTCTGGAGTTATAGCCATTTTAGTAAAATAGGCCCCTCCCACAACGTACGTTTTGGCGCCCCTTAGCGTCCGTGAATCGAAATTTCAACTTTTTTTCGATAATTATTGATATTCAGACTCCAGAGAACATTTCTGTACTGGTTTGGTTCCGATCGGGCGAAAAACCTAGGACTAGTTCGCAAAAGTAGGTTTTTGGCAAAATTCAAAATGGCGGAAAATCTATCATGGCGGAAATGAAATCGGAGATATACGTTTTGTTCGTCAGGCATCCAGCTTCCCAATGATATAAGACACTTGAGTCTACGACATACGGTCTAGGAGTTCTGATCAGTTTCGCGCTTTTGGTCGCTGTAGCGCCACCTATGGGCCGATTTGGCTAAGTCCGTGTATCTGAGTAGCGAGCAATACTACTACCATTTGACCAAGTATCACGTCTCTAGGCCTTACGGTTTTGGCTGCACGATGCGTTTTAGGGAAGAATAATAATAATAAATATAGCTGCAAGCAGCCATTACCGGGGCCAAGCAGAATAAGACGACAAGACAGGCCGACATGTCTGAAAGTGTCAGACCAACTGCAACAATGAGCAATTAAAGACATTTAAAGAGGATTTTAGGCAAAATGCCTGAAAAATCATAGAAACAATAATTAAAAATATGATTTAATGGATTATCACTTTCGATCAATAGGTGGCGCAGTTACAAAACTCATGTGATGTGGTCAGAGTGAAGTTACAATGACACATACAATGTTTGGTGTCAATATGTCAAGGCATTGCAGAGATAAAGCCTGATTAGTGCTATTAGCATCATGCCTCAACTTTGCTGCTGCGCTATACAAAAACGGTTTCGTCTGTCGACACGAAATCCATAACTTTTAGTCGGCACGGTCTGGAGATGATACGATTCGATTTTGGTGAAAATCGGACAAACGGTCTAGGAGGAGTTCGAAAAAGTAGGTTTTGAATGAAAATCAAGATGGCGGACAGGAAGTTAGGCCAAATAAGGTAAACTTGGTATCTATGTTCTCAGCTTGACCCAAGGAATCTACTAAGATGAGTTGCATTACAATAGGCCAATTTATTCAAAAGTTATTAGCAATTTTGGAAATTTTGTTATAACTTTTGACCACTAGGTGGCGCTGTTTCTAAATATGTTGGGTACCTTCAGGGGATGGTGCAGATGGCACATTCTGAGTTTTGTAATATTACACCAATGCATTTGTTTAGTATAGCATTTTATTTCACAAAACTGTATTGAAGTCAATGGGAATTTCATGTTTTGTTCTATTATAGCGCCACCAAGAGGCTCAGTCCAACCATTTTTTTTATGTGTCCTCAGAGTGAGCCCATACATATGTGTGTCGATTTTGGTGAAAATATCTCAATTATCTTCGGAGTTATAGACATTTATATGAAAAAACACGTAAAAAATGACTGACACATGACTTTAATTGGAATTTACTACCTCTAGACATCCATATTTTCGCATTTGGGCTTTGACATTTAGTTAACAAGCTATGATTCCAAACTTCTGACGGTGGTTTCGTCTCGATCGGACAAACGGTTTCGAAGATATCGCCTAATGTTTTTTAAGTGCTAAATCACAACGCTACACAAACCGTAAGGCGAAACCTAGCATGTTTGGTATTGTTGGACTCGGCAAGGATTCAGGAGTCTAAAGAGATGAGTCTCCTGAAAATAAGTCAACCACACCCAAAGTTATAAGCATTTGAAAAAAAAAATTCACCACTAGGTGGCGCTGTTTCGAAACTTCTCAGGCTCCTTCAGGGCATCGTGCTGATGACCCACACCAAGTTTCGTAACAATTCGTTAATGCGTTCATAAAATACAGCATTTTAGCACATAATTCAAAATGGCCGACAGTCAAAATAGCCGATATGGTAAAATTGGATATCAGTCGACTCGGCATGTCGCCCTGAATCTAACGAGACCAATTTTATGATTTTTGGACAAACTGTTCAGAAGTTATAAGCAAAAATAGCCATTTTTCATATCTCCGGACCAGTAGGTGGCGCTGCGCCGAAACGCAGCATGTAGCCTCAGGTCATGCTTGTGAGTACATGTACCAAGTTTGGTCTGAATACGATAAACCGTTGCGGAGATACAGCCTTACGACTGTTTTTGCTAGCGCTACGTAAAATGTATTCATGCGTTTATCGAAAACGGTTTGACGAATCAACAAGATTTTAATAACTTTTTGTCACCACTGCCTGAAGATGATCCGATTCAATTTTCGTGCAAATCGGACAAACCGTCTAGGACGAGTTCGAAAAAGTACCTTTTTAGGAAAATTCAAAATGGCGGCCATGTTTTTATGACGGAAAATGACGATATAGGGTGCAATCGAATCGGCATGAGCTCAGGAATCAGAGGAAAAAAGGATTTCGCTGATTGGCCTTACGGTTCAAAAGTTATTAGCAAAGTAAAAGTGAAACTTTGGACAGGTGGTGGCGCTAGAGGGAATGACTTAGACACACCAAAATTGGTGTACTTAATGTTGGGACTGTCCTCTATCAGAATGTCAAACCAAAACAACTTTCCCGCAATCGGTTCTATGGGCTGCCATAGACTCCAAGAGCGGAAGAAGAAGAAGAATAATAATAATAAGAACGCGAACGGATACAATAGGTGCCTCCGCACCTTCGGTGCTTGGCCCCTAATAAGAACGCGAACGGATACAATAGGTGCCTCCGCACCTTCGGTGCTTGGCCCCTAATAAAAATCAGGGCAATTACAATAGGGTTTCAGCACTTCGTGCTTGAACCCCTAATAATAATTAAAGCTGCAAGCAGCATTTATCGGGGTTCAAGCAGTTAAAACCTTTTAGGCATTTAAGCACAAAAGCATCAAAAGTTATTAAGATTTATTTAGCAAGCATGTAACCACGGACATAATAGATGGAGAAGACCATTTACAGCCAATACAGGCAGTTTACCATGGGATATATATGGTTTTAAAGCTTTTTAACAGTTATAGCGCCACCTATGGTCCGATCTCCATAAAAATGTTTACTGTGACCTCAAATTGAAACCATACACATGTGTACTGAGTTTGGTGAAAATATCTCATTTACTTCTTGAGTTATAGCCATTTTAGTAAAATAGGCTCCTCCCACAACAATTTACCACATTCTAGTATTATTTACTATGATTCTAGCCTGATTTGCCATATTCTAGCATGATTTACCATGATATACTACATTCTAGTAGGATTTACCATTGTTTACTGTGATTGTATACTCTGACAAAATATGATTTATGAGTGATAAACTCTGACAAAATATGATTGTGCTAAAATAGTAATTGTTATATAAGTTATTTTTTAGTGTCTTATTGTTATATAAGTGATTTTTAGTGTATAATGAATGCCAAAGCATATGTGAGTAGACTTCATTAATACGTAGAATGGCCAGCAGAGGGCAGTAGAAGACCACTTATTGGCTCACTTTCACTTTAAACTTCATGATTTTCACCATTTTTCTGTACTAAAGCAAACCAGTTTTTCCATTTTAACTCCATAATGCATGTTTACACACACACACACACACACACACACACACACACAAATACAAATGTTGTTGTTTTTTCAATGCTATTGGGATATGTCATTATGAAAATATATTTCAATGGTCTATAAACATTTCACAAAGTCTTTGTAAGCTATTAATCAGATGATTCAGAATTTATTCAGAAACCTAAGACTACACACACACATTATGTTGTAGACACAGACATTTGAAATATATAATGTGATCAAACTGTCAATACTAATACTTTAACAGATGGATTTTGACTAAATGTAATTGTAAATGTTAAAATAGTGATTTTATAAAGTCTAAATATGAATTATAGAACAATATGACAACATGACTATTTTAAACAGCAGGGGGCAGTAAAAAACCACTTATTGGCTTAATATGCCATTATATTCATATCATTTTCACCTTTTTAACTGTTATAGAGGCAAATTTTGTCAGATCTGTCTGAAAATTTTCATGCATGTTCAGAGTGATATTTCACATGTTCTGACTTGTTTTTAAGAAGGTTTGAACATTCTTTAAAGAGATATAGGCTTTCAGGGACAATTGGTAAAAGCCACATTTTGAAGTGAACCTATTATAGCAATCCAAATGAAGTAGTTCAACTTTTTCTGACAATTATTGTTCTAGTGAGTCCAGAGAATTGTATTGCACTAGTTTTTAACATTATGATATGAAAATTATATGATCAGAGATGGAAAAGACCATTTACAGCCAATACAGGCAGTTTACCATAGGAAATATATAGTTTTAAAGCCTTTTAACAGTTATAGCGCCAACTATGGTCCGATCTCCATGAAATTTTGCATGCTTGTTAACCCTCTGGAGTCTGAGCTGTTTTCTGGGCCCTGGAGGTGTTCTGACATGCTCTGACATTTGTGCTTTTTTCAGTTATTTATAAACATGTTAATGGCAAAGGTGTAAATTCACTCTATATAGCACAAACAGGGCTACCAAAATATCTGATCAACATGCATGTATATGTTTGAATTTTTAAGAGAATAATGTTTATGCGTGGTTATTGGAAAAAATTAAAATGAAAGTTGCAGAAATAAGGCCACAAAACACATAGTAAATATGTGTCAATAAGACTTTTGACTAATGGATGTGGTCGCCTATAGTTTTTTCTTCAAAATTATGTGAAAATAGTCTTGCTTTATCGTTCACATAAAACCATACATTGATTTAAATTGATGTAAAACAGGTTTTGCTTGGAAAGCCAATATGCGAGGGGGGCGTGAATGAGGAGTGGTTTTCACCTTAGATTACATTGTCCCACCCACTCTGCATAATGACTCTGCATAATTAGCCATTCATTCAGGTGTGAAACTGACTGAGCCACAATGCAAGACAAAAGATATATTTAGAAGAAGACTTATATTGACCATTTAAGATTTTGCTTACATCTTGTAAATATGTTTTGCTATTTTATTAAAAAGGTTACAATTACAACAATAATTACAATTTTAACAATATTTCAAGTGTACTCTTTCTTTGTAAAAAAAAAAAGATTATAGGCCTACATTTTATCTATGTATTCATATTTCAGTCAAATTTTTACTCATCTCAGTCTAGCAATGCAGTTTGCTAAAACATCATTCATACACGCGATTTAAATGTAACTTCTGGTAAAAAGGAAGTTGATGATAGGCTTTTGACTCGCGATCTTCGCAGTAGGCTAGTGAACGCACCAGAGAAATGCACATTTATTAGGCTACATAGTTTTTTTGTTTTGGATGGTTTTGTTTAGAACCAGCTTTCTGTAAATATATTTCAATTTTTTTTAGACATGTGAGGCGAGTAGGCTACGGGTTCATGATGATCTCCAGTTCAGACCTTATGTTGTGATTGCTAGCATATATATATTTAAAATCCAGGAAATTTGTTAATGAAAAAATTATTAAAATTAAGATACAATTGATACAAAACGAAATTCGTTTTAAAGAAAGGATTTGTACTTTCTGTTTTGAGGTCTCTGTGAATGTTTGAAAGTCTTTTAGTGCTTAGAGCGCTCGCGTCCATAATGGATAACTGTCACGTAATATTGTTTTTTTCCTCATAAATGCGAACACGAAAAATAAAAGACAAAAGACTTTTAAGTAAAACTTACTCCGAAATTGTGTCCTCGGCGGAATTCGCTCTTCAAAATGCTGCCGTTCGTCGTCTGTTATAATCTTCCTCTGAGAAAACAACCCGGTATCGTGCATTCTTCCTCGCTGTCCAGAATCATCTGAAGGACGTCTTTATTACAGGAGAAGCGTGCCATACTCAAAACGCGATGAACTATCAGTAAGTCTGATAGAAACTGTGTTTTTATGGCATTGATCGGGGGGCGTATGCGATGATCACCTAAACTATTTACATGTGAATCGCGTCGGGGGCGGGGCGGACGCAGCTGATTATAAAGATAATGAGGCAGAAGGAAAAACGGTACCTCTCCTTGCTTTCAAACGGATTACATGAGTTTAAAACATTTGTTTTTTATATAAATTACTTCATTCAAAAGAAGAGATTTCAAGCTTCATAAAGACATATCTCACGTGCCTGTGTGAGAAGTATTCGCTGAGTTATGATTCATTTTCGGACGCGTTTCAGAATGGACTACACGGAGAGAGAGAAGGCAGAACTCGCTTCGTGTTTATTTTTCTTTATTTGGCGAAAAGCACAACACTTTGTTTTTATTGTGAGTATACACAAAAATAATACACATTTAACAGAATCGATTGATGTATGAAACTCCTATGGAAAATCAAAGTCAACAGAGTATTCATGAGTTTCTTTTACACTGATAAAAAAAAAGCGAGCTGGTATCGCCGGCGATACCGCCGACCTCAGGGGGTTAATGATGTTATGTCACATAAGTTCACCAATTTTTGTGAAGTTCTGGGTTTTTATTTAGGATTTATAGGCTTTTTAATGTATTTTGCCACGACCATTTTATAAATGATCCTATTACAGCCATCCAAATGCAAAAGTTAAACTTTTTTTTGATAATTATTGATCTAGAGAGTCCAGAGAATTGTTCTAGACTGGTCTGGTTCCGATCGGGCGAAAAACCTAGGACTAGTTCGCAAAAGTAGGTTTTTAACATAATTACGAATATTTACTGAATGGTTTGATTGACATTAGTGGTTCTAGAGGCAAAGTTGTTCAGCATGAGCAGATCTATCAAATGATATGCATTTTGTGATGATATGTGTAACACCACGTGATTACAGAGCCATAAAACTCGTTAGCGCCAACTAGTGGCCGATTTCTTTTAAAATTCTTACAGACCTCCAGGGCCATGAGTCGAACATGCCCATTGAGTTTCGTTCCGATCGGCCTCCGTTAACCTTGTCTAATAGGTGCTCAACTTTATTGGCCAATGGCGGCCATGTTTTTTGAGATACACCAATGTCCTCATAGACATACATGGCACCTTGGACCAAGACACTGCATACCAATTTTCAAGTCAATCGGACTAACGGTCAGGTGGTTATAGCCTGTTTTATGTTTTTTTCATGTTATAGCGCCACCATGTGGCCGATCGCCGCGATTTTTTTACTGTGACCTCAGATTGACCTCCTAGACATGTGTACCAAGTTTGGTGAAGTTTACTGAATTACTTCTTGAGTTATAACCATTTTAGTAAAATAGGCTCCTCCCACAACGTTTATTTTGCGCCCCCTAGCGACCATGAATCGAAATTTCAACTTTTTTTCGATAATTATTGATCTTCAGACTCCAGAGAACATTTCTGCACTGGTTTGGTTCCGATCGGACGAAAAACCACGGACTAGTTTGCAAAAGTAGATTTTTGACAAAATTCAAAATGGCGGAAAATCTGTCATGACGGAAATGAAATCGGAGATATACGTTTTGTTCGTCAGGCGTCCAGCTTTCCAATGATATAAGACAATTGAGTCTAGGACATACGGTCTAGGAGTTATGAGCAGTTTCGCGCTTTTGGTCGCTATAGCGCCACCTATGGGCCAATCGGGGTCATAATCTCTGAACCTCTCCTCGATTTTTGTACTACCATCTGGCAAAGTTTCAATGCTCTAGCCCTTACGGTTTGGGCTGCACGATGCGTTTTACGGCAGAAGAATAATAATAATAATAATAATTAAAGCTGCAAGCAGCATTTATCGGGGTTCAAGCATTTAAGGCCTTTAAGCACATAAGCATTTAAGACATTAAGTTTTATTTGGAAAGCTTTTAACCACTGAAATAATAGATGGAAAAGACCATTTACAGCCAAAACAGGCAATTTACCATAGGAAATATATGGTTTTCAAAGCTTTTTGACAGTTATAGCGCCAGCTATTGTCCGATCTCCATGAAATTTTGCACGCTTGTTTACAATGTTATGGCACATATGCTCACCAATTTTTGTGAAGTTCTGAGTTTTCGTTTAGGATTTATAGGCTTTTGAGTGCATTTTGCCACGCCCATTTTCTTTATGACCCAATTATAGCCATACGAAAAATTCAAAAGTTCAACTTTTTTTCGATAATTATTGATCAGGAGAGTCCAGAGAATTGTCCTAGACTGGTCTGGTTCCGATCGGGCGAAAAACCAGGGACTAGTTCGCAAAAGTAGGTTTTTAACATATTCGCAAATAATTAATGAACGATTTGATTGACAGCAATGGTTCTTGAGGCAATGTTGTTCAGCATGAGCAGATCTATCAAATGATATGCATTTTGTGACAATAAGTGTAACACCACGTGATTACAGAGCCGTAAAACTCGTTAGCGCCAACTAGTGGCCGATTTCTTTCAAAATTCTTACAGACCTCTAGGGCTATGAGTTGAACATGCCCATCGAGTTTCGTTCCGATCGGCCTCCGTTAACCTTGTCTAATAGGTGCTCAAACTTCATTGGCCGATGGCGGCCATGTTTTTTGAGATACACCAATGTCCTCATAGACATACATGACACCTTGGGCCAAGACACTGCATACCAATTTTCAAGTCAATCGGACTAACGGTCAGGTGGTTAAAGCCTGTTTTATGATTTTTTCATGTTATAGCGCCACCATGTGGCCAATCGCCGCGATTTTTTTACTGTGACCTCAGATTGACCTCTTACACATGTGTACCGAGTTTGGTGAAGATACCTCATTTACTTCTGGAGTTATAGCCATTTTAGTAAAATAGGCCCCTCCCACAACGTACGTTTTGGCGCCCCTTAGCGTTCGTGAATCGAAATTTCAACTTTTTTTCGATAATTATTGATATTCAGACTCCAGAGAACATTTCTGTACTGGTTTGGTTCCGATCGGGCGAAAAACCTAGGACTAGTTCGCAAAAGTAGGTTTTTGGCAAAATTCAAAATGGCGGAAAATCTATCATGGCGGAAATGAAATCGGAGATATACGTTTTGTTCGTCAGGCATCCAGCTTTCCAATGATATAAGACACTTGAGTCTACGACATACGGTCTAGGAGTTCTGAGCAGTTTCGCGCTTTTGGTCGCTGTAGCGCCACCTATGGGCCGATTTGGCTAAGTCCGTGTATCTGAGTAGCGAGCAATACTACTACCATTTGACCAAGTATCACGTCTCTAGGCCTTACGGTTTTGGCTGCACGATGCGTTTTAGGGAAGAATAATAATAATAATAAAAATCAGGGCAATTACAATAGGGTTTCAGCACTTCGTGCTTGAACCCCTAATTAAAGCTGCAAGCAGCATTTATCGGGGTTCAAGCAGTTAAGGCCTTTAAGACCTTTAAGCACAAAAGCATCAAAAGACATCAAGTTTTATTTAGCAAGCATTTAAACACTGACATCATAGATGGAAAAGACCATGTTCTAGCATGATTTACCATGATATACCACATTCTGGAATGATTTACCATAATTTATCATGATTTACCATGATTTACCCTGTTCTAGCATAGTTTACCATGATTTTATCTTAGTTTACCTTGATTTACCATGTTTCTAGCGTGATTTACCATGATTTACCACATTACTAGCAATTATGTGAAGTGTCAGTGCAAATGAAGTGATAAACACTGACAAAATATGAATGTGTTATAATAGTTAGTTATATAAGTGATTTTTAGAGTCTAAATATTAATGTGAGCACATGTGAAAAGAACATGTGAAAAGACTTCATTAATAAGTAGAATGGCCAGCAGAGGGCACTAGAAGACCACTTATTGGCTCACTTTCACTTTAAACTTCATGATTTTCACCAGTTTTCTGCACTAAATTTTTCCATGTTAACTCCATAATGCATGCTCTCACACACACACACACACACACACACACAAATATGTTTTTTGGATATGTTATTGAGAAAATATATTTAATTGTCTATAGGCATTTCTTTGTGATCTAATAATATAAAACTATGTTACCAGTATAGGGCTGTAACGATTCCTCGATTATAGTCAAGTACTTGATTTAAAAAAATCCTTGATTGCAATTTACCAAAAAGTAATGGGCAAAATACCGAAAGTGGTGCGTTCCACATACGAGAATCCAACAACCGCAGAATTACACAGTTTTCTAAGACAACGCGATATATTTAAAGAGCATCTTGCATGTAAAAAAAAAATCTAAATGAATATATAATCGTGTATGAAAATACCATATGAAAAGATAATGCAGGATTTCAAATGTTTTAAAATGACATAAGGACACCAATTTAGTAGATAAAGTGAGCGTTTCTTTGACTGCTCGTACAAACCGCTTTTTTTCAACATCGCGTCATTTTACGTCACACGAGGGAGATGTGTGCTGTGCTCTGCCGCAGCTCAGTGCAGAGTAGGTTGGTATTCAGTAAGAGCGGTCGTGAGTCAGTGTGTTTTCAGTAGTTTTTGTATTTCAATTTATCATCGTCATGGTAAATTTTTGTGTTTGTGGAGCTTGCAAAAACTCCAGCCTATCAGGACATCGAGTCCACCAGTTTCCTAACAAGAAAAAGGCCGGTGCTATCTTTCGTGCCTGGGTGCGGTTTGTGCAGGTGAAGAGACGGGATTTCTCTTCCGCGTCGGCTTCGGAAAACGCGGTCGTGTGTAGCGTTCACTTCAGATCGGAGGATTATCGTCCCGGCGATATGATGGAGCTCAACATGGGATACCGAAGTAAGAACCGGGTGAGACTCAGAGCTGGTGCGGTGCGGTTCCTTCAGTGCACGCATCTTCGGGTTCTCCCGCTGGATGTAGGCGTGAGCACAACATCAACTGGCAAACGCAATGTAAGCGGAACGAAACTGAGCTACTCGTTATTGTGTTTGTGTGGACTGTTTATCAGTTTGGACCAGTGCAGCGTGAGCCTGATCAAGCAACACTGTAACTGCGAGATCCAGTAAATAAAGCATTTGAATTCGCCACTGAAGTAATAACATTGCTGCGAGATCTAGTGAGAAATATTCACATTTCTCCGTTATTAACGGATCAAACAGCGCTGACGTGGAAACCAGGAATAAACATTGTGCAATGAATGAACGAACTATCCAGTGTCCACAGATCAGCAACATTCACCATGGCTTTACTGTAGTAACACTAACTGCAACCATGGAAGTTTGGCATTTTCCACAAAGGCCCAGTATGCATCCACCTCCCTGCAACACTGACTTTCCTCAGCTGTAAACATTGCCTCGCATTTCCCACACAAGCACCTATGGAACAAAAAAATGTATCAGGAATAAATATCTCTCTGTCTCTCGATGAGAAACCGCTAAGTTATATCACGTAACGTTAGTCTGGGCGGATATTAATGAGCATGACAAACGCCTGATCAAAGCTTAGTTTCTGTTATTGTAAGTTCCAATATGTTCTGTCTAACATTAATCCTGGCCTGTCCCTGCTCTCTTGGCAGCCTAGCAGGCTCATAATTGTATGGCTGTGGTCCGTCAACAATTTCCTCAGCGTCCGAAATGTCATTGCAATCCATTTTTCCCTGTTGTTTGAATCGACCGCTCTCCCTCGTGCTACGTCACGCCCGTCACGCCCATTTTCAGATGCGGAAGTAAAATTTTCTCACAAAAACGACTCCAGAAGCCACTGTAGCGTATTTCTAATTTTTTTTTTAAAGAAAATCTAGTTCCTACATTATTTTTCTATACATTGACTTGTTGGGTCTTCTAACCTGCAAGATGCTCTTTAAAAACATTTACAGTCATAAATATAGCATAGTGCTGTTGTGAAATCATAAAGGTTGTGATTCAGTTAAATAAATATATCCTCTGTTTTTTTGTTTGTTTGTTTGTTTTCACAGAGAAGACGCTTCAATTACATGAGTGCAGATTACATGTTAAAATTACCTCAGCTCCGGCCACAGTAAACGCTGCTCCAAGCAAACTCAGTCTCTGCAGTGCTGTTTGTTTACGTTTCCAATAACGTGCATTTGGGAACGCAAGTCGGACGCAGTTTGTGTTTCATAGTTGCACTGTTATCATTTATATTTGTTGAGCGCGTCTGGGTTTCTCAAACTGCTGTTCATCGCGATTTCAAAATAAAAGTTTAAACATAGCGATTTCAAAATAAAAGTTTAAACTCTCGCTCTGAGTTTGCATACTTTGATGTGCACATGTTCTTGTTCAAGAAATTACAGTGGCTGTAGCATTTCTATCGTACAGAAGTGGTCAAATATGAAAGGTTAAGTTGACATTTGAATTAATTGTTTGGACAATATTAAACAAGGATTTGATAATGCCTTAGTGTAACCAGGCCGCTGGCGCCCTCTGCAGGCATTTGCTATTTATGTACATAAGTTATGTTTATATTAGTTTATATAATTTATTTTACATGGGTATATTTTAACAGTGTTGTTCATTAAAACCAATATAATTACTTACTTTGATACTTTACTTGAACCAATTATTGTTGCTTGTTATTATATATTTGTATTTTAAGTCATTTTAAAGGCTGTTGTTAACTTGAGTCTATTTTTTACCACAATTTTTTTTATCCGATTACTTGAATAGAATACTCGATTACTAAAATAATCGATAGCTACAGCCCTATCATAATAAAAAAGATTGCTTTTTAAAGAAGCATTTTTAATGCATTTGTTTCCCAATACTGAAAGCTAATGAAAAGATCATATCCTCCTGGGACACAGAAAAAAAAAGTTTTTTGAATTTAGTTGTTTTCCATGTCATCACACTGTTTAGAGCACAATAAACAAATGGTAAAAAAAACATTTTTGCAAAATAATATTTTATTCATAAGTTATGCTATGTCCTCTGTATGTTAATTTGGTTTTTCACTTATATCTCGGTAACCAGAACGCGAAAAATTCTGAAACTCAGAGCATAGATCGTGCTTGAGGAGCCCTGTTGAATGAGACCATCACAGTGTTTTTGGGCGATTGGGTCCGGGAGCTATGACCATTCAAAGGCATGTCTTTTGGAGCATTTTTCTCTGGAATGCCGAGGGCAAATTACACCACATTTGAATCGAAGCTAGCCAAGGATGGGCCCTTTCCAATGAGCCCTCACACAAGGTTCGGGGTGATCTGGTTCGGGAGTTACGGCCGTTCAAAGTCGGGGGTCCCGCGGACTAGCGTTCCGTGGGGGGGGCGCTCCCCGAGGCCCGCGACGCTACGTTTCGATCAAGAGCCCGGAGAGGTCCTTACCATCAAAATTTGAGCGCGCGGCGACTTTCCGTTTTCGAGTTATGAGTGAATTTGTACTGGGGGGGCGTGGCCTAAATGGCGGACAAGGTTTTACTTTCGTTTTCTAAATGTAAAACAATTGTCAATAGTAACACTCCAATAGATGCATTTTGACAAAATGTGATTGTAAATGTTAAAATAATGATTTTATAAAGTCTAAATATGAATTATATAACAATATTAGGGAGTAGTATGATGAAATGACAGCAGGGGGCAGTACAATACCACTTATTGGCTTAATATGCCATGTTATATCATTTTTACCTTTTTAACTGTTATAGAGGCAATTTTTGTGTGATCTGTCTGAAATTTTTCATGCTTGTTAAGAGTAACATGTTCTGACTAGATCTGAAAGATATTTAAAAGATATAGGCTTTTGGGGACACTTGGTCAAGGCTACATATTGAAGTGACCCTATTATAGCCATCCAAATGAAGAAGTTATACTTTTTCTGATAATTATTGATCTAGAGAGTCCAGAGAATTGTACTGCACTAGATTTGAAGATTATGATTTGAAAATTATAAGATCAGAGATGGAAAAGACCATTTACAGCCAATACAGGCAGTTTACCATAGGAAATATATGGCTTTAAAGCCTTTTAACAGATATAGTGCCACCTTTGGTCCGATTTCCATAAAATTTTGCATGCTTGTTAATGATGATATGTCACATATGCTCACCAATTTTTGTGAAGTTCTGAGTTTTCATTTAGGATTTATAGGGTTTTTAGTGTATTTTGCCACGCCCATTTTATAAATGACCCTATTACAGCCATCCAAATGCAAAAGTTCAACTTTTTTTCGATAATTATTGATCTAGAGAGTCCAGAGAATTGTCCTAGACTGGTCTGGTTCCGATCGGGCGAAAAACCTAGGACTAGTTCGCAAAAGTAGGTTTTTAACATATTCGCGAATAATTAATGAACGGTTTGATTGACAGCAATGGTTCTTGAGGCAAAGTTGTTCAGCATGAGGAGATCTATCAAATGATATGCATATTGTGTGGATATTTGTAACACCACGTGATTACAGAGCCATAAAACTCGTTAGCGCCAACTAGTGGCCGATTTCTTTCAAAATTCTTACAGACCTCTAGGGCCATGAGTCGAACATGCCCATCGAGTTTCGTTCCGATCGACCTCCGATAACCTTGTCTTATAGGTGCTCAAACTTCATTGGCCGATGGCGGACATGTTTTTTGAGATACGCCAATGTCCTCATAGATATACATGGCACCTTGGACCAAGACACTGCATACCAATTTTCAAGTCAATTGGACTAACGGTCAGGTGGTTATAGCCCTTTTCACGTTTTTTTCATGTTATAGCGCCACCTTGTGTTCAATCGTCGCGATTTTTTTACTGTGACCCCAGAATGAACTCATACACATGTGTACCAAGTTTGGTGAAGATACCTCATTTACTTCTGGAGTTATAGCCATTTTAGTAAAATAGGCCCCTCCCACAATGTACGTTTTGGCATCCCTTAGCGACCGTGAATCGAAATTTCAACTTTTTTTGATAATTATTGATATTCAGACTCCAGAGAACATTTCTGCACTGGTTTGGTTCCGATCGGGCGAAAAACCTAGGACTAGTTCGCAAAAGTAGTTTTTTGACAAAATTCAAAATGGCGGAAAAATTTGCATACCGGAAATGAAATCGGAGATATACGTTTTGTTCAACAGGTTTCCAGCTTTCCAATGATATAAGACACTTGAGTCTACGACATACGGTCTAGGAGTTATGATCAGTTTCGCGCTTTTGGTTGCTATAGCGCCACCTATGGGCCAATCGGGGTCATACTCTCTGAACCTTTCCTCGATTTTTGTACTACCATCTGGCAAAGTTTCAAGGTTCCAGCTCTTACGGTTTTGGCTGCACGATGCGTTTTACGGCAGAATAATAATAATAATAATAATTAAAGCTGCAAGCAGCATTTATCGGGGTTCAAGCAGTTAAGGCATTTAAGCACAAAAGCATCAAAAGTTATTAAGATTTATTTAATAAGCATGTAACCACTGACATAATAGATGGAAAAGACCATTTACAGCCAATACAGGCAATTTACCATGTGATATATATGGTTTTAAAGCTTTTTAACAGTTATAGCGCCACCTATGGTCCGATCTCCATAGAATTGTTTACTGTGACCTCAAATTGAACCCATACACATGTGTACTGAGTTTGGTGAAGATATCTCATTTACTTCTTGAGTTATAGCCATTTTAGTAAAATAGGCTCCTCCCACAACAATTTAGCATATTCTAGTATTATTTACTATGATTCTAGCACGATTTGCCATATTCTAGCATAATTTACCATGATATACTACATTCTAGTATGATTTACCATTGTTTACTGTGATTCAAGCATGGATTACCATAGTTTATCATGATTTATCATAGTTTACCATGATTTATCATAGTTTACCATGATTTACCCTGTTCTAGCATAGTTTACCATGATTTACCATGTTCTAGCATGATTTACCATGATATACCACATTCTAACATGATTTACCATAGTTTATTATGATTTATCATGGCTTACCATGATTTACCCTGTTCTAGCATAGTTTACCATGATTTACCATGTTCTAGCATGATGTACCATGATATACCATGTTCTAGAATGATGTACCAGTTCTAGAATGATGTACCAGGATTGTAGTATGATTTACCTTGATACACCACATTCTAGTATTATTTATTATGATTTACCATGTTTTTAGTGTGATTTACCATGATTTACCACATTGCTAGCAATTATGTGAAGTATCAGTAAAAATGAAGTGATAAACTCTGACAAAATATGATTGTGCTACAATAGTAATTGTTATATAAGTGATTTTTTAGTGTTTTATTGTTATATAAGTGATTTTTAGTGTCTAATGAATGCAAAAGCATATGTGAGTAGACTTCATTAATAAGTAGAATGGCCAGCAGAGGGCAGTAGAAGACCACTTATTGGCTCACTTTCACTTTAAACTTCTTGATTTTCACCATTTTTCTGCACTAAAGCAAACCAGTTTTTCCATTTTAACTCCATAATGCATGTTTACACACACACACACACACACACACACACACACACACACACACACACACACAAAGACAAATGTTGTTGTTGTTTTTTCAATGCTATTGGGATATGTCATTATGAAAATATATTTGAATGGTCTATAAACATTTCACAAAGTCTTTGTAAGCTATTAATCAGATCATTCAGAATTTATTCAGAAACCTAAGACTACACACACACATTCTGTTGTAGATACAGACATTTGAAGTATATGATGTGATCAAACTGTTTACTGCAAATCTCCTTCAGGATTCACTTTCCTCAATGTGACAATTGTTAGTAGTAATACTTCAATAGATGAATTTGACTACATGTGATTGTAAATGTTAAAAGAGTTATTCTATAACGTCTAAATATGAATTCTACAACAATATGACAAAATGACTATTTTAAACAGCAGGGGGCAGTAGAATACCACTTATTGGCTTAATATGCCATTATATTCATATCATTTTCACCTTTTTAACTGTTATAGAGGCAAATTTTGACTGATCTGTCTGAAAAGGTTCATTTTTGTTTAGAGTGATATTTCACATGTTATGACTTGTTTTGAAGAAGCTCTGAGCATTCATTGAAGAGATATAGGCTTTCGGGGAGACTTGGTCAAGGCCACATTTTGAAGTGACCCTATTATAGCCATACAAATGAAGTAGTTCAACTTTTTCTGATAATTACTGATCTAGAGAGTCCAGAGAATTGTACTGCACTAGTTTTGAACATTATTATATGAAAATTATATGATTATAGATGGAAAAGACCATTTACAGCCAATACAGGCAATTTACCATAGGAAATATATGGTTTTAAAGTTTTTTAACAGTTATAGCGCCACCTATGGTCCGATCTCCATAACATTTCGCATGGTTATTAATGATGTTAGGTCACATACGCTCATCCAATTTTTGTGAAGTTCTGAGTTTTTTTATATATGATTTATAGGCTCTTTAGTGTATTTTGCCACACCCATTTTATAAATGACCCTATTACAGCCACCCAAATGCAAAAGTTCAACTTTTTTTCGATAATTATTGATCTAGAGAGTCCAGAGAATTGCCCTAGACTGGTCTGGTTCCGATCGGGCAAAAAACCTAGGACTAGTTCGCAAAAGTAGGTTTTTAACATATTCGCGAATAATTAATGAATGGTTTGATTGACATTAGTGGTTCTTGAGGCAAAGTTGTTGAGCATGAGCAGATCTATCTAATGATATGCATTTTGTGACAATAAGTGTAACACCACGTGATTACAGAGCCTTAAAACTCGTTTGTGCCAACTAGTGGCCGATTTCTTTCAAAATTCTTACAGACCTCTAGGGGCTTGAGCCGAACATGCCCACCGAGTTTCGTTCCGATCGGACTTCGTTAATAGGTGCTCAAACCTCATTTGCCAATGGCGGCCATGTTTTTCGAGATACGCCAATATCCTTTTAGACATACATGGCCCCTTGGGCCAAGACACTGCACACCAAATTTCAAGTCATTCGGAAAAACGGTCAGGTGTCTATACGTTTTTTTTATTTTATAGCGCCACCATGAGGCCAATCGACGCAATTTTTTTACTGTGACCTCAAATTGACCTCCTACATATGTTTACCAAGTTTGGTGAAGATATCTCATTTCGTTCACGAGTTATAACAATTTTAGTAAAACTGACTCCGCCTCCTTCGAACATTTTGGCACCCCGTAGCGACCATGAATCGAAATTTCAACTTTTTTTCGATAATTATTTATATTCAGACTCCAGAGAACATTTCTGCACTGGTTTGGTTCCGATCGGACAAAAAACCACAGACTAGTTCGCAAAAGTAGGTTTTTGACAAAATTCAAAATGGCGGAAAAATTTGCCAACCGGAAATGAAATCGGAGATATACGTTTTGTCCGTCTTGATCCAAGGATTATAGTGATATAAGACACTTGAGTCTACGACAAACCGTCTAGGAGTTATTAGCGATTTTATACTTTTGCTTACTATAGCGCCACCTATTGGCCAATCGGGGTCATAATTTGATAACCTCTCCTCGATTTTTGTACTACCTTCTGGCAAAGTCTCAAGTCTCCAGCACTTACGGTTTGGGCTGCACGATGCGTTTTACGGCAGAATAATAATAATAAAAATCAGGACAATTACAATAGGGTTTCAGCACTTCGTGCTTGAACCCCTAATAATTAAAGCTGCAAGCAGCATTTATCGGGGTTCAAGCAGTTAAGGCCTTTAAGGCCTTTAACCCTTTCACACGTAAGTTTAAAATATTCTGGCTGACCCCCCAGCGTGAGTTTTTCAAGGCGACCGTTATTTAGAACGTGTCACTTTATGGTTTCCATGGTGACGCGTCATTGCTTGTCACGTGACACACCGCAGCAACAACAGAGCTGAATGAATGATGATCTGCTTTTATGTAATTTTTCCTTTTTTATTCAAAATATTCACAAATTTGTTAGATATGTCATGAAATATCTGATATTCCGATTGTCAAATATATGCAAGTGGAAGTGTTTTGTTGTTTAAACACCTTTATAACGATCGCGTTAGTTGAGCTGTATGCGCGATGGGCGCCGCCATCTTAGTTTGTGCCGCAGACGCAGTTCAGAGAATCAGATCTGTTGGATTTACAACACGTGAATTCATCCACTTCTCCCGAAGTACATGAAAGTAAGTGGCCGGTGAACTGGGAGAAGTATAGAGTAAACTTTAAAGTTACTTACACAATGTGTATCTTATATGAATAAAACGTGTCTAATTATAATGGAAAGGATTATTATTGCCTCTTCCTTTGACATCAGTGTGTATTTTACAAACTCTAAATGTATTGTTTTTTTAGTACTTATATGTCTGAAACCTAAAATAAACATTATGTGGTTGAAAACACTGAAAAGTTGTGATATATGACAGCTCTGAGCGCGCCTGTCTCTGGCTCAGCGCCAGCCAACGCGCGAAAGCATATTTGAATTTAGCAGTTGATCACGTGATGCACTGACCGTTCTAATCACACCGGTGTGATCGTACGCTCCAGGGACCAGCCTAGACTGATCACACCGGTGTGATCGTACGTGCGAAAGGGTTCAGCACACAAGCATCAAAAGACATTAAGTTTTATTTAGCAAGCATTTAACAACTGCCATCATAGATGAAAAAGTCAATTTACAGCCAATACAGGCAGTTTACCATAGGAAATATATGGTTTTAAAGCGTTTTTACAGTTATAGCACCTTTTTGCCTGAGTCTTCTTACAGTCTTGCCTGATCTCCACCACTTTTATTAGTAGTACTCAAAGTGTGCCCATATATATGTGTCAAATTTGTTGTAAAAATGTAATTTTGATAAGGAGTTTAGACAATTATATTCAGTGGCGTAACGAGCCAACACCGGGCCCTTAAGTAGGATTATCAAGGCGGGCCCCTTGATGACGCAATTGATGACATTGATGACGCAATGTCCGCGAGTAGGCTACCATGAATAGGGCAGGATATGATCATACACAGCATATAAGAGATGAGATGACTAACAAAATCAGGAGGAGCCTACGCTTACCAAAAAAAAAAAAAAAAAACACTGGTGACAGCGCACCATAACACATTGTTAGGCCTAGGTCCAAATACATAAAAAAGATGCTCTCTTACATTATAGCGGGATTTTCCGGGCTTTCCTATGTGCAACTGCAAAGTTGTCGATTAGATCAGGATTGTGCGCACGGGCATTCTCAATTGACCCTTCGCAGGGAGTTTGATTGACAGGCGATCTGACTAATCATAATCCGCCATTTTGTCCCACAAAGCAGTCAGGAGAGTTAGTAGATTAACATTGGAGGATTTAAATTTGAAAAACAAAGTGTACTGACGTCTTAGCACTTTAAAACAACATTCCTTTTATGTTCATTCATGTTTATTTTAATGCTATAAGTTAACTAGAAGGAAGAGATGATCGGTTCACGAGCAGCTTTAACTGAGCCTCGAGTCTACAGCGATCTGTCAGACACATTAAAGAGTCACAAAACAGTATTTATTGTTTAAATGTCTCTAAAAAATGACTACATTTGAAAGGTGAGACTTTTGGCGCTTTTCCATTACCAGTACCAGCTCAACTCAACTCGACTCGACTCGGCTCGGCTCGCTTTTCGCTCCGTTTTCCATTGCAGATAGTACCTCCACAATAGTACCTGGTCGTCATAGCGACGCCGCAGGAAACTGCCGTGACTTAATCTTCTACGCGAGATACATCCGCTGCCACACACACAGGACAATGGAGGAAATCGAGTGTATGCTGTTTTTGGATGTTTTTGTTTTTGCTGTTTTTTATTCAGGATACTCCGTCTGGCGCGTGCAATGATGACGCAGTGAATAGTGACGATTCTCTCTGACCAATCAGCAGTCTGCCGTGTTTTCACGTCACATTTTAGTATCGCCTCAGCTTGCCCCAGCTCGCTTAGAACCTCGCCGGAGGTGGTATGAAAAAAAGTACCTGGAAGTACCGGGGGGGGGGGGGGGGGGCATGCCCCCACGGAAGAAAATTTTTAAAAATAACCCCTGAAATGATGACTTCTGGTGAATATTGTGGAAGCTAATTGATACATTTAGATAAATGTATGTCATACATTGTAGCATATTATAATACAACTTATACAACTTATTAGGCCTATATATTTATAGAATAGCAAAGTAGGCCTAATCAATATACAAGACTGAACCACATAGATGTGAAATATAAAGGCTATCATGATCATTTTGCCAGCAATGAACCATGGATTTGTTTACTTTATAATACGTTTTATTTTTAACTTAAACAAATACAACATATAACATTCAAAACTCATCGGCTTAGACTGCATTTGAAGAAAAATAAACACAACAGTATTCCCTCACGCATTCCAGCCACGGGTAGTCATTTTCCCATTCAATTCTATATTTTTGTGCTCTTTTCTTTTTCGCCGGCTGCTCGGAGGTAGTGATTTTTACATTTCCCGCTGTTGTCACTTGTCATCATCGTTGCTACGATACGTGACTCACAATGACTGAAACGACCAATTAAAAGGGCATTCTCTGATGATGTTCCAAGATGTTAAAAACGCTACGCTGATCATAGACAAACAGAGGGAGAAATTAGTATCTACCGCACCGTCGTTTTTTTTTTTCTCTCTTATATATTAGAAGCTATGTGTCTGTCATGGATTTGCACTGAATTGATTCTCAAAGATACGGAACAAAGTGCGTTCCGTATCAGTTCAATACGGAACAAGACTTTTATGTGTCAAATACGGAACGATTCCGTATTATACGGAACGGTTGGCAACCCTAGGTACAGGTACAACTTTTACACAGTGGAAAACCAAACAAAGCCGAGTCGAGTCGAGCCGAGCCGATGCGAGCTGGTACTGTAGTGGAAAAGCGCCATTTGTTTCATATCAAAAGTACTTGTCTGTCAGTGCGCAGTCTCCTCTCTGATCCGCAATGTATTTTTCATTGCGTGAGAACTTGGTGTGGTGTGAGAGTGGCGCCGTTGTCAGACATAGCAACAGTAACTAAAGTGGACGGGTCTTTGCGAATGGTCATGGACAGTATGGACGGGGATTCGCCAGTCCCAATTCAAAACAAATTTCATCACAATCCATCATTGTTTGTTTCAAACATGTGAGAGCATCAAAATGATCCATGGGTGAAATTGATTGGATTTAATTCATTTTTTTGTCAGTTCCTATCATAATTTTAACATTTTGGCGTTATTGTTTAGCTATTTACCTATGTTTTTAAATTTCCTTTGTTTTTTTGTTGTTGTCTCGATCGGACTAACGGCTTTGAAGATAAACACATTTTTTTAAAGCTCTAAATGACACTTACAAAAACCATAAGGCGAAACCTGGCATGTTTGGTATTGTTGGACTCGGCAAGGATTCAGGAGTCTTAGGAGGTCACTCCTGTGAAAAAACACTGGCTTGAAACTTCTAAGGCTCCTTCAAGGCATTGTGCAAATGACGTATACTGGGTTTGTTGAGATACAACAATGTTCTCATAGACTATCATGGCACCTTGGACAAAGACACTGCGTGCCAATTTTCAGTAGACTAACAGTTGGGTGCGCTTATAGCTATTTTCATGATTTTTTTCACTGTTATAGCACCACCAAGTGGCCAATTGTCACGATTTTTTTTTCATGTAAACTCAGATTGAGCTTATGAACATGTGTCCCAAGTTTAGCGAAAATATCTCTTTCCACTCACAAGTTATAACCATTTTATAGTGCCACCAAGTGGCCAATTGTCATGATTTTTTTTTCACGTGACCTCAGAATGAGCTCATGAACATGTGTCCCAAGTTTTGCGAAAATATCTCTTTCCGTTCACAAGTTATAACCATTTTATAGTGCCACCAAGTGGCCAATTGTTGCGATTTTTTTCAAGTGATCTCAGGTTGAGCTCAGGAAGAAGTATCCCAAGTTTAGCAAAAAAATCTCTTTCCGTTCACAATTTATAACCGTTTTAGTAAAAGTGGCCCTGGTGCCATCAAATATTTTGGTTCCCCTTATCGACAGTTATTTGAAATTTTGAATTTTTTGGATGATTATTGATTGTCAGACTCCAGAGAATATTCTTGCAGTGGTTTGGTTCCGATCGGGCCAAAAACCTAGGAGAAGGTCGCAAAAATAGGTTTTTCAAAAAAATGCAATTTACTCGAAATTGGCGCCTGAAAGGCGAACAAATCGGAGATAGCCATTTTGTCCGCCTCGAGCCAAGGATTCCAACGATATAAGACACTTGATCCTGGGACAAACGGTCTAAGAGTTATGAGCAATTTTGAACTTTTGGTTGCTGTAGCGCCACCTATGGGCCAATCGGGGTCATACTCTGATAGGTTGTCCCCAAATTGAGGCCTACCATCTGGCCAGGTTTCAAGTCTCTAGGCCTTACGGTTTGTCCTGCACGATGCGTTTTACAAATCCTTACAATTACAATAGGGTTTCAGCATTTCATGCTTGAACCCCTAATAAGAATGAAGGCTTTTTGCCAGTTATAGCGCCAACTGTGGTCCGATCTCCATGAAACTCTGCATGCTTCCTCAGCATGTTCTGACACATATGCTCATCAATTTGGGTGAAGTTCTGAGTTTTCATTTGGGATTTATAGGCTTTTGAGTGTATTTTGCCACGCCCCTTTTCTAAATGACCCTGTTACAGCCACCCAAATGCAAAAGTTCAACTTTTTTTCGATAATTATTGATCTAGAGAGTCCAGAGAATTGTCCTAGACTGGTTTGGTTCCGATCGGGCGAAAAACCAGGGACTAGTTCGCAAAAGTAGGTTTTGGGCAAAATCCGACATAGCAGAAAATTTTTCCTGCCTACATCCAAATTGGAGATATCCATTTTGTCCGCCTTGAGCCAAGGATTCCAACGATATAAGACACTTGATCCTGGGACAAACGGTCTAAGAGTTATGAGCAATTTTGAACTTTTGGTTGCTGTAGCGCCACCTATGGGCCAATCGGGGTCATACTCTGATAGGTTGTCCCCAAATTGAGGCCTACCATCTGGCCAGGTTTCAAGTCTCTAGGCCTTACGGTTTGTCCTGCACGATGCGTTTTACAAATCCTTACAATTACAATAGGGTTTCAGCATTTCATGCTTGAACCCCTAATAAGAATGAAGGCTTTTTGCCAGTTATAGCGCCAACTGTGGTCCGATCTCCATGAAACTCTGCATGCTTCCTCAGCATGTTCTGACACATATGCTCATCAATTTGGGTGAAGTTCTGAGTTTTCATTTGGGATTTATAGGCTTTTGAGTGTATTTTGCCACGCCCCTTTTCTAAATGACCCTGTTACAGCCACCCAAATGCAAAAGTTCAACTTTTTTTCGATAATTATTGATCTAGAGAGTCCAGAGAATTGTCCTAGACTGGTTTGGTTCCGATCGGGCGAAAAACCAGGGACTAGTTCGCAAAAGTAGGTTTTGGGCAAAATCCGACATAGCAGAAAATTTTTCCTGCCTACATCCAAATTGGAGATAGCCATTTTGTCCGCCTTGAGCCAAGGATTCCAACGATATAAGACACTTGATCCTGGGACAAACGGTCTAAGAGTTATGAGCAATTTTGAACTTTTGGTTGCTGTAGCGCCACCTATGGGCCAATCGGGGTCATACTCTGATAGGTTGTCCCCAAATTGAGGCCTACCATCTGGCCAGGTTTCAAGTCTCTAGGCCTTACGGTTTGTCCTGCACGATGCGTTTTACAAATCCTTACAATTACAATAGGGTTTCAGCATTTCATGCTTGAACCCCTAATAAGAATGAAGGCTTTTTGCCAGTTATAGCGCCAACTGTGGTCCGATCTCCATGAAACTCTGCATGCTTCCTCAGCATGTTCTGACACATATGCTCATCAATTTGGGTGAAGTTCTGAGTTTTCATTTGGGATTTATAGGCTTTTGAGTGTATTTTGCCACGCCCCTTTTCTAAATGACCCTGTTACAGCCACCCAAATGCAAAAGTTCAACTTTTTTTCGATAATTATTGATCTAGAGAGTCCAGAGAATTGTCCTAGACTGGTTTGGTTCCGATCGGGCGAAAAACCAGGGACTAGTTCGCAAAAGTAGGTTTTGGGCAAAATCCGACATAGCAGAAAATTTTTCCTGCCTACATCCAAATTGGAGATAGCCATTTTGTCCGCCTTGAGCCAAGG
The DNA here is from genome assembly GCF_949319135.1 of Squalius cephalus. NCBI lineage: Eukaryota > Metazoa > Chordata > Actinopteri > Cypriniformes > Leuciscidae > Squalius > Squalius cephalus. The sequence continues at coordinate 32,510,741 of NC_137127.1, read as the reverse complement.
ATTCCAACGATATAAGACACTTGATCCTGGGACAAACGGTCTAAGAGTTATGAGCAATTTTGAACTTTTGGTTGCTGTAGCGCCACCTATGGGCCAATCGGGGTCATACTCTGATAGGTTGTCCCCAAATTGAGGCCTACCATCTGGCCAGGTTTCAAGTCTCTAGGCCTTACGGTTTGTCCTGCACGATGCGTTTTACAAATCCTTACAATTACAATAGGGTTTCAGCATTTCATGCTTGAACCCCTAATAAGAATGAAGGCTTTTTGCCAGTTATAGCGCCAACTGTGGTCCGATCTCCATGAAACTCTGCATGCTTCCTCAGCATGTTCTGACACATATGCTCATCAATTTGGGTGAAGTTCTGAGTTTTCATTTGGGATTTATAGGCTTTTGAGTGTATTTTGCCACGCCCCTTTTCTAAATGACCCTGTTACAGCCACCCAAATGCAAAAGTTCAACTTTTTTTCGATAATTATTGATCTAGAGAGTCCAGAGAATTGTCCTAGACTGGTTTGGTTCCGATCGGGCGAAAAACCAGGGACTAGTTCGCAAAAGTAGGTTTTGGGCAAAATCCGACATAGCAGAAAATTTTTCCTGCCTACATCCAAATTGGAGATAGCCATTTTGTCCGCCTTGAGCCAAGGATTCCAACGATATAAGACACTTGATCCTGGGACAAACGGTCTAAGAGTTATGAGCAATTTTGAACTTTTGGTTGCTGTAGCGCCACCTATGGGCCAATCGGGGTCATACTCTGATAGGTTGTCCCCAAATTGAGGCCTACCATCTGGCCAGGTTTCAAGTCTCTAGGCCTTACGGTTTGTCCTGCACGATGCGTTTTACAAATCCTTACAATTACAATAGGGTTTCAGCATTTCATGCTTGAACCCCTAATAAGAATGAAGGCTTTTTGCCAGTTATAGCGCCAACTGTGGTCCGATCTCCATGAAACTCTGCATGCTTCCTCAGCATGTTCTGACACATATGCTCATCAATTTGGGTGAAGTTCTGAGTTTTCATTTGGGATTTATAGGCTTTTGAGTGTATTTTGCCACGCCCCTTTTCTAAATGACCCTGTTACAGCCACCCAAATGCAAAAGTTCAACTTTTTTTCGATAATTATTGATCTAGAGAGTCCAGAGAATTGTCCTAGACTGGTTTGGTTCCGATCGGGCGAAAAACCAGGGACTAGTTCGCAAAAGTAGGTTTTGGGCAAAATCCGACATAGCAGAAAATTTTTCCTGCCTACATCCAAATTGGAGATAGCCATTTTGTCCGCCTTGAGCCAAGGATTCCAACGATATAAGACACTTGATCCTGGGACAAACGGTCTAAGAGTTATGAGCAATTTTGAACTTTTGGTTGCTGTAGCGCCACCTATGGGCCAATCGGGGTCATACTCTGATAGGTTGTCCCCAAATTGAGGCCTACCATCTGGCCAGGTTTCAAGTCTCTAGGCCTTACGGTTTGTCCTGCACGATGCGTTTTACAAATCCTTACAATTACAATAGGGTTTCAGCATTTCATGCTTGAACCCCTAATAAGAATGAAGGCTTTTTGCCAGTTATAGCGCCAACTGTGGTCCGATCTCCATGAAACTCTGCATGCTTCCTCAGCATGTTCTGACACATATGCTCATCAATTTGGGTGAAGTTCTGAGTTTTCATTTGGGATTTATAGGCTTTTGAGTGTATTTTGCCACGCCCCTTTTCTAAATGACCCTGTTACAGCCACCCAAATGCAAAAGTTCAACTTTTTTTCGATAATTATTGATCTAGAGAGTCCAGAGAATTGTCCTAGACTGGTTTGGTTCCGATCGGGCGAAAAACCAGGGACTAGTTCGCAAAAGTAGGTTTTGGGCAAAATCCGACATAGCAGAAAATTTTTCCTGCCTACATCCAAATTGGAGATAGCCATTTTGTCCGCCTTGAGCCAAGGATTCCAACGATATAAGACACTTGATCCTGGGACAAACGGTCTAAGAGTTATGAGCAATTTTGAACTTTTGGTTGCTGTAGCGCCACCTATGGGCCAATCGGGGTCATACTCTGATAGGTTGTCCCCAAATTGAGGCCTACCATCTGGCCAGGTTTCAAGTCTCTAGGCCTTACGGTTTGTCCTGCACGATGCGTTTTACAAATCCTTACAATTACAATAGGGTTTCAGCATTTCATGCTTGAACCCCTAATAAGAATGAAGGCTTTTTGCCAGTTATAGCGCCAACTGTGGTCCGATCTCCATGAAACTCTGCATGCTTCCTCAGCATGTTCTGACACATATGCTCATCAATTTGGGTGAAGTTCTGAGTTTTCATTTGGGATTTATAGGCTTTTGAGTGTATTTTGCCACGCCCCTTTTCTAAATGACCCTGTTACAGCCACCCAAATGCAAAAGTTCAACTTTTTTTCGATAATTATTGATCTAGAGAGTCCAGAGAATTGTCCTAGACTGGTTTGGTTCCGATCGGGCGAAAAACCAGGGACTAGTTCGCAAAAGTAGGTTTTGGGCAAAATCCGACATAGCAGAAAATTTTTCCTGCCTACATCCAAATTGGAGATAGCCATTTTGTCCGCCTTGAGCCAAGGATTCCAACGATATAAGACACTTGATCCTGGGACAAACGGTCTAAGAGTTATGAGCAATTTTGAACTTTTGGTTGCTGTAGCGCCACCTATGGGCCAATCGGGGTCATACTCTGATAGGTTGTCCCCAAATTGAGGCCTACCATCTGGCCAGGTTTCAAGTCTCTAGGCCTTACGGTTTGTCCTGCACGATGCGTTTTACAAATCCTTACAATTACAATAGGGTTTCAGCATTTCATGCTTGAACCCCTAATAAGAATGAAGGCTTTTTGCCAGTTATAGCGCCAACTGTGGTCCGATCTCCATGAAACTCTGCATGCTTCCTCAGCATGTTCTGACACATATGCTCATCAATTTGGGTGAAGTTCTGAGTTTTCATTTGGGATTTATAGGCTTTTGAGTGTATTTTGCCACGCCCCTTTTCTAAATGACCCTGTTACAGCCACCCAAATGCAAAAGTTCAACTTTTTTTCGATAATTATTGATCTAGAGAGTCCAGAGAATTGTCCTAGACTGGTTTGGTTCCGATCGGGCGAAAAACCAGGGACTAGTTCGCAAAAGTAGGTTTTGGGCAAAATCCGACATAGCAGAAAATTTTTCCTGCCTACATCCAAATTGGAGATAGCCATTTTGTCCGCCTTGAGCCAAGGATTCCAACGATATAAGACACTTGATCCTGGGACAAACGGTCTAAGAGTTATGAGCAATTTTGAACTTTTGGTTGCTGTAGCGCCACCTATGGGCCAATCGGGGTCATACTCTGATAGGTTGTCCCCAAATTGAGGCCTACCATCTGGCCAGGTTTCAAGTCTCTAGGCCTTACGGTTTGTCCTGCACGATGCGTTTTACAAATCCTTACAATTACAATAGGGTTTCAGCATTTCATGCTTGAACCCCTAATAAGAATGAAGGCTTTTTGCCAGTTATAGCGCCAACTGTGGTCCGATCTCCATGAAACTCTGCATGCTTCCTCAGCATGTTCTGACACATATGCTCATCAATTTGGGTGAAGTTCTGAGTTTTCATTTGGGATTTATAGGCTTTTGAGTGTATTTTGCCACGCCCCTTTTCTAAATGACCCTGTTACAGCCACCCAAATGCAAAAGTTCAACTTTTTTTCGATAATTATTGATCTAGAGAGTCCAGAGAATTGTCCTAGACTGGTTTGGTTCCGATCGGGCGAAAAACCAGGGACTAGTTCGCAAAAGTAGGTTTTGGGCAAAATCCGACATAGCAGAAAATTTTTCCTGCCTACATCCAAATTGGAGATATCCATTTTGTCCGCCTTGAGCCAAGGATTCCAACGATATAAGACACTTGATCCTGGGACAAACGGTCTAAGAGTTATGAGCAATTTTGAACTTTTGGTTGCTGTAGCGCCACCTATGGGCCAATCGGGGTCATACTCTGATAGGTTGTCCCCAAATTGAGGCCTACCATCTGGCCAGGTTTCAAGTCTCTAGGCCTTACGGTTTGTCCTGCACGATGCGTTTTACAAATCCTTACAATTACAATAGGGTTTCAGCATTTCATGCTTGAACCCCTAATAAGAATGAAGGCTTTTTGCCAGTTATAGCGCCAACTGTGGTCCGATCTCCATGAAACTCTGCATGCTTCCTCAGCATGTTCTGACACATATGCTCATCAATTTGGGTGAAGTTCTGAGTTTTCATTTGGGATTTATAGGCTTTTGAGTGTATTTTGCCACGCCCCTTTTCTAAATGACCCTGTTACAGCCACCCAAATGCAAAAGTTCAACTTTTTTTCGATAATTATTGATCTAGAGAGTCCAGAGAATTGTCCTAGACTGGTTTGGTTCCGATCGGGCGAAAAACCAGGGACTAGTTCGCAAAAGTAGGTTTTGGGCAAAATCCGACATAGCAGAAAATTTTTCCTGCCTACATCCAAATTGGAGATAGCCATTTTGTCCGCCTTGAGCCAAGGATTCCAACGATATAAGACACTTGATCCTGGGACAAACGGTCTAAGAGTTATGAGCAATTTTGAACTTTTGGTTGCTGTAGCGCCACCTATGGGCCAATCGGGGTCATACTCTGATAGGTTGTCCCCAAATTGAGGCCTACCATCTGGCCAGGTTTCAAGTCTCTAGGCCTTACGGTTTGTCCTGCACGATGCGTTTTACAAATCCTTACAATTACAATAGGGTTTCAGCATTTCATGCTTGAACCCCTAATAAGAATGAAGGCTTTTTGCCAGTTATAGCGCCAACTGTGGTCCGATCTCCATGAAACTCTGCATGCTTCCTCAGCATGTTCTGACACATATGCTCATCAATTTGGGTGAAGTTCTGAGTTTTCATTTGGGATTTATAGGCTTTTGAGTGTATTTTGCCACGCCCCTTTTCTAAATGACCCTGTTACAGCCACCCAAATGCAAAAGTTCAACTTTTTTTCGATAATTATTGATCTAGAGAGTCCAGAGAATTGTCCTAGACTGGTTTGGTTCCGATCGGGCGAAAAACCAGGGACTAGTTCGCAAAAGTAGGTTTTGGGCAAAATCCGACATAGCAGAAAATTTTTCCTGCCTACATCCAAATTGGAGATAGCCATTTTGTCCGCCTTGAGCCAAGGATTCCAACGATATAAGACACTTGATCCTGGGACAAACGGTCTAAGAGTTATGAGCAATTTTGAACTTTTGGTTGCTGTAGCGCCACCTATGGGCCAATCGGGGTCATACTCTGATAGGTTGTCCCCAAATTGAGGCCTACCATCTGGCCAGGTTTCAAGTCTCTAGGCCTTACGGTTTGTCCTGCACGATGCGTTTTACAAATCCTTACAATTACAATAGGGTTTCAGCATTTCATGCTTGAACCCCTAATAAGAATGAAGGCTTTTTGCCAGTTATAGCGCCAACTGTGGTCCGATCTCCATGAAACTCTGCATGCTTCCTCAGCATGTTCTGACACATATGCTCATCAATTTGGGTGAAGTTCTGAGTTTTCATTTGGGATTTATAGGCTTTTGAGTGTATTTTGCCACGCCCCTTTTCTAAATGACCCTGTTACAGCCACCCAAATGCAAAAGTTCAACTTTTTTTCGATAATTATTGATCTAGAGAGTCCAGAGAATTGTCCTAGACTGGTTTGGTTCCGATCGGGCGAAAAACCAGGGACTAGTTCGCAAAAGTAGGTTTTGGGCAAAATCCGACATAGCAGAAAATTTTTCCTGCCTACATCCAAATTGGAGATAGCCATTTTGTCCGCCTTGAGCCAAGGATTCCAACGATATAAGACACTTGATCCTGGGACAAACGGTCTAAGAGTTATGAGCAATTTTGAACTTTTGGTTGCTGTAGCGCCACCTATGGGCCAATCGGGGTCATACTCTGATAGGTTGTCCCCAAATTGAGGCCTACCATCTGGCCAGGTTTCAAGTCTCTAGGCCTTACGGTTTGTCCTGCACGATGCGTTTTACAAATCCTTACAATTACAATAGGGTTTCAGCATTTCATGCTTGAACCCCTAATAAGAATGAAGGCTTTTTGCCAGTTATAGCGCCAACTGTGGTCCGATCTCCATGAAACTCTGCATGCTTCCTCAGCATGTTCTGACACATATGCTCATCAATTTGGGTGAAGTTCTGAGTTTTCATTTGGGATTTATAGGCTTTTGAGTGTATTTTGCCACGCCCCTTTTCTAAATGACCCTGTTACAGCCACCCAAATGCAAAAGTTCAACTTTTTTTCGATAATTATTGATCTAGAGAGTCCAGAGAATTGTCCTAGACTGGTTTGGTTCCGATCGGGCGAAAAACCAGGGACTAGTTCGCAAAAGTAGGTTTTGGGCAAAATCCGACATAGCAGAAAATTTTTCCTGCCTACATCCAAATTGGAGATAGCCATTTTGTCCGCCTTGAGCCAAGGATTCCAACGATATAAGACACTTGATCCTGGGACAAACGGTCTAAGAGTTATGAGCAATTTTGAACTTTTGGTTGCTGTAGCGCCACCTATGGGCCAATCGGGGTCATACTCTGATAGGTTGTCCCCAAATTGAGGCCTACCATCTGGCCAGGTTTCAAGTCTCTAGGCCTTACGGTTTGTCCTGCACGATGCGTTTTACAAATCCTTACAATTACAATAGGGTTTCAGCATTTCATGCTTGAACCCCTAATAAGAATGAAGGCTTTTTGCCAGTTATAGCGCCAACTGTGGTCCGATCTCCATGAAACTCTGCATGCTTCCTCAGCATGTTCTGACACATATGCTCATCAATTTGGGTGAAGTTCTGAGTTTTCATTTGGGATTTATAGGCTTTTGAGTGTATTTTGCCACGCCCCTTTTCTAAATGACCCTGTTACAGCCACCCAAATGCAAAAGTTCAACTTTTTTTCGATAATTATTGATCTAGAGAGTCCAGAGAATTGTCCTAGACTGGTTTGGTTCCGATCGGGCGAAAAACCAGGGACTAGTTCGCAAAAGTAGGTTTTGGGCAAAATCCGACATAGCAGAAAATTTTTCCTGCCTACATCCAAATTGGAGATAGCCATTTTGTCCGCCTTGAGCCAAGGATTCCAACGATATAAGACACTTGATCCTGGGACAAACGGTCTAAGAGTTATGAGCAATTTTGAACTTTTGGTTGCTGTAGCGCCACCTATGGGCCAATCGGGGTCATACTCTGATAGGTTGTCCCCAAATTGAGGCCTACCATCTGGCCAGGTTTCAAGTCTCTAGGCCTTACGGTTTGTCCTGCACGATGCGTTTTACAAATCCTTACAATTACAATAGGGTTTCAGCATTTCATGCTTGAACCCCTAATAAGAATGAAGGCTTTTTGCCAGTTATAGCGCCAACTGTGGTCCGATCTCCATGAAACTCTGCATGCTTCCTCAGCATGTTCTGACACATATGCTCATCAATTTGGGTGAAGTTCTGAGTTTTCATTTGGGATTTATAGGCTTTTGAGTGTATTTTGCCACGCCCCTTTTCTAAATGACCCTGTTACAGCCACCCAAATGCAAAAGTTCAACTTTTTTTCGATAATTATTGATCTAGAGAGTCCAGAGAATTGTCCTAGACTGGTTTGGTTCCGATCGGGCGAAAAACCAGGGACTAGTTCGCAAAAGTAGGTTTTGGGCAAAATCCGACATAGCAGAAAATTTTTCCTGCCTACATCCAAATTGGAGATAGCCATTTTGTCCGCCTTGAGCCAAGGATTCCAACGATATAAGACACTTGATCCTGGGACAAACGGTCTAAGAGTTATGAGCAATTTTGAACTTTTGGTTGCTGTAGCGCCACCTATGGGCCAATCGGGGTCATACTCTGATAGGTTGTCCCCAAATTGAGGCCTACCATCTGGCCAGGTTTCAAGTCTCTAGGCCTTACGGTTTGTCCTGCACGATGCGTTTTACAAATCCTTACAATTACAATAGGGTTTCAGCATTTCATGCTTGAACCCCTAATAAGAATGAAGGCTTTTTGCCAGTTATAGCGCCAACTGTGGTCCGATCTCCATGAAACTCTGCATGCTTCCTCAGCATGTTCTGACACATATGCTCATCAATTTGGGTGAAGTTCTGAGTTTTCATTTGGGATTTATAGGCTTTTGAGTGTATTTTGCCACGCCCCTTTTCTAAATGACCCTGTTACAGCCACCCAAATGCAAAAGTTCAACTTTTTTTCGATAATTATTGATCTAGAGAGTCCAGAGAATTGTCCTAGACTGGTTTGGTTCCGATCGGGCGAAAAACCAGGGACTAGTTCGCAAAAGTAGGTTTTGGGCAAAATCCGACATAGCAGAAAATTTTTCCTGCCTACATCCAAATTGGAGATAGCCATTTTGTCCGCCTTGAGCCAAGGATTCCAACGATATAAGACACTTGATCCTGGGACAAACGGTCTAAGAGTTATGAGCAATTTTGAACTTTTGGTTGCTGTAGCGCCACCTATGGGCCAATCGGGGTCATACTCTGATAGGTTGTCCCCAAATTGAGGCCTACCATCTGGCCAGGTTTCAAGTCTCTAGGCCTTACGGTTTGTCCTGCACGATGCGTTTTACAAATCCTTACAATTACAATAGGGTTTCAGCATTTCATGCTTGAACCCCTAATAAGAATGAAGGCTTTTTGCCAGTTATAGCGCCAACTGTGGTCCGATCTCCATGAAACTCTGCATGCTTCCTCAGCATGTTCTGACACATATGCTCATCAATTTGGGTGAAGTTCTGAGTTTTCATTTGGGATTTATAGGCTTTTGAGTGTATTTTGCCACGCCCCTTTTCTAAATGACCCTGTTACAGCCACCCAAATGCAAAAGTTCAACTTTTTTTCGATAATTATTGATCTAGAGAGTCCAGAGAATTGTCCTAGACTGGTTTGGTTCCGATCGGGCGAAAAACCAGGGACTAGTTCGCAAAAGTAGGTTTTGGGCAAAATCCGACATAGCAGAAAATTTTTCCTGCCTACATCCAAATTGGAGATAGCCATTTTGTCCGCCTTGAGCCAAGGATTCCAACGATATAAGACACTTGATCCTGGGACAAACGGTCTAAGAGTTATGAGCAATTTTGAACTTTTGGTTGCTGTAGCGCCACCTATGGGCCAATCGGGGTCATACTCTGATAGGTTGTCCCCAAATTGAGGCCTACCATCTGGCCAGGTTTCAAGTCTCTAGGCCTTACGGTTTGTCCTGCACGATGCGTTTTACAAATCCTTACAATTACAATAGGGTTTCAGCATTTCATGCTTGAACCCCTAATAAGAATGAAGGCTTTTTGCCAGTTATAGCGCCAACTGTGGTCCGATCTCCATGAAACTCTGCATGCTTCCTCAGCATGTTCTGACACATATGCTCATCAATTTGGGTGAAGTTCTGAGTTTTCATTTGGGATTTATAGGCTTTTGAGTGTATTTTGCCACGCCCCTTTTCTAAATGACCCTGTTACAGCCACCCAAATGCAAAAGTTCAACTTTTTTTCGATAATTATTGATCTAGAGAGTCCAGAGAATTGTCCTAGACTGGTTTGGTTCCGATCGGGCGAAAAACCAGGGACTAGTTCGCAAAAGTAGGTTTTGGGCAAAATCCGACATAGCAGAAAATTTTTCCTGCCTACATCCAAATTGGAGATAGCCATTTTGTCCGCCTTGAGCCAAGGATTCCAACGATATAAGACACTTGATCCTGGGACAAACGGTCTAAGAGTTATGAGCAATTTTGAACTTTTGGTTGCTGTAGCGCCACCTATGGGCCAATCGGGGTCATACTCTGATAGGTTGTCCCCAAATTGAGGCCTACCATCTGGCCAGGTTTCAAGTCTCTAGGCCTTACGGTTTGTCCTGCACGATGCGTTTTACAAATCCTTACAATTACAATAGGGTTTCAGCATTTCATGCTTGAACCCCTAATAAGAATGAAGGCTTTTTGCCAGTTATAGCGCCAACTGTGGTCCGATCTCCATGAAACTCTGCATGCTTCCTCAGCATGTTCTGACACATATGCTCATCAATTTGGGTGAAGTTCTGAGTTTTCATTTGGGATTTATAGGCTTTTGAGTGTATTTTGCCACGCCCCTTTTCTAAATGACCCTGTTACAGCCACCCAAATGCAAAAGTTCAACTTTTTTTCGATAATTATTGATCTAGAGAGTCCAGAGAATTGTCCTAGACTGGTTTGGTTCCGATCGGAGCGAAAAACCAGGGACTAGTTCGCAAAAGTAGGTTTTGGGCAAAATCCGACATAGCAGAAAATTTTTCCTGCCTACATCCAAATTGGAGATAGCCATTTTGTCCGCCTTGAGCCAAGGATTCCAACGATATAAGACACTTGATCCTGGGACAAACGGTCTAAGAGTTATGAGCAATTTTGAACTTTTGGTTGCTGTAGCGCCACCTATGGGCCAATCGGGGTCATACTCTGATAGGTTGTCCCCAAATTGAGGCCTACCATCTGGCCAGGTTTCAAGTCTCTAGGCCTTACGGTTTGTCCTGCACGATGCGTTTTACAAATCCTTACAATTACAATAGGGTTTCAGCATTTCATGCTTGAACCCCTAATAAGAATGAAGGCTTTTTGCCAGTTATAGCGCCAACTGTGGTCCGATCTCCATGAAACTCTGCATGCTTCCTCAGCATGTTCTGACACATATGCTCATCAATTTGGGTGAAGTTCTGAGTTTTCATTTGGGATTTATAGGCTTTTGAGTGTATTTTGCCACGCCCCTTTTCTAAATGACCCTGTTACAGCCACCCAAATGCAAAAGTTCAACTTTTTTTCGATAATTATTGATCTAGAGAGTCCAGAGAATTGTCCTAGACTGGTTTGGTTCCGATCGGGCGAAAAACCAGGGACTAGTTCGCAAAAGTAGGTTTTGGGCAAAATCCGACATAGCAGAAAATTTTTCCTGCCTACATCCAAATTGGAGATAGCCATTTTGTCCGCCTTGAGCCAAGGATTCCAACGATATAAGACACTTGATCCTGGGACAAACGGTCTAAGAGTTATGAGCAATTTTGAACTTTTGGTTGCTGTAGCGCCACCTATGGGCCAATCGGGGTCATACTCTGATAGGTTGTCCCCAAATTGAGGCCTACCATCTGGCCAGGTTTCAAGTCTCTAGGCCTTACGGTTTGTCCTGCACGATGCGTTTTACAAATCCTTACAATTACAATAGGGTTTCAGCATTTCATGCTTGAACCCCTAATAAGAATGAAGGCTTTTTGCCAGTTATAGCGCCAACTGTGGTCCGATCTCCATGAAACTCTGCATGCTTCCTCAGCATGTTCTGACACATATGCTCATCAATTTGGGTGAAGTTCTGAGTTTTCATTTGGGATTTATAGGCTTTTGAGTGTATTTTGCCACGCCCCTTTTCTAAATGACCCTGTTACAGCCACCCAAATGCAAAAGTTCAACTTTTTTTCGATAATTATTGATCTAGAGAGTCCAGAGAATTGTCCTAGACTGGTTTGGTTCCGATCGGGCGAAAAACCAGGGACTAGTTCGCAAAAGTAGGTTTTGGGCAAAATCCGACATAGCAGAAAATTTTTCCTGCCTACATCCAAATTGGAGATAGCCATTTTGTCCGCCTTGAGCCAAGGATTCCAACGATATAAGACACTTGATCCTGGGACAAACGGTCTAAGAGTTATGAGCAATTTTGAACTTTTGGTTGCTGTAGCGCCACCTATGGGCCAATCGGGGTCATACTCTGATAGGTTGTCCCCAAATTGAGGCCTACCATCTGGCCAGGTTTCAAGTCTCTAGGCCTTACGGTTTGTCCTGCACGATGCGTTTTACAAATCCTTACAATTACAATAGGGTTTCAGCATTTCATGCTTGAACCCCTAATAAGAATGAAGGCTTTTTGCCAGTTATAGCGCCAACTGTGGTCCGATCTCCATGAAACTCTGCATGCTTCCTCAGCATGTTCTGACACATATGCTCATCAATTTGGGTGAAGTTCTGAGTTTTCATTTGGGATTTATAGGCTTTTGAGTGTATTTTGCCACGCCCCTTTTCTAAATGACCCTGTTACAGCCACCCAAATGCAAAAGTTCAACTTTTTTTCGATAATTATTGATCTAGAGAGTCCAGAGAATTGTCCTAGACTGGTTTGGTTCCGATCGGGCGAAAAACCAGGGACTAGTTCGCAAAAGTAGGTTTTGGGCAAAATCCGACATAGCAGAAAATTTTTCCTGCCTACATCCAAATTGGAGATAGCCATTTTGTCCGCCTTGAGCCAAGGATTCCAACGATATAAGACACTTGATCCTGGGACAAACGGTCTAAGAGTTATGAGCAATTTTGAACTTTTGGTTGCTGTAGCGCCACCTATGGGCCAATCGGGGTCATACTCTGATAGGTTGTCCCCAAATTGAGGCCTACCATCTGGCCAGGTTTCAAGTCTCTAGGCCTTACGGTTTGTCCTGCACGATGCGTTTTACAAATCCTTACAATTACAATAGGGTTTCAGCATTTCATGCTTGAACCCCTAATAAGAATGAAGGCTTTTTGCCAGTTATAGCGCCAACTGTGGTCCGATCTCCATGAAACTCTGCATGCTTCCTCAGCATGTTCTGACACATATGCTCATCAATTTGGGTGAAGTTCTGAGTTTTCATTTGGGATTTATAGGCTTTTGAGTGTATTTTGCCACGCCCCTTTTCTAAATGACCCTGTTACAGCCACCCAAATGCAAAAGTTCAACTTTTTTTCGATAATTATTGATCTAGAGAGTCCAGAGAATTGTCCTAGACTGGTTTGGTTCCGATCGGGCGAAAAACCAGGGACTAGTTCGCAAAAGTAGGTTTTGGGCAAAATCCGACATAGCAGAAAATTTTTCCTGCCTACATCCAAATTGGAGATAGCCATTTTGTCCGCCTTGAGCCAAGGATTCCAACGATATAAGACACTTGATCCTGGGACAAACGGTCTAAGAGTTATGAGCAATTTTGAACTTTTGGTTGCTGTAGCGCCACCTATGGGCCAATCGGGGTCATACTCTGATAGGTTGTCCCCAAATTGAGGCCTACCATCTGGCCAGGTTTCAAGTCTCTAGGCCTTACGGTTTGTCCTGCACGATGCGTTTTACAAATCCTTACAATTACAATAGGGTTTCAGCATTTCATGCTTGAACCCCTAATAAGAATGAAGGCTTTTTGCCAGTTATAGCGCCAACTGTGGTCCGATCTCCATGAAACTCTGCATGCTTCCTCAGCATGTTCTGACACATATGCTCATCAATTTGGGTGAAGTTCTGAGTTTTCATTTGGGATTTATAGGCTTTTGAGTGTATTTTGCCACGCCCCTTTTCTAAATGACCCTGTTACAGCCACCCAAATGCAAAAGTTCAACTTTTTTTCGATAATTATTGATCTAGAGAGTCCAGAGAATTGTCCTAGACTGGTTTGGTTCCGATCGGGCGAAAAACCAGGGACTAGTTCGCAAAAGTAGGTTTTGGGCAAAATCCGACATAGCAGAAAATTTTTCCTGCCTACATCCAAATTGGAGATAGCCATTTTGTCCGCCTTGAGCCAAGGATTCCAACGATATAAGACACTTGATCCTGGGACAAACGGTCTAAGAGTTATGAGCAATTTTGAACTTTTGGTTGCTGTAGCGCCACCTATGGGCCAATCGGGGTCATACTCTGATAGGTTGTCCCCAAATTGAGGCCTACCATCTGGCCAGGTTTCAAGTCTCTAGGCCTTACGGTTTGTCCTGCACGATGCGTTTTACAAATCCTTACAATTACAATAGGGTTTCAGCATTTCATGCTTGAACCCCTAATAAGAATGAAGGCTTTTTGCCAGTTATAGCGCCAACTGTGGTCCGATCTCCATGAAACTCTGCATGCTTCCTCAGCATGTTCTGACACATATGCTCATCAATTTGGGTGAAGTTCTGAGTTTTCATTTGGGATTTATAGGCTTTTGAGTGTATTTTGCCACGCCCCTTTTCTAAATGACCCTGTTACAGCCACCCAAATGCAAAAGTTCAACTTTTTTTCGATAATTATTGATCTAGAGAGTCCAGAGAATTGTCCTAGACTGGTTTGGTTCCGATCGGGCGAAAAACCAGGGACTAGTTCGCAAAAGTAGGTTTTGGGCAAAATCCGACATAGCAGAAAATTTTTCCTGCCTACATCCAAATTGGAGATAGCCATTTTGTCCGCCTTGAGCCAAGGATTCCAACGATATAAGACACTTGATCCTGGGACAAACGGTCTAAGAGTTATGAGCAATTTTGAACTTTTGGTTGCTGTAGCGCCACCTATGGGCCAATCGGGGTCATACTCTGATAGGTTGTCCCCAAATTGAGGCCTACCATCTGGCCAGGTTTCAAGTCTCTAGGCCTTACGGTTTGTCCTGCACGATGCGTTTTACAAATCCTTACAATTACAATAGGGTTTCAGCATTTCATGCTTGAACCCCTAATAAGAATGAAGGCTTTTTGCCAGTTATAGCGCCAACTGTGGTCCGATCTCCATGAAACTCTGCATGCTTCCTCAGCATGTTCTGACACATATGCTCATCAATTTGGGTGAAGTTCTGAGTTTTCATTTGGGATTTATAGGCTTTTGAGTGTATTTTGCCACGCCCCTTTTCTAAATGACCCTGTTACAGCCACCCAAATGCAAAAGTTCAACTTTTTTTCGATAATTATTGATCTAGAGAGTCCAGAGAATTGTCCTAGACTGGTTTGGTTCCGATCGGGCGAAAAACCAGGGACTAGTTCGCAAAAGTAGGTTTTGGGCAAAATCCGACATAGCAGAAAATTTTTCCTGCCTACATCCAAATTGGAGATAGCCATTTTGTCCGCCTTGAGCCAAGGATTCCAACGATATAAGACACTTGATCCTGGGACAAACGGTCTAAGAGTTATGAGCAATTTTGAACTTTTGGTTGCTGTAGCGCCACCTATGGGCCAATCGGGGTCATACTCTGATAGGTTGTCCCCAAATTGAGGCCTACCATCTGGCCAGGTTTCAAGTCTCTAGGCCTTACGGTTTGTCCTGCACGATGCGTTTTACAAATCCTTACAATTACAATAGGGTTTCAGCATTTCATGCTTGAACCCCTAATAAGAATGAAGGCTTTTTGCCAGTTATAGCGCCAACTGTGGTCCGATCTCCATGAAACTCTGCATGCTTCCTCAGCATGTTCTGACACATATGCTCATCAATTTGGGTGAAGTTCTGAGTTTTCATTTGGGATTTATAGGCTTTTGAGTGTATTTTGCCACGCCCCTTTTCTAAATGACCCTGTTACAGCCACCCAAATGCAAAAGTTCAACTTTTTTTCGATAATTATTGATCTAGAGAGTCCAGAGAATTGTCCTAGACTGGTTTGGTTCCGATCGGGCGAAAAACCAGGGACTAGTTCGCAAAAGTAGGTTTTGGGCAAAATCCGACATAGCAGAAAATTTTTCCTGCCTACATCCAAATTGGAGATAGCCATTTTGTCCGCCTTGAGCCAAGGATTCCAACGATATAAGACACTTGATCCTGGGACAAACGGTCTAAGAGTTATGAGCAATTTTGAACTTTTGGTTGCTGTAGCGCCACCTATGGGCCAATCGGGGTCATACTCTGATAGGTTGTCCCCAAATTGAGGCCTACCATCTGGCCAGGTTTCAAGTCTCTAGGCCTTACGGTTTGTCCTGCACGATGCGTTTTACAAATCCTTACAATTACAATAGGGTTTCAGCATTTCATGCTTGAACCCCTAATAAGAATGAAGGCTTTTTGCCAGTTATAGCGCCAACTGTGGTCCGATCTCCATGAAACTCTGCATGCTTCCTCAGCATGTTCTGACACATATGCTCATCAATTTGGGTGAAGTTCTGAGTTTTCATTTGGGATTTATAGGCTTTTGAGTGTATTTTGCCACGCCCCTTTTCTAAATGACCCTGTTACAGCCACCCAAATGCAAAAGTTCAACTTTTTTTCGATAATTATTGATCTAGAGAGTCCAGAGAATTGTCCTAGACTGGTTTGGTTCCGATCGGGCGAAAAACCAGGGACTAGTTCGCAAAAGTAGGTTTTGGGCAAAATCCGACATAGCAGAAAATTTTTCCTGCCTACATCCAAATTGGAGATAGCCATTTTGTCCGCCTTGAGCCAAGGATTCCAACGATATAAGACACTTGATCCTGGGACAAACGGTCTAAGAGTTATGAGCAATTTTGAACTTTTGGTTGCTGTAGCGCCACCTATGGGCCAATCGGGGTCATACTCTGATAGGTTGTCCCCAAATTGAGGCCTACCATCTGGCCAGGTTTCAAGTCTCTAGGCCTTACGGTTTGTCCTGCACGATGCGTTTTACAAATCCTTACAATTACAATAGGGTTTCAGCATTTCATGCTTGAACCCCTAATAAGAATGAAGGCTTTTTGCCAGTTATAGCGCCAACTGTGGTCCGATCTCCATGAAACTCTGCATGCTTCCTCAGCATGTTCTGACACATATGCTCATCAATTTGGGTGAAGTTCTGAGTTTTCATTTGGGATTTATAGGCTTTTGAGTGTATTTTGCCACGCCCCTTTTCTAAATGACCCTGTTACAGCCACCCAAATGCAAAAGTTCAACTTTTTTTCGATAATTATTGATCTAGAGAGTCCAGAGAATTGTCCTAGACTGGTTTGGTTCCGATCGGGCGAAAAACCAGGGACTAGTTCGCAAAAGTAGGTTTTGGGCAAAATCCGACATAGCAGAAAATTTTTCCTGCCTACATCCAAATTGGAGATAGCCATTTTGTCCGCCTTGAGCCAAGGATTCCAACGATATAAGACACTTGATCCTGGGACAAACGGTCTAAGAGTTATGAGCAATTTTGAACTTTTGGTTGCTGTAGCGCCACCTATGGGCCAATCGGGGTCATACTCTGATAGGTTGTCCCCAAATTGAGGCCTACCATCTGGCCAGGTTTCAAGTCTCTAGGCCTTACGGTTTGTCCTGCACGATGCGTTTTACAAATCCTTACAATTACAATAGGGTTTCAGCATTTCATGCTTGAACCCCTAATAAGAATGAAGGCTTTTTGCCAGTTATAGCGCCAACTGTGGTCCGATCTCCATGAAACTCTGCATGCTTCCTCAGCATGTTCTGACACATATGCTCATCAATTTGGGTGAAGTTCTGAGTTTTCATTTGGGATTTATAGGCTTTTGAGTGTATTTTGCCACGCCCCTTTTCTAAATGACCCTGTTACAGCCACCCAAATGCAAAAGTTCAACTTTTTTTCGATAATTATTGATCTAGAGAGTCCAGAGAATTGTCCTAGACTGGTTTGGTTCCGATCGGGCGAAAAACCAGGGACTAGTTCGCAAAAGTAGGTTTTGGGCAAAATCCGACATAGCAGAAAATTTTTCCTGCCTACATCCAAATTGGAGATAGCCATTTTGTCCGCCTTGAGCCAAGGATTCCAACGATATAAGACACTTGATCCTGGGACAAACGGTCTAAGAGTTATGAGCAATTTTGAACTTTTGGTTGCTGTAGCGCCACCTATGGGCCAATCGGGGTCATACTCTGATAGGTTGTCCCCAAATTGAGGCCTACCATCTGGCCAGGTTTCAAGTCTCTAGGCCTTACGGTTTGTCCTGCACGATGCGTTTTACAAATCCTTACAATTACAATAGGGTTTCAGCATTTCATGCTTGAACCCCTAATAAGAATGAAGGCTTTTTGCCAGTTATAGCGCCAACTGTGGTCCGATCTCCATGAAACTCTGCATGCTTCCTCAGCATGTTCTGACACATATGCTCATCAATTTGGGTGAAGTTCTGAGTTTTCATTTGGGATTTATAGGCTTTTGAGTGTATTTTGCCACGCCCCTTTTCTAAATGACCCTGTTACAGCCACCCAAATGCAAAAGTTCAACTTTTTTTCGATAATTATTGATCTAGAGAGTCCAGAGAATTGTCCTAGACTGGTTTGGTTCCGATCGGGCGAAAAACCAGGGACTAGTTCGCAAAAGTAGGTTTTGGGCAAAATCCGACATAGCAGAAAATTTTTCCTGCCTACATCCAAATTGGAGATAGCCATTTTGTCCGCCTTGAGCCAAGGATTCCAACGATATAAGACACTTGATCCTGGGACAAACGGTCTAAGAGTTATGAGCAATTTTGAACTTTTGGTTGCTGTAGCGCCACCTATGGGCCAATCGGGGTCATACTCTGATAGGTTGTCCCCAAATTGAGGCCTACCATCTGGCCAGGTTTCAAGTCTCTAGGCCTTACGGTTTGTCCTGCACGATGCGTTTTACAAATCCTTACAATTACAATAGGGTTTCAGCATTTCATGCTTGAACCCCTAATAAGAATGAAGGCTTTTTGCCAGTTATAGCGCCAACTGTGGTCCGATCTCCATGAAACTCTGCATGCTTCCTCAGCATGTTCTGACACATATGCTCATCAATTTGGGTGAAGTTCTGAGTTTTCATTTGGGATTTATAGGCTTTTGAGTGTATTTTGCCACGCCCCTTTTCTAAATGACCCTGTTACAGCCACCCAAATGCAAAAGTTCAACTTTTTTTCGATAATTATTGATCTAGAGAGTCCAGAGAATTGTCCTAGACTGGTTTGGTTCCGATCGGGCGAAAAACCAGGGACTAGTTCGCAAAAGTAGGTTTTGGGCAAAATCCGACATAGCAGAAAATTTTTCCTGCCTACATCCAAATTGGAGATAGCCATTTTGTCCGCCTTGAGCCAAGGATTCCAACGATATAAGACACTTGATCCTGGGACAAACGGTCTAAGAGTTATGAGCAATTTTGAACTTTTGGTTGCTGTAGCGCCACCTATGGGCCAATCGGGGTCATACTCTGATAGGTTGTCCCCAAATTGAGGCCTACCATCTGGCCAGGTTTCAAGTCTCTAGGCCTTACGGTTTGTCCTGCACGATGCGTTTTACAAATCCTTACAATTACAATAGGGTTTCAGCATTTCATGCTTGAACCCCTAATAAGAATGAAGGCTTTTTGCCAGTTATAGCGCCAACTGTGGTCCGATCTCCATGAAACTCTGCATGCTTCCTCAGCATGTTCTGACACATATGCTCATCAATTTGGGTGAAGTTCTGAGTTTTCATTTGGGATTTATAGGCTTTTGAGTGTATTTTGCCACGCCCCTTTTCTAAATGACCCTGTTACAGCCACCCAAATGCAAAAGTTCAACTTTTTTTCGATAATTATTGATCTAGAGAGTCCAGAGAATTGTCCTAGACTGGTTTGGTTCCGATCGGGCGAAAAACCAGGGACTAGTTCGCAAAAGTAGGTTTTGGGCAAAATCCGACATAGCAGAAAATTTTTCCTGCCTACATCCAAATTGGAGATAGCCATTTTGTCCGCCTTGAGCCAAGGATTCCAACGATATAAGACACTTGATCCTGGGACAAACGGTCTAAGAGTTATGAGCAATTTTGAACTTTTGGTTGCTGTAGCGCCACCTATGGGCCAATCGGGGTCATACTCTGATAGGTTGTCCCCAAATTGAGGCCTACCATCTGGCCAGGTTTCAAGTCTCTAGGCCTTACGGTTTGTCCTGCACGATGCGTTTTACAAATCCTTACAATTACAATAGGGTTTCAGCATTTCATGCTTGAACCCCTAATAAGAATGAAGGCTTTTTGCCAGTTATAGCGCCAACTGTGGTCCGATCTCCATGAAACTCTGCATGCTTCCTCAGCATGTTCTGACACATATGCTCATCAATTTGGGTGAAGTTCTGAGTTTTCATTTGGGATTTATAGGCTTTTGAGTGTATTTTGCCACGCCCCTTTTCTAAATGACCCTGTTACAGCCACCCAAATGCAAAAGTTCAACTTTTTTTCGATAATTATTGATCTAGAGAGTCCAGAGAATTGTCCTAGACTGGTTTGGTTCCGATCGGGCGAAAAACCAGGGACTAGTTCGCAAAAGTAGGTTTTGGGCAAAATCCGACATAGCAGAAAATTTTTCCTGCCTACATCCAAATTGGAGATAGCCATTTTGTCCGCCTTGAGCCAAGGATTCCAACGATATAAGACACTTGATCCTGGGACAAACGGTCTAAGAGTTATGAGCAATTTTGAACTTTTGGTTGCTGTAGCGCCACCTATGGGCCAATCGGGGTCATACTCTGATAGGTTGTCCCCAAATTGAGGCCTACCATCTGGCCAGGTTTCAAGTCTCTAGGCCTTACGGTTTGTCCTGCACGATGCGTTTTACAAATCCTTACAATTACAATAGGGTTTCAGCATTTCATGCTTGAACCCCTAATAAGAATGAAGGCTTTTTGCCAGTTATAGCGCCAACTGTGGTCCGATCTCCATGAAACTCTGCATGCTTCCTCAGCATGTTCTGACACATATGCTCATCAATTTGGGTGAAGTTCTGAGTTTTCATTTGGGATTTATAGGCTTTTGAGTGTATTTTGCCACGCCCCTTTTCTAAATGACCCTGTTACAGCCACCCAAATGCAAAAGTTCAACTTTTTTTCGATAATTATTGATCTAGAGAGTCCAGAGAATTGTCCTAGACTGGTTTGGTTCCGATCGGGCGAAAAACCAGGGACTAGTTCGCAAAAGTAGGTTTTGGGCAAAATCCGACATAGCAGAAAATTTTTCCTGCCTACATCCAAATTGGAGATAGCCATTTTGTCCGCCTTGAGCCAAGGATTCCAACGATATAAGACACTTGATCCTGGGACAAACGGTCTAAGAGTTATGAGCAATTTTGAACTTTTGGTTGCTGTAGCGCCACCTATGGGCCAATCGGGGTCATACTCTGATAGGTTGTCCCCAAATTGAGGCCTACCATCTGGCCAGGTTTCAAGTCTCTAGGCCTTACGGTTTGTCCTGCACGATGCGTTTTACAAATCCTTACAATTACAATAGGGTTTCAGCATTTCATGCTTGAACCCCTAATAAGAATGAAGGCTTTTTGCCAGTTATAGCGCCAACTGTGGTCCGATCTCCATGAAACTCTGCATGCTTCCTCAGCATGTTCTGACACATATGCTCATCAATTTGGGTGAAGTTCTGAGTTTTCATTTGGGATTTATAGGCTTTTGAGTGTATTTTGCCACGCCCCTTTTCTAAATGACCCTGTTACAGCCACCCAAATGCAAAAGTTCAACTTTTTTTCGATAATTATTGATCTAGAGAGTCCAGAGAATTGTCCTAGACTGGTTTGGTTCCGATCGGGCGAAAAACCAGGGACTAGTTCGCAAAAGTAGGTTTTGGGCAAAATCCGACATAGCAGAAAATTTTTCCTGCCTACATCCAAATTGGAGATAGCCATTTTGTCCGCCTTGAGCCAAGGATTCCAACGATATAAGACACTTGATCCTGGGACAAACGGTCTAAGAGTTATGAGCAATTTTGAACTTTTGGTTGCTGTAGCGCCACCTATGGGCCAATCGGGGTCATACTCTGATAGGTTGTCCCCAAATTGAGGCCTACCATCTGGCCAGGTTTCAAGTCTCTAGGCCTTACGGTTTGTCCTGCACGATGCGTTTTACAAATCCTTACAATTACAATAGGGTTTCAGCATTTCATGCTTGAACCCCTAATAAGAATGAAGGCTTTTTGCCAGTTATAGCGCCAACTGTGGTCCGATCTCCATGAAACTCTGCATGCTTCCTCAGCATGTTCTGACACATATGCTCATCAATTTGGGTGAAGTTCTGAGTTTTCATTTGGGATTTATAGGCTTTTGAGTGTATTTTGCCACGCCCCTTTTCTAAATGACCCTGTTACAGCCACCCAAATGCAAAAGTTCAACTTTTTTTCGATAATTATTGATCTAGAGAGTCCAGAGAATTGTCCTAGACTGGTTTGGTTCCGATCGGGCGAAAAACCAGGGACTAGTTCGCAAAAGTAGGTTTTGGGCAAAATCCGACATAGCAGAAAATTTTTCCTGCCTACATCCAAATTGGAGATAGCCATTTTGTCCGCCTTGAGCCAAGGATTCCAACGATATAAGACACTTGATCCTGGGACAAACGGTCTAAGAGTTATGAGCAATTTTGAACTTTTGGTTGCTGTAGCGCCACCTATGGGCCAATCGGGGTCATACTCTGATAGGTTGTCCCCAAATTGAGGCCTACCATCTGGCCAGGTTTCAAGTCTCTAGGCCTTACGGTTTGTCCTGCACGATGCGTTTTACAAATCCTTACAATTACAATAGGGTTTCAGCATTTCATGCTTGAACCCCTAATAAGAATGAAGGCTTTTTGCCAGTTATAGCGCCAACTGTGGTCCGATCTCCATGAAACTCTGCATGCTTCCTCAGCATGTTCTGACACATATGCTCATCAATTTGGGTGAAGTTCTGAGTTTTCATTTGGGATTTATAGGCTTTTGAGTGTATTTTGCCACGCCCCTTTTCTAAATGACCCTGTTACAGCCACCCAAATGCAAAAGTTCAACTTTTTTTCGATAATTATTGATCTAGAGAGTCCAGAGAATTGTCCTAGACTGGTTTGGTTCCGATCGGGCGAAAAACCAGGGACTAGTTCGCAAAAGTAGGTTTTGGGCAAAATCCGACATAGCAGAAAATTTTTCCTGCCTACATCCAAATTGGAGATAGCCATTTTGTCCGCCTTGAGCCAAGGATTCCAACGATATAAGACACTTGATCCTGGGACAAACGGTCTAAGAGTTATGAGCAATTTTGAACTTTTGGTTGCTGTAGCGCCACCTATGGGCCAATCGGGGTCATACTCTGATAGGTTGTCCCCAAATTGAGGCCTACCATCTGGCCAGGTTTCAAGTCTCTAGGCCTTACGGTTTGTCCTGCACGATGCGTTTTACAAATCCTTACAATTACAATAGGGTTTCAGCATTTCATGCTTGAACCCCTAATAAGAATGAAGGCTTTTTGCCAGTTATAGCGCCAACTGTGGTCCGATCTCCATGAAACTCTGCATGCTTCCTCAGCATGTTCTGACACATATGCTCATCAATTTGGGTGAAGTTCTGAGTTTTCATTTGGGATTTATAGGCTTTTGAGTGTATTTTGCCACGCCCCTTTTCTAAATGACCCTGTTACAGCCACCCAAATGCAAAAGTTCAACTTTTTTTCGATAATTATTGATCTAGAGAGTCCAGAGAATTGTCCTAGACTGGTTTGGTTCCGATCGGGCGAAAAACCAGGGACTAGTTCGCAAAAGTAGGTTTTGGGCAAAATCCGACATAGCAGAAAATTTTTCCTGCCTACATCCAAATTGGAGATAGCCATTTTGTCCGCCTTGAGCCAAGGATTCCAACGATATAAGACACTTGATCCTGGGACAAACGGTCTAAGAGTTATGAGCAATTTTGAACTTTTGGTTGCTGTAGCGCCACCTATGGGCCAATCGGGGTCATACTCTGATAGGTTGTCCCCAAATTGAGGCCTACCATCTGGCCAGGTTTCAAGTCTCTAGGCCTTACGGTTTGTCCTGCACGATGCGTTTTACAAATCCTTACAATTACAATAGGGTTTCAGCATTTCATGCTTGAACCCCTAATAAGAATGAAGGCTTTTTGCCAGTTATAGCGCCAACTGTGGTCCGATCTCCATGAAACTCTGCATGCTTCCTCAGCATGTTCTGACACATATGCTCATCAATTTGGGTGAAGTTCTGAGTTTTCATTTGGGATTTATAGGCTTTTGAGTGTATTTTGCCACGCCCCTTTTCTAAATGACCCTGTTACAGCCACCCAAATGCAAAAGTTCAACTTTTTTTCGATAATTATTGATCTAGAGAGTCCAGAGAATTGTCCTAGACTGGTTTGGTTCCGATCGGGCGAAAAACCAGGGACTAGTTCGCAAAAGTAGGTTTTGGGCAAAATCCGACATAGCAGAAAATTTTTCCTGCCTACATCCAAATTGGAGATAGCCATTTTGTCCGCCTTGAGCCAAGGATTCCAACGATATAAGACACTTGATCCTGGGACAAACGGTCTAAGAGTTATGAGCAATTTTGAACTTTTGGTTGCTGTAGCGCCACCTATGGGCCAATCGGGGTCATACTCTGATAGGTTGTCCCCAAATTGAGGCCTACCATCTGGCCAGGTTTCAAGTCTCTAGGCCTTACGGTTTGTCCTGCACGATGCGTTTTACAAATCCTTACAATTACAATAGGGTTTCAGCATTTCATGCTTGAACCCCTAATAAGAATGAAGGCTTTTTGCCAGTTATAGCGCCAACTGTGGTCCGATCTCCATGAAACTCTGCATGCTTCCTCAGCATGTTCTGACACATATGCTCATCAATTTGGGTGAAGTTCTGAGTTTTCATTTGGGATTTATAGGCTTTTGAGTGTATTTTGCCACGCCCCTTTTCTAAATGACCCTGTTACAGCCACCCAAATGCAAAAGTTCAACTTTTTTTCGATAATTATTGATCTAGAGAGTCCAGAGAATTGTCCTAGACTGGTTTGGTTCCGATCGGGCGAAAAACCAGGGACTAGTTCGCAAAAGTAGGTTTTGGGCAAAATCCGACATAGCAGAAAATTTTTCCTGCCTACATCCAAATTGGAGATAGCCATTTTGTCCGCCTTGAGCCAAGGATTCCAACGATATAAGACACTTGATCCTGGGACAAACGGTCTAAGAGTTATGAGCAATTTTGAACTTTTGGTTGCTGTAGCGCCACCTATGGGCCAATCGGGGTCATACTCTGATAGGTTGTCCCCAAATTGAGGCCTACCATCTGGCCAGGTTTCAAGTCTCTAGGCCTTACGGTTTGTCCTGCACGATGCGTTTTACAAATCCTTACAATTACAATAGGGTTTCAGCATTTCATGCTTGAACCCCTAATAAGAATGAAGGCTTTTTGCCAGTTATAGCGCCAACTGTGGTCCGATCTCCATGAAACTCTGCATGCTTCCTCAGCATGTTCTGACACATATGCTCATCAATTTGGGTGAAGTTCTGAGTTTTCATTTGGGATTTATAGGCTTTTGAGTGTATTTTGCCACGCCCCTTTTCTAAATGACCCTGTTACAGCCACCCAAATGCAAAAGTTCAACTTTTTTTCGATAATTATTGATCTAGAGAGTCCAGAGAATTGTCCTAGACTGGTTTGGTTCCGATCGGTGCGAAAAACCAGGGACTAGTTCGCAAAAGTAGGTTTTGGGCAAAATCCGACATAGCAGAAAATTTTTCCTGCCTACATCCAAATTGGAGATAGCCATTTTGTCCGCCTTGAGCCAAGGATTCCAACGATATAAGACACTTGATCCTGGGACAAACGGTCTAAGAGTTATGAGCAATTTTGAACTTTTGGTTGCTGTAGCGCCACCTATGGGCCAATCGGGGTCATACTCTGATAGGTTGTCCCCAAATTGAGGCCTACCATCTGGCCAGGTTTCAAGTCTCTAGGCCTTACGGTTTGTCCTGCACGATGCGTTTTACAAATCCTTACAATTACAATAGGGTTTCAGCATTTCATGCTTGAACCCCTAATAAGAATGAAGGCTTTTTGCCAGTTATAGCGCCAACTGTGGTCCGATCTCCATGAAACTCTGCATGCTTCCTCAGCATGTTCTGACACATATGCTCATCAATTTGGGTGAAGTTCTGAGTTTTCATTTGGGATTTATAGGCTTTTGAGTGTATTTTGCCACGCCCCTTTTCTAAATGACCCTGTTACAGCCACCCAAATGCAAAAGTTCAACTTTTTTTCGATAATTATTGATCTAGAGAGTCCAGAGAATTGTCCTAGACTGGTTTGGTTCCGATCGGGCGAAAAACCAGGGACTAGTTCGCAAAAGTAGGTTTTGGGCAAAATCCGACATAGCAGAAAATTTTTCCTGCCTACATCCAAATTGGAGATAGCCATTTTGTCCGCCTTGAGCCAAGGATTCCAACGATATAAGACACTTGATCCTGGGACAAACGGTCTAAGAGTTATGAGCAATTTTGAACTTTTGGTTGCTGTAGCGCCACCTATGGGCCAATCGGGGTCATACTCTGATAGGTTGTCCCCAAATTGAGGCCTACCATCTGGCCAGGTTTCAAGTCTCTAGGCCTTACGGTTTGTCCTGCACGATGCGTTTTACAAATCCTTACAATTACAATAGGGTTTCAGCATTTCATGCTTGAACCCCTAATAAGAATGAAGGCTTTTTGCCAGTTATAGCGCCAACTGTGGTCCGATCTCCATGAAACTCTGCATGCTTCCTCAGCATGTTCTGACACATATGCTCATCAATTTGGGTGAAGTTCTGAGTTTTCATTTGGGATTTATAGGCTTTTGAGTGTATTTTGCCACGCCCCTTTTCTAAATGACCCTGTTACAGCCACCCAAATGCAAAAGTTCAACTTTTTTTCGATAATTATTGATCTAGAGAGTCCAGAGAATTGTCCTAGACTGGTTTGGTTCCGATCGGGCGAAAAACCAGGGACTAGTTCGCAAAAGTAGGTTTTGGGCAAAATCCGACATAGCAGAAAATTTTTCCTGCCTACATCCAAATTGGAGATAGCCATTTTGTCCGCCTTGAGCCAAGGATTCCAACGATATAAGACACTTGATCCTGGGACAAACGGTCTAAGAGTTATGAGCAATTTTGAACTTTTGGTTGCTGTAGCGCCACCTATGGGCCAATCGGGGTCATACTCTGATAGGTTGTCCCCAAATTGAGGCCTACCATCTGGCCAGGTTTCAAGTCTCTAGGCCTTACGGTTTGTCCTGCACGATGCGTTTTACAAATCCTTACAATTACAATAGGGTTTCAGCATTTCATGCTTGAACCCCTAATAAGAATGAAGGCTTTTTGCCAGTTATAGCGCCAACTGTGGTCCGATCTCCATGAAACTCTGCATGCTTCCTCAGCATGTTCTGACACATATGCTCATCAATTTGGGTGAAGTTCTGAGTTTTCATTTGGGATTTATAGGCTTTTGAGTGTATTTTGCCACGCCCCTTTTCTAAATGACCCTGTTACAGCCACCCAAATGCAAAAGTTCAACTTTTTTTCGATAATTATTGATCTAGAGAGTCCAGAGAATTGTCCTAGACTGGTTTGGTTCCGATCGGGCGAAAAACCAGGGACTAGTTCGCAAAAGTAGGTTTTGGGCAAAATCCGACATAGCAGAAAATTTTTCCTGCCTACATCCAAATTGGAGATAGCCATTTTGTCCGCCTTGAGCCAAGGATTCCAACGATATAAGACACTTGATCCTGGGACAAACGGTCTAAGAGTTATGAGCAATTTTGAACTTTTGGTTGCTGTAGCGCCACCTATGGGCCAATCGGGGTCATACTCTGATAGGTTGTCCCCAAATTGAGGCCTACCATCTGGCCAGGTTTCAAGTCTCTAGGCCTTACGGTTTGTCCTGCACGATGCGTTTTACAAATCCTTACAATTACAATAGGGTTTCAGCATTTCATGCTTGAACCCCTAATAAGAATGAAGGCTTTTTGCCAGTTATAGCGCCAACTGTGGTCCGATCTCCATGAAACTCTGCATGCTTCCTCAGCATGTTCTGACACATATGCTCATCAATTTGGGTGAAGTTCTGAGTTTTCATTTGGGATTTATAGGCTTTTGAGTGTATTTTGCCACGCCCCTTTTCTAAATGACCCTGTTACAGCCACCCAAATGCAAAAGTTCAACTTTTTTTCGATAATTATTGATCTAGAGAGTCCAGAGAATTGTCCTAGACTGGTTTGGTTCCGATCGGGCGAAAAACCAGGGACTAGTTCGCAAAAGTAGGTTTTGGGCAAAATCCGACATAGCAGAAAATTTTTCCTGCCTACATCCAAATTGGAGATAGCCATTTTGTCCGCCTTGAGCCAAGGATTCCAACGATATAAGACACTTGATCCTGGGACAAACGGTCTAAGAGTTATGAGCAATTTTGAACTTTTGGTTGCTGTAGCGCCACCTATGGGCCAATCGGGGTCATACTCTGATAGGTTGTCCCCAAATTGAGGCCTACCATCTGGCCAGGTTTCAAGTCTCTAGGCCTTACGGTTTGTCCTGCACGATGCGTTTTACAAATCCTTACAATTACAATAGGGTTTCAGCATTTCATGCTTGAACCCCTAATAAGAATGAAGGCTTTTTGCCAGTTATAGCGCCAACTGTGGTCCGATCTCCATGAAACTCTGCATGCTTCCTCAGCATGTTCTGACACATATGCTCATCAATTTGGGTGAAGTTCTGAGTTTTCATTTGGGATTTATAGGCTTTTGAGTGTATTTTGCCACGCCCCTTTTCTAAATGACCCTGTTACAGCCACCCAAATGCAAAAGTTCAACTTTTTTTCGATAATTATTGATCTAGAGAGTCCAGAGAATTGTCCTAGACTGGTTTGGTTCCGATCGGGCGAAAAACCAGGGACTAGTTCGCAAAAGTAGGTTTTGGGCAAAATCCGACATAGCAGAAAATTTTTCCTGCCTACATCCAAATTGGAGATAGCCATTTTGTCCGCCTTGAGCCAAGGATTCCAACGATATAAGACACTTGATCCTGGGACAAACGGTCTAAGAGTTATGAGCAATTTTGAACTTTTGGTTGCTGTAGCGCCACCTATGGGCCAATCGGGGTCATACTCTGATAGGTTGTCCCCAAATTGAGGCCTACCATCTGGCCAGGTTTCAAGTCTCTAGGCCTTACGGTTTGTCCTGCACGATGCGTTTTACAAATCCTTACAATTACAATAGGGTTTCAGCATTTCATGCTTGAACCCCTAATAAGAATGAAGGCTTTTTGCCAGTTATAGCGCCAACTGTGGTCCGATCTCCATGAAACTCTGCATGCTTCCTCAGCATGTTCTGACACATATGCTCATCAATTTGGGTGAAGTTCTGAGTTTTCATTTGGGATTTATAGGCTTTTGAGTGTATTTTGCCACGCCCCTTTTCTAAATGACCCTGTTACAGCCACCCAAATGCAAAAGTTCAACTTTTTTTCGATAATTATTGATCTAGAGAGTCCAGAGAATTGTCCTAGACTGGTTTGGTTCCGATCGGGCGAAAAACCAGGGACTAGTTCGCAAAAGTAGGTTTTGGGCAAAATCCGACATAGCAGAAAATTTTTCCTGCCTACATCCAAATTGGAGATAGCCATTTTGTCCGCCTTGAGCCAAGGATTCCAACGATATAAGACACTTGATCCTGGGACAAACGGTCTAAGAGTTATGAGCAATTTTGAACTTTTGGTTGCTGTAGCGCCACCTATGGGCCAATCGGGGTCATACTCTGATAGGTTGTCCCCAAATTGAGGCCTACCATCTGGCCAGGTTTCAAGTCTCTAGGCCTTACGGTTTGTCCTGCACGATGCGTTTTACAAATCCTTACAATTACAATAGGGTTTCAGCATTTCATGCTTGAACCCCTAATAAGAATGAAGGCTTTTTGCCAGTTATAGCGCCAACTGTGGTCCGATCTCCATGAAACTCTGCATGCTTCCTCAGCATGTTCTGACACATATGCTCATCAATTTGGGTGAAGTTCTGAGTTTTCATTTGGGATTTATAGGCTTTTGAGTGTATTTTGCCACGCCCCTTTTCTAAATGACCCTGTTACAGCCACCCAAATGCAAAAGTTCAACTTTTTTTCGATAATTATTGATCTAGAGAGTCCAGAGAATTGTCCTAGACTGGTTTGGTTCCGATCGGGCGAAAAACCAGGGACTAGTTCGCAAAAGTAGGTTTTGGGCAAAATCCGACATAGCAGAAAATTTTTCCTGCCTACATCCAAATTGGAGATAGCCATTTTGTCCGCCTTGAGCCAAGGATTCCAACGATATAAGACACTTGATCCTGGGACAAACGGTCTAAGAGTTATGAGCAATTTTGAACTTTTGGTTGCTGTAGCGCCACCTATGGGCCAATCGGGGTCATACTCTGATAGGTTGTCCCCAAATTGAGGCCTACCATCTGGCCAGGTTTCAAGTCTCTAGGCCTTACGGTTTGTCCTGCACGATGCGTTTTACAAATCCTTACAATTACAATAGGGTTTCAGCATTTCATGCTTGAACCCCTAATAAGAATGAAGGCTTTTTGCCAGTTATAGCGCCAACTGTGGTCCGATCTCCATGAAACTCTGCATGCTTCCTCAGCATGTTCTGACACATATGCTCATCAATTTGGGTGAAGTTCTGAGTTTTCATTTGGGATTTATAGGCTTTTGAGTGTATTTTGCCACGCCCCTTTTCTAAATGACCCTGTTACAGCCACCCAAATGCAAAAGTTCAACTTTTTTTCGATAATTATTGATCTAGAGAGTCCAGAGAATTGTCCTAGACTGGTTTGGTTCCGATCGGGCGAAAAACCAGGGACTAGTTCGCAAAAGTAGGTTTTGGGCAAAATCCGACATAGCAGAAAATTTTTCCTGCCTACATCCAAATTGGAGATAGCCATTTTGTCCGCCTTGAGCCAAGGATTCCAACGATATAAGACACTTGATCCTGGGACAAACGGTCTAAGAGTTATGAGCAATTTTGAACTTTTGGTTGCTGTAGCGCCACCTATGGGCCAATCGGGGTCATACTCTGATAGGTTGTCCCCAAATTGAGGCCTACCATCTGGCCAGGTTTCAAGTCTCTAGGCCTTACGGTTTGTCCTGCACGATGCGTTTTACAAATCCTTACAATTACAATAGGGTTTCAGCATTTCATGCTTGAACCCCTAATAAGAATGAAGGCTTTTTGCCAGTTATAGCGCCAACTGTGGTCCGATCTCCATGAAACTCTGCATGCTTCCTCAGCATGTTCTGACACATATGCTCATCAATTTGGGTGAAGTTCTGAGTTTTCATTTGGGATTTATAGGCTTTTGAGTGTATTTTGCCACGCCCCTTTTCTAAATGACCCTGTTACAGCCACCCAAATGCAAAAGTTCAACTTTTTTTCGATAATTATTGATCTAGAGAGTCCAGAGAATTGTCCTAGACTGGTTTGGTTCCGATCGGGCGAAAAACCAGGGACTAGTTCGCAAAAGTAGGTTTTGGGCAAAATCCGACATAGCAGAAAATTTTTCCTGCCTACATCCAAATTGGAGATAGCCATTTTGTCCGCCTTGAGCCAAGGATTCCAACGATATAAGACACTTGATCCTGGGACAAACGGTCTAAGAGTTATGAGCAATTTTGAACTTTTGGTTGCTGTAGCGCCACCTATGGGCCAATCGGGGTCATACTCTGATAGGTTGTCCCCAAATTGAGGCCTACCATCTGGCCAGGTTTCAAGTCTCTAGGCCTTACGGTTTGTCCTCTACGATGCGTTTTACAAATCCTTACAATTACAATAGGGTTTCAGCATTTCATGCTTGAACCCCTAATAAGAATGAAGGCTTTTTGCCAGTTATAGCGCCAACTGTGGTCCGATCTCCATGAAACTCTGCATGCTTCCTCAGCATGTTCTGACACATATGCTCATCAATTTGGGTGAAGTTCTGAGTTTTCATTTGGGATTTATAGGCTTTTGAGTGTATTTTGCCACGCCCCTTTTCTAAATGACCCTGTTACAGCCACCCAAATGCAAAAGTTCAACTTTTTTTCGATAATTATTGATCTAGAGAGTCCAGAGAATTGTCCTAGACTGGTTTGGTTCCGATCGGGCGAAAAACCAGGGACTAGTTCGCAAAAGTAGGTTTTGGGCAAAATCCGACATAGCAGAAAATTTTTCCTGCCTACATCCAAATTGGAGATAGCCATTTTGTCCGCCTTGAGCCAAGGATTCCAACGATATAAGACACTTGATCCTGGGACAAACGGTCTAAGAGTTATGAGCAATTTTGAACTTTTGGTTGCTGTAGCGCCACCTATGGGCCAATCGGGGTCATACTCTGATAGGTTGTCCCCAAATTGAGGCCTACCATCTGGCCAGGTTTCAAGTCTCTAGGCCTTACGGTTTGTCCTGCACGATGCGTTTTACAAATCCTTACAATTACAATAGGGTTTCAGCATTTCATGCTTGAACCCCTAATAAGAATGAAGGCTTTTTGCCAGTTATAGCGCCAACTGTGGT
This sequence comes from Squalius cephalus, assembly GCF_949319135.1. Classification (NCBI taxonomy): domain Eukaryota; kingdom Metazoa; phylum Chordata; class Actinopteri; order Cypriniformes; family Leuciscidae; genus Squalius; species Squalius cephalus. Next base: position 32,478,744 of record NC_137127.1, on the reverse strand, counting down.
CCGATCTCCATGAAACTCTGCATGCTTCCTCAGCATGTTCTGACACATATGCTCATCAATTTGGGTGAAGTTCTGAGTTTTCATTTGGGATTTATAGGCTTTTGAGTGTATTTTGCCACGCCCCTTTTCTAAATGACCCTGTTACAGCCACCCAAATGCAAAAGTTCAACTTTTTTTCGATAATTATTGATCTAGAGAGTCCAGAGAATTGTCCTAGACTGGTTTGGTTCCGATCGGGCGAAAAACCAGGGACTAGTTCGCAAAAGTAGGTTTTGGGCAAAATCCGACATAGCAGAAAATTTTTCCTGCCTACATCCAAATTGGAGATAGCCATTTTGTCCGCCTTGAGCCAAGGATTCCAACGATATAAGACACTTGATCCTGGGACAAACGGTCTAAGAGTTATGAGCAATTTTGAACTTTTGGTTGCTGTAGCGCCACCTATGGGCCAATCGGGGTCATACTCTGATAGGTTGTCCCCAAATTGAGGCCTACCATCTGGCCAGGTTTCAAGTCTCTAGGCCTTACGGTTTGTCCTGCACGATGCGTTTTACAAATCCTTACAATTACAATAGGGTTTCAGCATTTCATGCTTGAACCCCTAATAAGAATGAAGGCTTTTTGCCAGTTATAGCGCCAACTGTGGTCCGATCTCCATGAAACTCTGCATGCTTCCTCAGCATGTTCTGACACATATGCTCATCAATTTGGGTGAAGTTCTGAGTTTTCATTTGGGATTTATAGGCTTTTGAGTGTATTTTGCCACGCCCCTTTTCTAAATGACCCTGTTACAGCCACCCAAATGCAAAAGTTCAACTTTTTTTCGATAATTATTGATCTAGAGAGTCCAGAGAATTGTCCTAGACTGGTTTGGTTCCGATCGGGCGAAAAACCAGGGACTAGTTCGCAAAAGTAGGTTTTGGGCAAAATCCGACATAGCAGAAAATTTTTCCTGCCTACATCCAAATTGGAGATAGCCATTTTGTCCGCCTTGAGCCAAGGATTCCAACGATATAAGACACTTGATCCTGGGACAAACGGTCTAAGAGTTATGAGCAATTTTGAACTTTTGGTTGCTGTAGCGCCACCTATGGGCCAATCGGGGTCATACTCTGATAGGTTGTCCCCAAATTGAGGCCTACCATCTGGCCAGGTTTCAAGTCTCTAGGCCTTACGGTTTGTCCTGCACGATGCGTTTTACAAATCCTTACAATTACAATAGGGTTTCAGCATTTCATGCTTGAACCCCTAATAAGAATGAAGGCTTTTTGCCAGTTATAGCGCCAACTGTGGTCCGATCTCCATGAAACTCTGCATGCTTCCTCAGCATGTTCTGACACATATGCTCATCAATTTGGGTGAAGTTCTGAGTTTTCATTTGGGATTTATAGGCTTTTGAGTGTATTTTGCCACGCCCCTTTTCTAAATGACCCTGTTACAGCCACCCAAATGCAAAAGTTCAACTTTTTTTCGATAATTATTGATCTAGAGAGTCCAGAGAATTGTCCTAGACTGGTTTGGTTCCGATCGGGCGAAAAACCAGGGACTAGTTCGCAAAAGTAGGTTTTGGGCAAAATCCGACATAGCAGAAAATTTTTCCTGCCTACATCCAAATTGGAGATAGCCATTTTGTCCGCCTTGAGCCAAGGATTCCAACGATATAAGACACTTGATCCTGGGACAAACGGTCTAAGAGTTATGAGCAATTTTGAACTTTTGGTTGCTGTAGCGCCACCTATGGGCCAATCGGGGTCATACTCTGATAGGTTGTCCCCAAATTGAGGCCTACCATCTGGCCAGGTTTCAAGTCTCTAGGCCTTACGGTTTGTCCTGCACGATGCGTTTTACAAATCCTTACAATTACAATAGGGTTTCAGCATTTCATGCTTGAACCCCTAATAAGAATGAAGGCTTTTTGCCAGTTATAGCGCCAACTGTGGTCCGATCTCCATGAAACTCTGCATGCTTCCTCAGCATGTTCTGACACATATGCTCATCAATTTGGGTGAAGTTCTGAGTTTTCATTTGGGATTTATAGGCTTTTGAGTGTATTTTGCCACGCCCCTTTTCTAAATGACCCTGTTACAGCCACCCAAATGCAAAAGTTCAACTTTTTTTCGATAATTATTGATCTAGAGAGTCCAGAGAATTGTCCTAGACTGGTTTGGTTCCGATCGGGCGAAAAACCAGGGACTAGTTCGCAAAAGTAGGTTTTGGGCAAAATCCGACATAGCAGAAAATTTTTCCTGCCTACATCCAAATTGGAGATAGCCATTTTGTCCGCCTTGAGCCAAGGATTCCAACGATATAAGACACTTGATCCTGGGACAAACGGTCTAAGAGTTATGAGCAATTTTGAACTTTTGGTTGCTGTAGCGCCACCTATGGGCCAATCGGGGTCATACTCTGATAGGTTGTCCCCAAATTGAGGCCTACCATCTGGCCAGGTTTCAAGTCTCTAGGCCTTACGGTTTGTCCTGCACGATGCGTTTTACAAATCCTTACAATTACAATAGGGTTTCAGCATTTCATGCTTGAACCCCTAATAAGAATGAAGGCTTTTTGCCAGTTATAGCGCCAACTGTGGTCCGATCTCCATGAAACTCTGCATGCTTCCTCAGCATGTTCTGACACATATGCTCATCAATTTGGGTGAAGTTCTGAGTTTTCATTTGGGATTTATAGGCTTTTGAGTGTATTTTGCCACGCCCCTTTTCTAAATGACCCTGTTACAGCCACCCAAATGCAAAAGTTCAACTTTTTTTCGATAATTATTGATCTAGAGAGTCCAGAGAATTGTCCTAGACTGGTTTGGTTCCGATCGGGCGAAAAACCAGGGACTAGTTCGCAAAAGTAGGTTTTGGGCAAAATCCGACATAGCAGAAAATTTTTCCTGCCTACATCCAAATTGGAGATAGCCATTTTGTCCGCCTTGAGCCAAGGATTCCAACGATATAAGACACTTGATCCTGGGACAAACGGTCTAAGAGTTATGAGCAATTTTGAACTTTTGGTTGCTGTAGCGCCACCTATGGGCCAATCGGGGTCATACTCTGATAGGTTGTCCCCAAATTGAGGCCTACCATCTGGCCAGGTTTCAAGTCTCTAGGCCTTACGGTTTGTCCTGCACGATGCGTTTTACAAATCCTTACAATTACAATAGGGTTTCAGCATTTCATGCTTGAACCCCTAATAAGAATGAAGGCTTTTTGCCAGTTATAGCGCCAACTGTGGTCCGATCTCCATGAAACTCTGCATGCTTCCTCAGCATGTTCTGACACATATGCTCATCAATTTGGGTGAAGTTCTGAGTTTTCATTTGGGATTTATAGGCTTTTGAGTGTATTTTGCCACGCCCCTTTTCTAAATGACCCTGTTACAGCCACCCAAATGCAAAAGTTCAACTTTTTTTCGATAATTATTGATCTAGAGAGTCCAGAGAATTGTCCTAGACTGGTTTGGTTCCGATCGGGCGAAAAACCAGGGACTAGTTCGCAAAAGTAGGTTTTGGGCAAAATCCGACATAGCAGAAAATTTTTCCTGCCTACATCCAAATTGGAGATAGCCATTTTGTCCGCCTTGAGCCAAGGATTCCAACGATATAAGACACTTGATCCTGGGACAAACGGTCTAAGAGTTATGAGCAATTTTGAACTTTTGGTTGCTGTAGCGCCACCTATGGGCCAATCGGGGTCATACTCTGATAGGTTGTCCCCAAATTGAGGCCTACCATCTGGCCAGGTTTCAAGTCTCTAGGCCTTACGGTTTGTCCTGCACGATGCGTTTTACAAATCCTTACAATTACAATAGGGTTTCAGCATTTCATGCTTGAACCCCTAATAAGAATGAAGGCTTTTTGCCAGTTATAGCGCCAACTGTGGTCCGATCTCCATGAAACTCTGCATGCTTCCTCAGCATGTTCTGACACATATGCTCATCAATTTGGGTGAAGTTCTGAGTTTTCATTTGGGATTTATAGGCTTTTGAGTGTATTTTGCCACGCCCCTTTTCTAAATGACCCTGTTACAGCCACCCAAATGCAAAAGTTCAACTTTTTTTCGATAATTATTGATCTAGAGAGTCCAGAGAATTGTCCTAGACTGGTTTGGTTCCGATCGGGCGAAAAACCAGGGACTAGTTCGCAAAAGTAGGTTTTGGGCAAAATCCGACATAGCAGAAAATTTTTCCTGCCTACATCCAAATTGGAGATAGCCATTTTGTCCGCCTTGAGCCAAGGATTCCAACGATATAAGACACTTGATCCTGGGACAAACGGTCTAAGAGTTATGAGCAATTTTGAACTTTTGGTTGCTGTAGCGCCACCTATGGGCCAATCGGGGTCATACTCTGATAGGTTGTCCCCAAATTGAGGCCTACCATCTGGCCAGGTTTCAAGTCTCTAGGCCTTACGGTTTGTCCTGCACGATGCGTTTTACAAATCCTTACAATTACAATAGGGTTTCAGCATTTCATGCTTGAACCCCTAATAAGAATGAAGGCTTTTTGCCAGTTATAGCGCCAACTGTGGTCCGATCTCCATGAAACTCTGCATGCTTCCTCAGCATGTTCTGACACATATGCTCATCAATTTGGGTGAAGTTCTGAGTTTTCATTTGGGATTTATAGGCTTTTGAGTGTATTTTGCCACGCCCCTTTTCTAAATGACCCTGTTACAGCCACCCAAATGCAAAAGTTCAACTTTTTTTCGATAATTATTGATCTAGAGAGTCCAGAGAATTGTCCTAGACTGGTTTGGTTCCGATCGGGCGAAAAACCAGGGACTAGTTCGCAAAAGTAGGTTTTGGGCAAAATCCGACATAGCAGAAAATTTTTCCTGCCTACATCCAAATTGGAGATAGCCATTTTGTCCGCCTTGAGCCAAGGATTCCAACGATATAAGACACTTGATCCTGGGACAAACGGTCTAAGAGTTATGAGCAATTTTGAACTTTTGGTTGCTGTAGCGCCACCTATGGGCCAATCGGGGTCATACTCTGATAGGTTGTCCCCAAATTGAGGCCTACCATCTGGCCAGGTTTCAAGTCTCTAGGCCTTACGGTTTGTCCTGCACGATGCGTTTTACAAATCCTTACAATTACAATAGGGTTTCAGCATTTCATGCTTGAACCCCTAATAAGAATGAAGGCTTTTTGCCAGTTATAGCGCCAACTGTGGTCCGATCTCCATGAAACTCTGCATGCTTCCTCAGCATGTTCTGACACATATGCTCATCAATTTGGGTGAAGTTCTGAGTTTTCATTTGGGATTTATAGGCTTTTGAGTGTATTTTGCCACGCCCCTTTTCTAAATGACCCTGTTACAGCCACCCAAATGCAAAAGTTCAACTTTTTTTCGATAATTATTGATCTAGAGAGTCCAGAGAATTGTCCTAGACTGGTTTGGTTCCGATCGGGCGAAAAACCAGGGACTAGTTCGCAAAAGTAGGTTTTGGGCAAAATCCGACATAGCAGAAAATTTTTCCTGCCTACATCCAAATTGGAGATAGCCATTTTGTCCGCCTTGAGCCAAGGATTCCAACGATATAAGACACTTGATCCTGGGACAAACGGTCTAAGAGTTATGAGCAATTTTGAACTTTTGGTTGCTGTAGCGCCACCTATGGGCCAATCGGGGTCATACTCTGATAGGTTGTCCCCAAATTGAGGCCTACCATCTGGCCAGGTTTCAAGTCTCTAGGCCTTACGGTTTGTCCTGCACGATGCGTTTTACAAATCCTTACAATTACAATAGGGTTTCAGCATTTCATGCTTGAACCCCTAATAAGAATGAAGGCTTTTTGCCAGTTATAGCGCCAACTGTGGTCCGATCTCCATGAAACTCTGCATGCTTCCTCAGCATGTTCTGACACATATGCTCATCAATTTGGGTGAAGTTCTGAGTTTTCATTTGGGATTTATAGGCTTTTGAGTGTATTTTGCCACGCCCCTTTTCTAAATGACCCTGTTACAGCCACCCAAATGCAAAAGTTCAACTTTTTTTCGATAATTATTGATCTAGAGAGTCCAGAGAATTGTCCTAGACTGGTTTGGTTCCGATCGGGCGAAAAACCAGGGACTAGTTCGCAAAAGTAGGTTTTGGGCAAAATCCGACATAGCAGAAAATTTTTCCTGCCTACATCCAAATTGGAGATAGCCATTTTGTCCGCCTTGAGCCAAGGATTCCAACGATATAAGACACTTGATCCTGGGACAAACGGTCTAAGAGTTATGAGCAATTTTGAACTTTTGGTTGCTGTAGCGCCACCTATGGGCCAATCGGGGTCATACTCTGATAGGTTGTCCCCAAATTGAGGCCTACCATCTGGCCAGGTTTCAAGTCTCTAGGCCTTACGGTTTGTCCTGCACGATGCGTTTTACAAATCCTTACAATTACAATAGGGTTTCAGCATTTCATGCTTGAACCCCTAAAAATCAGTACAATTACAATAGGGTTTCAGCACTTCGTGCTTGAACCCCTAATTAAAGCTGCAAGCAGCATTTATCGGGGTTCAAGCATTTAAGGCCTTTAAGCACATAAGCATTTAAGACATTAAGTTTTATTTGGAAAGCTTTTAACCACTGAAATAATAGATGGAAAAGACCATTTACAGCCAAAACAGGCAATTTACCATAGGAAATATATGGTTTTCAAAGCTTTTTGACAGTTATAGCGCCAGCTATTGTCCGATCTCCATGAAATTTTGCACGCTTGTTTACAATGTTATGGCACATATGCTCACCAATTTTTGTGAAGTTCTGAGTTTTCGTTTAGGATTTATAGGCTTTTGAGTGCATTTTGCCACGCCCATTTTCTTTATGACCCAATTATAGCCATACGAAAAATTCAAAAGTTCAACTTTTTTTCGATAATTATTGATCAGGAGAGTCCAGAGAATTGTCCTAGACTGGTCTGGTTCCGATCGGGCGAAAAACCAGGGACTAGTTCGCAAAAGTAGGTTTTTAACATATTCGCAAATAATTAATGAACGATTTGATTGACAGCAATGGTTCTTGAGGCAATGTTGTTCAGCATGAGCAGATCTATCAAATGATATGCATTTTGTGACAATAAGTGTAACACCACGTGATTACAGAGCCGTAAAACTCGTTAGCGCCAACTAGTGGCCGATTTCTTTCAAAATTCTTACAGACCTCTAGGGCTATGAGTTGAACATGCCCATCGAGTTTCGTTCCGATCGGCCTCCGTTAACCTTGTCTAATAGGTGCTCAAACTTCATTGGCCGATGGCGGCCATGTTTTTTGAGATACACCAATGTCCTCATAGACATACATGACACCTTGGGCCAAGACACTGCATACCAATTTTCAAGTCAATCGGACTAACGGTCAGGTGGTTAAAGCCTGTTTTATGATTTTTTCATGTTATAGCGCCACCATGTGGCCAATCGCCGCGATTTTTTTACTGTGACCTCAGATTGACCTCTTACACATGTGTACCGAGTTTGGTGAAGATACCTCATTTACTTCTGGAGTTATAGCCATTTTAGTAAAATAGGCCCCTCCCACAACGTACGTTTTGGCGCCCCTTAGCGTTCGTGAATCGAAATTTCAACTTTTTTTCGATAATTATTGATATTCAGACTCCAGAGAACATTTCTGTACTGGTTTGGTTCCGATCGGGCGAAAAACCTAGGACTAGTTCGCAAAAGTAGGTTTTTGGCAAAATTCAAAATGGCGGAAAATCTATCATGGCGGAAATGAAATCGGAGATATACGTTTTGTTCGTCAGGCATCCAGCTTTCCAATGATATAAGACACTTGAGTCTACGACATACGGTCTAGGAGTTCTGAGCAGTTTCGCGCTTTTGGTCGCTGTAGCGCCACCTATGGGCCGATTTGGCTAAGTCCGTGTATCTGAGTAGCGAGCAATACTACTACCATTTGACCAAGTATCACGTCTCTAGGCCTTACGGTTTTGGCTGCACGATGCGTTTTAGGGAAGAATAATAATAATAATAAAAATCAGGGCAATTACAATAGGGTTTCAGCACTTCGTGCTTGAACCCCTAATAATTAAAGCTGCAAGCAGCATTTATCAGGGTTCAAGCAGTTAAGGTCTTTAAGGCATTTAAGCACAAAAGCATCAAAAGTTATTAAGATTTATTTAATAAGCATGTAACCACTGACATAATAGATGGAAAAGACCATTTACAGCCAATACAGGCAATTTACCATGTGATGTATATGGTTTTAAAGCTTTTTAACAGTTATAGCGCCACCTATGGTCCGATCTCCATAGAATTGTTTACTGTGACCTCAAATTGAACCCATACACATGTGTACTGAGTTTGGTGAAGATATCTCATTTACTTCTTGAGTTATAGCCATTTTAGTAAAATAGGCTCCTCCCACAACAATTTAGCATATTCTAGTATTATTTACTATGATTCTAGCATGATTTGCCATATTCTAGCATAATTTACCATGATATACTACATTCTAGTATGATTTACCATTGTTTACTGTGATTCTAGCATGGATTACCATAGTTTATCATGATTTATCATATTTTACCATGATTTATCATAGTTTACCATGATTTACCCTGTTCTAGCATAGTTTACCATGATTTACCATGTTCTAGCATGATTTACCATGATATACCACATTCTAACATGATTTACCATAGTTTATTATGATTTATCATGGCTTACCATGATTTACCCTGTTCTAGCATAGTTTACCATGATTTACCATGTTCTAGCATGATGTACCATGATATACCATGTTCTAGAATGATGTACCAGGATTGTAGTATGATTTACCTTGATACACCACATTCTAGTATTATTTATTATGATTTACCATGTTTTTAGTGTGATTTACCATGATTTACCACATTGCTAGCAATTATGTGAAGTATCAGTAAAAATGAAGTGATAAACTCTGACAAAATATGATTGTGCTACAATAGTAATTGTTATATAAGTGATTTTTTAGTGTTTTATTGTTATATAAGTGATTTTTAGTGTCTAATGAATGCAAAAGCATATGTGAGTAGACTTCATTAATAAGTAGAATGGCCAGCAGAGGGCAGTAGAAGACCACATATTGGCTCACTTTCACTTTAAACTTCTTGATTTTCACCATTTTTCTGCACTAAAGCAAACCAGTTTTTCCATTTTAACTCCATAATGCATGTTTACACACACACACACACACACACACACACACACACACACACAAAGACAAATGTTGTTGTTGTTTTTTCAATGCTATTGGGATTCATTATCCATTACTAATCATTATGAAAATATATTTGAATGGTCTATAAACATTTCACAAAGTCTTTGCAAGCTATTAATCAGATGATTCAGAATTTATTCAGAAACCTAAGACTACACACACACATTATGTTGTAGATACAGACATTTGAAATATATGATGTGATCAAACTGTCAATAAAATGGATTAACAGATGGATTTTGACTAAATGAGAATTTAGAATTAGAATAGATTTAGAATCTATAGAATTTACCATTTATTTGAATGCATTAGTGGGTGTGTGATTGCGCTGTGTGTGCAGCTTATCAATATTAAAAGTGAAGGTGTAGTTGATATCTTTGTTGATAATATCTGTAGTAATCAGAAAAAAAACAATTAAGAAATAAAGAATTAAAATTACAAATAATATTCTGTTAAGATATGAGTTACAATAACATGATTTGCAATAGTAATAATATCAATACTATATGCACAATACACAAAGATCAGGTCTGTGTCTTTCAAAACATTAGTATTGCAGCCAATGTGAGTCTGTGGGATTTATAAACAGACAAAATATGATTTGAAATGTTATTTTAATGATTTTATAAAGTTTAAACAATATTTCAAATGGAAACTAACTGGAAAATAATATTTTAGTAAGCAGAATGAAGCAATGAGTGGTCTTCTGGTGGTTAAAATGTAAATGAAAACAATAATACTTAAACAATAATACTTAATACACTAACCATGCTTCAACACACACGCAAACACATTTGGTTGTAGATGTAGATATTTTAAATAAAAGATAGGTAACAAAATGATAATTGCAAATCTCCTCTGTATAACACCATTTTCAGATTTCAAATTAATCACTGAGAGGCAGAATTGTTCAAACTGAGAGCTCAGTACAAATGAAGTGATAAACTGACAAAACGTGATTGTGTTATAATAGGTGATTTTCATGCAAGCAATTTTATATAGTCTAAAAATGTATGCAAATTGCACAGGTAAAAATATTTTTATAAGTCGAATGTCCTGCAGAGGGCAGTAGAAGACCACTAATTGACTCACTTTCATTTGAAAGACTTTTTTATCCACCAGTAAAACAAAGCAGTTTCTCCATGTTCTTTCCATTAAGCATGCTTACACACACAGACACACACACACACACACACACACACACACACACACACACACACACACACACACACACACACACACACACAAAGACAAATATGTTTTCAATGTTTTTGGGATGTTATTGTGAAAATATCTTTTAATGGTCTAACCATTTCACATATTTCTTTGTGATCTGTATTATCAGTCCATAATAATAATAATAAATAGCTTTAAGCATTTGCTTGTTGGCCAAAGCTGAAAGCTGATAAAAAGATTAATACTATGTCTAATACTGCTGCTCCCTCTAGTTGACAACAGTGGAATTACAGCCTCCATCTTACAATTGAAGTGAATGAATGGGAATTAGTTTTTTCACTTATATCTCGGGAACCAGATGGCGAAAAATTCTAAACCTCAGAGCATAGATCGTGCTTGAGGAGCCCTGTTGAATGAGACCATCACAGTGTTTTTGGGCGATTGGGGCTGGGAGCTATGACCATTCAAAGGCATGTCTTTTGGAGCATTTTTCTCTGGAATGCCGAGGGCAAATTACACCACATTTGAATCGAAGCTAGCCAAGGATGGGCCCTTTCCAATGAGCCCTCACACAAGGTTCGGGGTGATCTGGTTCGGGAGTTACGGCCGTTCAAAGTCGGGGGTCCCGCGGACTAGCGTTCCGTGGGGGGGCGCTCCCCGATGCCCGTGACGCTACGTTTCGATCAAGAGCCCGGAGAGGTCCTTACCATCAAAATTTGAGCGCGCGGCGACTTTCCGTTTTCGAGTTATGAGTGAATTTGTACTGGGGGGGACGTGGCCTAAATGGCGGACAAGGTTTTACTTTCGTTTTCTAAATGTAAAACAATTGTCAATAGTAACACTCCAATAGATGCATTTTGACAAAATGTGATTGTAAATGTTAAAATAATGATTTTATAAAGTCTAAATATGAATTATATAACAATATTAGGGAGTAGTATGATGAAATGACAGCAGGGGGCAGTACAATACCACTTATTGGCTTAATATGCCATGTTATATCATTTTTACCTTTTTAACTGTTATAGAGGCAATTTTTGTGTGATCTGTCTGAAATTTTTCATGCTTGTTAAGAGTAACATGTTCTGACTAGATCTGAAAGATATTTAAAAGATATAGGCTTTTGGGGACACTTGGTCAAGGCTACATATTGAAGTGACCCTATTATAAGCCATCCAAATGAAGAAGTTATACTTTTTCTGATAATTATTGATCTAGAGAGTCCAGAGAATTGTACTGCACTAGATTTGAAGATTATGATTTGAAAATTATAAGATCATAAATGGAAAACACCATTTACAGCCAATACAGGCAATTTACCATAGAATATATATTGTTTTAAAGCTTTTTAACAGTTATAGCGCCACCTATGGTCCAATCTCCATAAAAATTCCCATGCTTCTTTAGCATGTTATGTCACATGTGCGCATCAATTTTTGTAAAGTTCTGAGATTTTATTTATGATTTATAAACGTTTGAGTGTATTTTGACACGCCCATTTTATAAATGATCATGTTATAGCCAAACAAAAGCAAAATTTCTACTTTTTTTCGATAATTATTGATCTAGAGAGTCCAGAGAATTTCCCTAGACTGGTCTGGTTCCGATCGGGCGAAAAACCTAGGACTAGTTCGCAAAAGTAGGTTTTTAACATGTTCACGAATATTTAATGAACGGTTTGATTGACAGCAATGGTTCTTGAGGCAAAGTTGTTCAGCATGAGTAGATCTATCAAATGATATGCATAATTTGACTATAAGTGTAACACCACGTGATTACAGAGCCATAAAACTCGTTAGCGCCAACTAGTGGCTGATTTCTTTCAAAATTCTTACAGACCTCTAGGGCCATGAGCCGAACATGCCCATCGAGTTTCGTTCCAATCAGCCTCCGTTAACCTTGTCTAATAGGTGCTCAAACTTCATTGGCCGATGGCGGCCATGTTTTTTGAGATACGTCAATGTCCTCATAGGCATACATGGCACCTTGGACCAAGACACTGCATACCAATTTTCAAGTCAATCGGACAAACGGTCAGGTGGTTATTCATGTTTTCATGTTTTTTTCAAGTTATAGCGCCACCTACAGTTCAATCATCGCGATTTTTTCACTATGACCTCAAAATGAACTATTACACATGTGTACCGAGTTTGGTGAAGATAACTAATTTATTTCTTGAGTTATAGCCGTTTTAGTAAAATAGGCTCCTCCCAAAACGTACGTTTTGGCACCCCCTAGCGTCCGTGAATCGAAATTTCAACTTTTTTTCGATAATTATTGATATTCAGACTCCAGAGAACATTTCTGCACTGGTTTGGTTCCAATCGGACGAAAAACCTAGGACAAGTTCGCAAAAATAGGTTTTTGAGAAAATTCAAAATGGCGGAAAATTTTTCCAGGCGGAAATTAAATCGGAGATATACGTTTTGACCGTCTTGAGCCAAGGATTACAGTGATATAAGACACTTGATTCTACGACAAACCGTCTAGGAGTTATGGCTGATTTCATACTTTTGCTTGCTATAGCGCCACCTATTGGCCAATCGGGGTCATACTTTGATAGGTTCTCCCCAAATTGAGGACTACCATTTGGCTGAGTTTCAAGTCTCCAGCATTTACGGTTTGGGCTGCATGATGCGTTTTAGGGGAAAATAATAATAATAAAAATCAGAGCAATTACAATAGGGTTTCAGCACTTCGTGCTTGAACCCCTAATTAAAGCTGCAAGCAGCATTTATCGGGGTTCAAGCAATTAAGGCCTTTAAGGCCTTAAAGCACAAAAGCATCAAAAGTTATTAAGTTTTATTTAGCAAGCATGTAACCACTGACATCATAGATGGAAAAGATCATGTTCTAGCATGATTTATCATGATATACCACATTCTAAAATGATTTGACATAGTTCATCATGATTTATCATGGTTTACCATGATTTACCCTGTTCTAGCATAGTTTACCATGATTTACCATGTTCTAGCATGATATACCACGTTCTAGAATTATTTACCAGGATTCTTACATGATCTACCTTGATACACCACATTCTACTATTATTTACTATGACTTACCATGTTTCTAGCGTGATTTACCATGATTTACCACATTACTAGCAATTATGTGAAGTGTCAGTGCAAATGAAGTGATAAACACTGACAAAATATGATTGTGTTATAATAGTTATTGTTATACAAGTGAATCCAAAAGCACATGTGAAAAGACTTCATTAACTCTTCCGAGTCGCCGATCACACCGGCGTGATCAAATCACATGACAGGTTTAAGACGTTGAATTATAAAAACAAAGTCACGTCGAGCGCTGCCGTCCACTTCTGTCGAAAGTGCTGGCTTGAAACTCTATTCTGCTTTTTGTTTTGTGTTGCTAGACCAAGTAAAAACGGAGATATGATCATTTAAACTTTATATAAAAAAAATATTGAAAATATTGACGCATTCGTAAAAGAACGCACGATGGGATGCGACAGGCGTCGCATTTATTCCAATAACTTCGTCGGTTTTTGTCATAAAACAAAACGGAGAAAAATGTGTGAATCTGCTGACTCTGCTCTTCATGCTGCACATTTTACGGAGTGGAGGAGGAGCCAACTGTGCAAAGAAGCGAAATTGAAAGGCGCCGACGGGATATTGACGGAATAGACAGAAAGACAGAGATGTTATTGCTAGTTTTTGGAAGAGTTTGAGTAGATTTTGAGAGTAGTTTAGGAGTAGTGTAGATAGTTTAGGTATTTTTTGTGGAAGGAAAATTTTTGGTTGAACAAGCCCTCGACTTGTTCTACCAACTGGACGATGTTGTTTACAGTTCATCGACGGAATCAGAAAGTGGCTATGATGAGATTGACGACTCGGCTTTTGTGGTTCACAACGAGGGGTGAGACAAACTTTTAGCTTATTGTATATTATATTATCTGTGTGTGTGTGTGTGTGTGTGTCTCTGTCTGTCTGTATGTCTGTCTGTGTGTGTGTGTGTGTGTGTGTGTCTGTCTGTCTGTCTGTCTGTCTGTCTGTGCGTGTGTGTTTCTGTGTGTGTCTGTCTGTCTGTGTGTGTGTGTGTGTGTGTGTGTGTGTGTGTGTGTGTGTGTGTGTGTGTGGTTGTGTGAACAAGAATTTCATTGCCAATGATTGCTTCACTGTAATTGTTGTACATATGTGCCAATGAGCATCTTGAACTTTGATGTACAATCTTTAATCTTTTTGCGTGTGTCTTGACATGTACAGAGATGATGAGCAGCCTGGGTCATCTACCACTTCGACAACAAGCAGACAGAGGCCTACAAAGAGATGGGGTGGAAGGAAGAGTCAAACCAGATCAAGATCTCCAGCAAAGTCAGGACAGCCACACCACAGCTCTGAGCCCTGGAAAACCGAGAGTGATCCTGATATTGATTTTGTATTCATTTTACCTTTTGTATGGTATATTTGCACTTTTTAGGAACACCTCTTACTCAAGCTCATGAAAGCCCTGTAATGTAGCTGTCTGTGTAATTGTACATTGTGTTTTGTAGAGTTTCTAAGCAAAAAAGAAAAGAAAAAAACCCTATTGCCACACCTGCTTTTTGCTGTATATAGTTTGATTTTATCTCAATTTTACCTTTTTTATGTTGTATTTGCACTATTTGGGAACCCTCATACTCTGGGAATGCAAGGCCTTAAATATAGCTCTCTGTATAATTGTGTGCATGAACTGTTTTAAAAAGTGGCAAAGCTAAAAAGAAAAAGAAAAAAGCCCATGGCTACACCTGCTTTTTTTTGTAAATCATATTTTTTTTGTATATAGCTTGATTATATCTGAATTGTACCTGTATATGTTGACATTTACAACTTGTGTTAACATTTTAAACCTTTTAAAATGCTTCATTGAGCATGTTTGTGTTTTTTGTAGTAAAAAACTATAATTTTTCTATACGGATTTTGTGTTTTTTGTGTGATTTTGGGTCCAGTATGTTGATAAAGTACATCAAAGTGAAAAACTAATTGTCTGTTCATATAGGTGATGTTGTGCTGTGTAAAAAGTACTCAAAAACGGCCAAAATAGCCCAAGACTCCGAAGAGTTAATAAGTAGAATGGCCAGCAGAAGCCAGTAGAAGACCACTTATTGGCTCACTTTCACTTTAAACTTAATGATTTGCACCAGTTTTCTGCACTAAATCAAACCAGTTTTTCCATGTTAACTCAATAATGCATGCTTACACACACACACACACACACACACAAATATGTTTTTTGGATATGTTATTGAGAAAATATATTTATTTGTCTATAGGCATTTCTTTGTGATCTAATAATATAAAACTATGTTACCAGTATAGGGCTGTAACGATTCCTCGATTATAGTAAAGTACTCAATTTAAAAAAATCCTTGATTGCAATTTACCCCTCGAGTAATTGGCAAAATACCGAAAGTGGTGCATTCCACAGACGAGAATCCAACAACCGCAGAATTACAGTTTTCTAGGACAACGCGATATTTAAAACCATTTACAGTCATAATATAGCATAGTGCCATTGTGAAATCACAAAGGCTGTGATTCAGTTAAATAAATATATCCTCTGTTTTTTGTTTGTTTGTTTTTTTCACAGAGAAGACGCTTCAATTACATGAGTGCAGATTAGCCTAACGTTACATGTTAAAATTACCTCAGCTCCGTCCACAGTAAACGCTGCTCCAAGCAAACTCAGTCTCTGCAGTGCTGTTTGTTTAGGTTTCCAATAACGTGCAAATATGGGAACGCAAGTCGGACGCAGTTTGTGTTTCATAGTTGCACTGTTATCATTTGTGGAGCACATCTGGGTTTCTCAAACTGCTGTTCATCGCGATTTCAAAATAAAAGTTTAAACATTGCGATTTCAAAATATAAGTTATCTTGCTCTGAGTTTGCATGTTTTGATGTGCACATGTTCTCGTTCAAGAAATTACAGTGACTGTAGCATTTCTATCGTACAGAAGTGGCCAAATATTGAAGGTTAAGTTGACATTTGAATTAATTGTTTGGACAATATTAAACAAGGATTTGATAATGCCAGGCTTAGTGTAACAACAACCAGGCCGCTGGCACCCTCTGCAGGCATTTGTTATTTATGTACATAAGTTATGTTTATATTAGTTTATATAATTCATTTTACATGGGTATATTTTAACAGTGTTCTTCAATAAAACCAATATAATTACTTACTTTGATACTTTACTTGAACCAATTATTGTTGCTTGTTATTATATATTTGTATTTTAAGTCATTTTAAAGGCTGTTGTTAACTTGAATCTATTTTTTACCACAATTTTTTTTTATCCGATTACTTGAATAGAATACTCGATTACTAAAATAATCGAAAGCTACAGCCCTATCATAATAAAAAGATTGCTTTTTAAAGCATTTGTTTGTTTCCCAATACTGAAAGCTAATGAAAAGGTAATGTGCAATTCTGCTGCTCCCTCAAGTGGACAAAAGTGGTATTATAGCAATTGAAGTGTTTGAATGAATGAGTGAATGAATGGGAATTTGGTTTTTCAGTTATATCTCGGTAACCAGAACGCGAAAAATTCTGAAACTCAGAGCATAGATAGTGCTCGAGTAGCCCTCGACGGAGGCCCGCGACGACACGTTTCGATCAAGAGCCTGGAGAGGACCTTACCATCAAAATTTGAACATGCAACAACTTTCCGTTTTCGAGTTATTAGTGAATTTGTATTCGGGGGCGTGGCTTAAATGCCGTTTTACTTTCGTTTCATTTCATTCATTTACTTTCGTCCATTTCCATATCTCAGTGTGACACAATTGTCAAGTAATACTCCAATAGATGAGTTTTGACAAAATATGATTGAAAATGTTAAAATAATGATTTTATAAAGTCTAAATATGAATTATATGACAATATTAGGGAGCAGTATGATGAAATGGCAGCAGGGGGCAGTAAAATACCACTTATTGGCTTAATGACATGTTATATCATTTTTACCTTTTTGACTGTTATAGAGGCAAATTTTGTCTGATCTGTCTGAAATGTTTCATGCTTATTAAGAGTCATGAACATTATTATATGAAAATTATTTCATTTTGATCAAATTATTTCCTATGGAATTTTTCATAGGAAAAGACCATTCACAGCCAATACAGGCAATTTACCATAGGAAATATATGGTTTTAAAGCGTTTTAACAGTTATAGCGCTACCTTTGGTCCGATCTTTATACAAATTTCCAGGCTCCTTTAGCATGTTATGACAAATATGTGCATCAATTTTTGTGAAGTTCTGTGTTTTCGTTTAGGATTTATAGGCTTTTGAGTGCATTTTGCCACGCCCATTTTCTTTATAACCCTATATACCCATGCGAAAAATGCAAAAGTTCAACTTTTTTTGATAATTATTTATCTAGAGAGTCCATAGAATTGTCTTAGACTCGTTTGGTTCCGATCGGGCGAAAAACCTAGGACTAGTTCGCAAAAGTAGGTTTTTAACATAATTACGAATATTTAATGAACGGTTTGATTGACAGCAATGGTTCTTGAGGCAAAGTTGTTCTCCATGAGAAGGTCTATCAAATGATATGCATATTGTGTGGATATTTGTAACACCACGTGATTACGGAGCTGTAAAACTCGTTAGCGCCAACTAGTGGCCGATTTCTTTCAAAATTCTTACAGACCTCTAGGACCATGAGTCGAACATGCCTACCGAGTTTTGTTCCGATCAGCCTCCGTTAACCTTGTCTAATAGGTGCTCAAATTTCATTGGCCGATGGCGGCCATGTTTTTTGAGATATGCCAATGTCCTCAAAGACATACATGGCACCTTGGACCAAGACACTGCATACCAATTTTCAAGTCAATCGGACTAACGGTCAGGTCGTCATAGCCCTTTTCATGTTTTTTTCATGTTATAGCGCCACCTAGTGTTCAATCGTCGCGATTTTTTTACTGTGACCCAAGATTGAACTCCTACACATGTGGACCGAGTTTGGTGAAGATACCTCATTTACATCTTGAGTTATAGCCCTTTTAGTAAAATAGGCTCCTCCCACAACAATATTTTTGCGCCCCCTAGCGACCGTGAATCGAAATTTCAACTTTTTTTCGATAATTATTGATATTCAGACTCCAGAGAACATTTCTGCACTGGTTTGGTTCCGATCGGACGAAAAACCTAGGACTAGTTCGCAAAAGTAGGTTTTTGACAAAATTCAAAATGGCGGAAAAATTTGCATACCGGAAATGAAATCGGAGATATACGTTTTGTTCTTCAGGGTTCCAGCTTTCCAATGATATAAGACACTTGAGTCTACGACATATGGTCTAGGAGTTATGAACAGTTTCGCGCTTTTGGTCGCTATAGCGCCACCTATGGGCCAATCGAGGTCATAATTTGATAACCTCTCCTCGATTTTTATACTACCATTTGGCAAAGTTTCAAGGTTCCAGGTCTTACGGTTTGGGCTGCACGATGCGTTTTACGGCAGAAGAAAAATAATAAAAATCAGCACAATTACAATAGGGTTTCAGCACTTCGTGCTTGAACCCCTAATAATAATTAAAGCTGCAAGCAGCATTTATCGGGGTTCAAGCAGTTAAGGCGTTTAAGGTTTTTAAGCACAAAAGCATCAAAAGTTATTAAGATTTATTTAGCAAGCATGTAACCACTGACATAATAGATTGGAAAAGACCATTTACAGCCAATACAGGCAATTTACCATGGGATATATATGGTTTTAAAGCTTTTTAACAGTTATAGCGCCACCTATGGTCCGATCTCCATAAAATTGTTTATTGTGACCTCAAATTGAACCCATACACATGTGTACTGAGTTTGGTGAAGATATCTCATTTACTTCTTGAGTTATAGCCATTTTAGTAAAATAGGCTCCTCCCACAAAAATTGACCACATTCTAGTATTATTTACTATGATTCTAGTTTACCATAGTTTATCATGATTTATCATAGCTTTCCATGATTTACCATGTTAATTGTCAATAGTAATTGTTATATAAGTGATTTTTAGTGTCTTA